>NW_026623310.1:1041777-1096315 GCF_030028575.1 Malurus melanocephalus
CATTTTTTCCTGGAGCATTGCCTAAAGGAATGAATTAAGCTTGTTAGGGCCCGGGTTGATGTTGTGATGTTTATAGCCCCAATAGCGCGATGATTGTTTTATGGTGTTTGTGTTTTGGCATCAGTGATGCCGTGGCGTTCGTGCTGCGATGTTGTCATCTGGGGAGGGCAGGGCCATGGCTGCATTACATGTATGTATCCCATACGTGGTACGAAATGCGCACATAAATCACACAAATGCTGAGTTCCTGGGGCGTGGGCTTGGGGGCCCTCATCCCCAAGGCAAGCTCTGGCGAGGAGCAAGTGCGCAGATATGAAGCCAGGCTTGAAAGGGCTGAGGGTGGCTCACAAACCCAACAGTCTGCCAGGCTGGTCAGTTTTGCAGGACACCATATGATTTTCTGTCAAAAGAAATGTCATGTGTTGGCCTAAAAGTATGCAGCTCTTGCCTGTGTCTCTAGAAAACTCTSCTTAGTAAGGTTGAGGTGGGCTTTGGGGCCAGGATGGACGGTCTGGAATTGCTGGTGTTCCCCTATGGGTGTGGAGGTGGGCACTGGAATTTCCTCAGAGTGATGTGGTATTTATGGACGAAGCTCTTACCCAGGAGAGCTTCCTGCTTTGCTCTACTGTCCTCTCACAGGGGCTGCTGGAACCAGAGCAAAGAGACCGGGTGGACCAGGAGGGACAACAATGCAACCTAGAGGGAGCAGGTGACTGCCTTTCACCCRAGAGAAAGAGCTTCTCAGGAAATATCCTGACTGCTTGGTGCTCACATATAAATTGCAATTTGATTTTTTTGGAGTTATTTCCTTCTGAGCTAAAGTCTGCTCTRATGTCTGCTCTTTCCCAATGGTTCTTTCTTCAACTGAGGTGCTGCTGAAGGCATCATAATGCAAATTGAAATACTTTTCCCCTCTTGTCAGACCCCATCCTGATTCGCTGCATACTTTGTAGGCCTTTAAATGAGCCATGTTGCTGCCTCAGTGACCACAGGTGAGAACTGCACGTTTCATGATCCCTTTTCTCCCCTCTTGCTGCAGTTACCAAAATTTTGTCCCCAGTTTCTGTTTCATTAACCAATGTGTAATCTGTGAATGCCAGACCCCTGGTTCCATCCACAGGGCAGATCTAAGTGCCCTTCTTTAGCTAAACTGTGTTTTTTGCTAGATCTGTCGGCACTCTTACCKCATATACTCTAACAAACTGAGTGCCTTTGTTCTCCTAAAGCGATCCTGCCCTGGGCTATCCTTCCAGTAGACATTAGTTATTTTGTTTGGATAAAAGGATGTCATCATTCATTCACAATGAGAATATGATTCAGMCCCTGTGTCTCTTCACATTCATGGTCCAGTCTTCATTAATACTTGCTTTTGCAGCATGTTTTGTGTATTCACAAAATTTCAGTGGGCCTAATTCTGCCTGAATATGAATGTGCTCTTGGCCTGTTGTTCATGTTGGAGGAATCGTGGGGAGGAAAGTATGATCTGTACCCAGGCCAATTTCAGAAGTTTGTTTATTTGTGKTTTTTTTTGGTGGCATGAAAARCTTTAAGTAAAATGTTCCCAGACCTGAAACAGGTGAGGTTCAAACAGCATTGAAGTACATGGGATTTATTTTCCACTTACTTTACTTCGGTCCATGGCTACCAAGAAAGCTTCTTAGTATTGGTGTTGTCATGTCAGCTTCACATAACAGCCAAAATTTGGGTGCTCAAAATTTGGTTGCTCAATTGAATTTATTGGAAGCACACTTTGAAATCTTGCCCATTAGATGTTCCTTCTTATTTTCTCTGCTGAACTAAGCACTTAACTACTGCAATTTCTCTTCTATGAAGGCTGCATTTGGGCAGGAATACCACTGAAAAACAGTGAGTAATAATAATAATAATAATAATAATAATAATAATAATAATAATAATAATGATAATAAAAAGAAGCACCCACTGGAGCTTCTTGCTCTGCTCCTGAAACTTCACATTTGTGATTATGTCTGTAAGGCAGGGAGTGGCTAGTGCAATCACTTCTCTGCTCTGTGGTTCCACCACTCTCTGATTTTCCAAATCAGAGCTGTACATGAACAGTATAAATTGTATGAACTGTGTCCCAAACTGGATCTCTGCCAGTTCAAGGGAGAACTGAGGATGTGAAAAGACTTCTAAAATGTATAAAGATACTTGGAATGCACTGATTTAGCTTCATGCTAGGTTTATTTAATGATAGTGAGGGTGTGGTGTAAATCCCTATAGTTTGGGTTTTTTTTTCCGGGCAAAACCGCCTAAAATTTGCTGCAATCAAGCTGAAAGATACAGAGAGATACMGGATACAAGTGACTTTAAAATAATTCCTCACAACATCTGTTAACACTGAGACGAGTTAATGTTGCTTTATTTCATGAACTAAGGAAGTGGAAAARAGCCTTAAGGAAAACACATTAGGATAAGCTTAGGGAAGAACGTAGAGCATATGGTGGCACATGGGTAAGGAGGCTTGGATTACCTCAGTTAATAACTCACCCTACATCTTGCTTTTCTAATCTGTTAATTTCCATATTTACCTTCAAGTGCTTTAAGTAAGAGTTTCCCAGACATAACTGTAGCTATCCAGTGTGTTAGAAAGTTTCTGTTTGGTGTGGAAGGATTTGTGATTAGCCAAACATTTCATGGCCCCGTTGGTAAAGCCTTCCTGACATCAAAATTTATTTTAAGGAAAGTTTGTCTTAATAGTCAGAAAAGCCTCTAAAAGCTCATCTGTTGAGCCTTGATAACTTTTCAGAAGCTACTCCAATGTCCTCTGATGCCAGCAGAAAGACTCCCAGTGACTTCAGGATATATTTTATTGGAACACTTAAGCAAGGAGTTGGCTAAAATGAGTATCTGCTTTGAAGATGTGAACATTCACAGGACTGTACAACATCTGCGAATGATGTGTTCTAGTACCAATTCAGTTTATTTTATTAAGTAAGAGTATTTTTCATAAATCTACTCTCAACGTTGCCAGGACAAAGAGAATTTTCAGCTCTGAGCTTGTCTTAGAAGGCAGTCAGTTTGTTGTTAGTTAATTTGATTGGAAAATTAATAGGGYACATAACTGGATGAATGGTGTTGAGAGACTTTATGGTTCTGACTGTTCCTTGCTGAATGATGCATACTTGATATCTAAAGGAAAATGATGGCAAACAGTGAAGTTATTTAGCTTATTTTTTTCAGTGTTGGGCTTTCTGACTCTGACAGATAGCAGCATATCTGCTGTATGAAGCTTAACATTTCCTCTCCAGAAAGGGTGTTGGGACTTTTCTCGAGAATTCTTGCTTGTAAGTGTCATCCATAAAAACAAGACCTGCAAAGCTTTCTCTGTGATTCACCACAACAAAAGACTTTTTGTTTCAAAAGCCAGACAAGACTGGTACTGGGCTGCATACTTGAGTAACACGTCATGTACAAAACCAACCACTTAAAATCATGGAAAATTCAGGACATCATAAATCTTATACCAAGATGCATCATTTGATTTATTCAATTTTTTTTCAGCTATTTAAAATAAACAAAATGTGYTCCTACATAGGCTCTAAGCACTCTGACAATTTAGACCTGCAAAACCAAAATGCAATATAATTGACTCACTGCTTCTACCAAACTGAAGTAAATAAACACTGGAGCCCCATTCATCAACCAGTCCTCTTAAGGCTCCTCAAAGAGGTGCGCCAACACATGGGTCTTGTAGCATGTCTAAAAGTCAATAAATACAGGTGGTGTCAGACTACAGGAAGGGGTTTATGAAGCCCGGGAAGTTTTTTTTTTGTGAGTATCTTGCTGGCTATAGCTTTTCTATTATATTGAAGGGAACATAATCCAGTCTTGCTGGGTCTAATGCCTGCATCTCTGAGAGATACATGACTGAGTATTTGTCTTMGGAACGACCTTCCCCGGAGACTCTGGGCTTCCTGTGCCTGAACCATCATATTCAAATCAGTCAGGCCACTCAAAAKTAGCCAACCTGGGTCCCAGAGCAGAGATGCGCATCCCAGGTGTGTGATTGCCTTCTGCACCACAAGCTGCTTCCAATTAAATTGCAATGTAACCCCATGTGAAGGATGTGCTGCAGGATTAAGACAGAAATGGCAAAAACACAGATGATGAGTGCGAGTTATCCATCTGAAATTAACAACTGTGGCCATTTAAGCAGGTATGTATAATAGAATCTCTGAGAATCACTGTCAGAAGTGAATGTAGCCCTGTTGAAGGGGGAAGACCGTCTATGAAAGAGGACCTTTATATGAATGGTGTGGTGGAGGCTCAGCAGAGGATGGCACTGGGCAGCAGAAGCAAGACCTCTTGGAGAAACCGATGAGGTCTTAGACTACTGGTATTATTAAGTTTCTTCACCCTGGATTCAAAGAAAAAGGTTCTGTGATGACAGCCCTGAATTTGTTAGGTGGCCTTGTAGGACATACATTTGGATCCCTAAGGCAGAGAGAGGCAACCTGAGGAAGAGTGGCTGGGATGTTACACACAGATGGGTGCTGCTGAGCTTATTTGAGGACAGAAGGATGGCTTTGACGATGTTTGTCTACCTTCTCTAAGAAGAGAAGCAGGTAAAGTTTGGTAAACAATTTATTGACGGAGGAGTTGTTTTGAATAGCCAGGAGGATCTCAGAGTCATAATGAAGAGGAAGTTTAAAAGAGGGAAYAATAAAACGTCCACTTAGTAGAAAACTGGACTCCCCAGCAAGTAAAGAATGAAGCTGCCCAAGAACATGATGCCAACAAGTTCAGTCATTCCTGACGCCTCAGTGTTGGGCAATTTGGTGTAGATTTCATGCAATGGTACCAAAGTAGGGTAAGATAATACGCACAAGTAGAATATTAAGTGGATGACAACAATTGGACAGGTATGTTTCTTTTTCTTTGTGTGACTTAAATAAAACAGCTCTTTGAGGCAGTCTGAATATTTTTCTCATCCAAAGTGTGAATAATAGGAAAATGAATATGCAACTTTGACCACAAAAATTAACAACAATCTAGCAACATTCAAATCTCTACTTTTTAAGACAGAATGAAATTGGAAAACRAAGGCTAGATTTGCTAGGAGAACGGGTTCAAAGGGTCATTATTCAGGGATTAGGGTGCTCACCCAAGACCACAAGGGTCAAACTTCTCCGCCAAATGTGGATCAGAGCCTTGAGTCCATTCTAGCCTTATTCCTTCAACAAAAACCTGATCTAATTATGACATATAGAAAGAATTTGATTACAGAACTGAAGCAAATGTCTGCTTATGTGCCGAGGATCATGCCTTGATTATATTTGTGTGCAAAAAGAGTAAAATTTGAACCGGTAGTATAGATTCTTGGTTCTTTAAAAAGGCCAGTTTTGTAAAGCTGAAAACAATTATAAGCAAGATCTACTGGGAGAATTTAAACAGAAAAATGTGAATGATAATTGCAAACTGCATAAAACATTTTACTAAAAAGTCATAGTTGTTATAAACCAAAACAACATAGCTTAAGTGAAAGCTGTTCTACTATGCAAAAACCCACGTGTAACACTTGAAAGAAAGAGTGATGCAACAAAAATTAATCTAAATCAGAAGATAGGAATGGTGATAAATTTGCAAGGGAAGCAAGAGAAGTGTAAGTAGAGGTTTTTGTGTAACAGAGTTAATKATCACACAAGCTAAGGACAAGAAGTTTTTGATGTACTCAAGGGAAAAAAAAATTATCAGTGATGTTTCTCTCAGTGGGTAGAAATGGCAGAATTATTTACCCTAATGTAGAGAAGACAAGAATAGCTTTCTGTGTTGGTTGGGAAAAGCCAGTAGAAAATATATAATCCTGCAGTAGCGATGATGTATTTTCCATTACAACAATAATTCAAGAAAATGTTTTAACAGCATCTACTAGAGTAGGTATGTTAAATGAGAGGCTTGAACAACATCTGTCCACAAGTTTGAAAAAAACCAAATCAAAAAAATTCTTTGACTATAAATGATGGTTTTCTAGAAGACATTGAATGCTAGGAAAGTTTGAGAGGACTGGAAAGATACAGTCTTATTTGTATTACATATATAGGATGAGAACACAAATCATGTGCATTTCCATTTGCCTTTTTCTGGTCTTAGACAAATTAAAGTTGTTGTCAGAGGGTTACTAACTCTGTGAAAGAGATTATAATTAAAAAACCCCTTTTTATAAATGTTTATGCAGAGAACTTGATATATTTTTATAACAAGATTATTGTGGTAAATACAGCTAATAGTATTCGTACTTTGAATGTACTTTGAATTCTGTATGGCATTAAGCTTGGCACATGATGTAAATTTGATTAAGAAAACAAGTATTTCCTTGATTGTAAGTCATAATTTTACGGATATAAAATCTGCATGTCACACTGAAAGTGGTCCAATGCTGGCACAATGATAGGTCTGAAAATGCAGTTGCTGGTGGAAATTTATAATTTGCTTGATGTTTTGAATGGAGTCCTCAAACAAGCAATGGCTGGTCTTCTGCCATTCAAGATRTTTTTCTTGGAATTTAGATATATTGTTCCGAAAAAGTAACACAGGAAGAAAACCAGTGAAATACAGACATGAATAGACATTATTTTTTGAGAAGCTGAATTCAACAAAGTGGTTAGTTTTTTATTGTTTTTTTCAGTAGGATTCTGGTCAGATTCTGGACATTGCTGACCATATCTACATTAGCAAATTATTTGGCTGAATAGGAGTGGAATATCATATTAAAGCAGTTCGCACTGGGGTCTCTACATATGGTGCAATGTTTGATGTCAAACCAGACTTAGTTCGGTTCCCAGACTAATCATCAGTTGCTCATTCAGATCCCAATGCCTGTGGCAGTGGCTGGGATGGGTGTGGGAAGCAGCTTCCTGACTGCTTTCCCACATCAGAACCAAGTGGGTGACCTGTACCCATATATGATAAGGGAGGTTGGGAGGAGGGCCAWCACTCACCTCTAAACCTCTCTAGTGCACCATGTGCAAGTGTTTTGTGGATCTGGCAACTGAATCTACAAAGAAGGTGGGACTGAGGTGTTTTCAAGTGGATTGAGTAGGAGCTGCTGGGAAAAGGTATCCTCCAAAGATCTAGTCCTGAGACTGCTAAATAGGAAGCAGAAGGCTACATCTGCCGTTGGCACCACTGTGGGATGTTGCTCTCAGTGCTGATTTCCCCAGCTAGAGAAAGGTTCTGGATGAATTGGAGAGAGTTTAGAGAGGAAAGCCGTGTGAATAATGAAAGGTCTGGAAAACACGTCTTACAGTGATAGGCCTGAGGAGCTTGTTCAGTTTATCTAACAAAGAGAAGATTAAGAGGTGACTTGATCACAATCTATAGATATGTACATAGGAAACAGAAATTTGGTCACAGTTCACCCTTTTCCTCTGGCAGACAAAGGATGTGATAAAGTCCAACTGCTGGAAGATGAAACTGGGCAACCCCAAGCAAAAAGCAAGCAACACGTTTTTAAACAAAAAAGAAAGCTAATTRCTGGAATTGCTTAGTAAAGGCTATGGTGAATTTCCTACCCTTCACCATTTCAAAATATAGATTGGTGTTTCTTATTACATATGTGCTCTAAATTACTGCCTAACAATTTTCCCTTCTCCCTCCCTGCCAGAGGATCACCAAATCCCTTCAGAAAAAAAAAAAAGAGATACACAGATGGCCTAGTAGAGTGCTTACACAATGGCTTTCATTTGCAATCAGCTCAACATTAGCATAAACTCTGGATGTTTTTTATTCCCCTTATTTCCCTCACTTTTATTCACTTGTTTGTTGGCATGTGAGGGAATCTATATGCACATGCACACACACACAGAGTATTTCCCATTACAAAAGTACAGATACAATGACCATAACAAAATCTTGAGTAAACTGGTATGTTAAATTTTAAAGATGTTTTATTCCCAACTCAAAATGTACAGATTCCACTAACAGTAGTGCAATAAAAACTTTCATCTTTTTCTTTTTTTAAGTTTTGGCTGTGGTTGAAGTAACCCAAAATGAAACACTTGGTGCAAATTTCTCTCATAGGATTTTTCTCTACAGCACAATCAAAATCTTCTTGTGGAAAATTTCGGGTTTGTAGTAAGTGCATTCCCATTAGAAAATAACTKCACTGTGAAACTCCCAGCCAAGTCCAGTAATGATGATCATGACAGAGATGGGGGAGAAAGAGAGAGTGGATTTCATTACACTCTCTCACTCAAAAGAGAGGGAGAACTGAGCTTCTCCAGTCCCTTTGTTTTTGCAGTCAAGTTTCCTGCCACTTCTAAAGCACAAACCCCTTATGCATGTGCATTTATTGCTTAGGTATCAAACTGATAATATGTTAAAAGGATTATGATTTACTGCTGTAATTACTGGCCTTCCAACTTTCACCCACAATTATTGTGTGCATATATCTTCCAGCTTGCAAAATCCCCACTTGCCCATATAAAGGATGTGAATGCATTACTCTGTGCTTTCTTTGCTGTCCTAACTGCTCATTACAGCAAACACCTCAAAGTGTGCATGTAAACATGTAGGGACTGCTTGGATTATCTGGCTCACTCCCTCTTTTTCTCTGTTTTAGGAGTTTTTCCTTCTTTTCTCTTGCCACCCCACTTTTCCCCTGTTATATCACCCTGTATTTTTCCTCTCATTTTTCCAAGTGTCCAAATGTTCCTGTCTGGTTTATTTATGTCTGACACTGTTGCAGAGTGCCCAGTTCATTTCCTTTGGGAGAATTCTGCTTTATTCTCTTTTCATTTGGATGCTTATTTCCTCCTGCTCTGCTCTCCTATTCAGCTCCTCCAGTATACAGTTTTCTTCCATTGTCCTGAATTTGTTTGCTGTGATGTTATCTTTTTCTTCCTTTAGTCAGATCCCTTCTTCTCCTCTCTCATTTTTTCTCCTTCCTTTATATTTCTCCTTCCTTTGGGTTTCTTCTTCCTGTGCAATCCACTATGACCCAGAGGGAGCGCTTTTCTTGCCCTGTCTCTGCAAAGGAGCTTCMCCCTCCAGCTGTGCATTTTTCCATACCTCTTTTATTCCACTCTGCTCTTCCTTCTTTTTTTGTCTTACTTTTTTCTTCTTCATTTCTATGCCTTCAGGCTTTACCTGTTTCCAGGCTCTAAGTCTGTTTTTCTTGACAGGGATGTGTCTGTTCTCCAGCCCCACATTTACCTGGGGAAATGAGAGCAGATTTCATTCCTGGTTGTCTGTGTGCTGTCCCAAGTCTCCCCTCAGGTTGATTCTGTGTCTCCCCTGCGCAGGGTGAAAGCGTTAAGGAAGCTGGTGAGAAAGAAATGGGAGGATGCTCTTGCCTGAATCGCTGCAGCAGCCGTGCCCCATGGAGCCCATAGGTGTGTATGCAGCTGCCTTTGTGCACTTGAGAGAAGCCATGGGGTGGTGTGGACAGTTCCATGCCAGGGTCTGGGCATGCAACCTGCACTGGCCAGTGCTAATAGGCGAGTAAAAGCCCCCCGAGGGCCACTCACTTCCCTCTTGTAAATCCACATGTGGTTTGAAGGGGTACTTTATGAGGTGCCTCTGTACACTTGATCCCTTGTATTTTTTCCTGCTGTGAAGCCCGAGGCTGTCCTTCACAGCTCCTGCAGTAAACCAGGGCCTTGGGATCTGGAGGCACAGGGATACCGCAGGCAGTGAGTGTCGGCTTTCACAGGAGTCACAGGTGCTTTCATCAGAAAGCTGCCATGCAGCCCCTGCCTGCCCTGCCTGCAGCACTGCTCCAGAGTGCTGGAAACCCAGGCAGGGGGCAGCTGAGGCTGGTCTGGCGGGCTTTCTGCCTCCCCAGTGCTCAGGTACTGCATCTCTTGGTGGATTTTTGTCTGTTTTTGTCCTCTGCCATCACAGGACATTGTCTTTTTTAGGTCCTTTGTCCTTGCTATGGTTCTCAACTAAACTTTCTGATAGCTAGCTCATTGCACCAGTGAAAAGCAGAAAGGAACTARGACAGCAACAGAAGGCCTGGAAAGAGGTGATGGTAAGGAAGTGCATGGAAGACCAGCTGCTGTACCTCCTCCATGCTCATTCACTCCTGTGGCTCAGTGCCACAGAGCATCCCCTCTGCCAAGAAGCACGGCCCCCTTGCACAGAGCATGTGGCTGATAGCTGACCTTGCCTCTCCGGCAGGAGAAAYGGTAGTGGGACTTCTGGGACCCCGATTTCACATCTTGGGAAGATGTACAACTGCTTTGTGAAAACCAGCATAAGGACCATCAGAATGTATGTCCCAAATCCACAGAAACAAGCTAMTGTGAAGACCTCTGCAATGAGGTTTTAAGTAGTCATTGTAAATGAGAAAAAAGAATGTGAAATGCCCCAAAATCTCTCTTTCAAACGTCTTGAGCATGGCAAACATAGGCTTCAGTATTTTTGAAAAGGAAAAAAATACCAGTACCTTTATCCCTGACCCCTGCTGTCTCATGATGCTACAGGAAGAGAATGAACTGGCTCCAGACAGAGTTTTTGGAGTTGCTCTTCTATAAGCTAGTGATTATCAAATTGTCTGCCTGTAATGACATATCCAGTCATATGTTTTCTCCATCAAGCCCAAAATAAATGAAAGGAGGAAACAAAGGAGTGTAAGAGTCCAGCACTTCATTCTTCATACTTCAAGAGCTGCAGCAACCAATACTAGGGGGAAATTCCCAAGCGAGAAATGATCCCAGTTGAAGGTCACATAAGCTGATGCATGGAAGTGCAGTACAAGAAAACTAGAAAGCTATTTTGGGGACTGACATTGTGTACTGAATGCTTGGAAGGATATTTTTTTTAATGTTCAGTGCCTGGGCTCTGGGCAAGCTGTTGAGCCAAAGTTTCTAAACCAAGGGGCTGGGAACTGGAGTATTCTGTGTTCTGCTTCTGGGGGCCAGAAGCTAAACTGGTCCTTCTTTTTTGGACCGCGGGAAAGCTCCCATTTTTCATGGTCATTTTTGTTATGTGTTCTTAATATCACCGCAGAAAAAGTTAATTTCTTAGTTTGATGACAGTCAGTTTCATGGGAAGGAGCCCTATGTTTTTGTTGCTGAAGTCATTAAAAGCAAAGTGGAGCCAACTTTCTCTAGGAAGAAGGTGTGTAAATGGGGCTGTTCCTTGGAGAAATGTCAGTTTTCATTGGGTTCCCACTCTTAGTGTGATGCAAAATGTTCTGCTGCTTTCCCCTGGCAGCAGGGGGTGTGTGTGGGGGGGGTCTTCTGGGTCCCCCTTTCCCTAGCAGAGCTACACAGAGCCTACAGGGCATCACAGGGACCAGGAGGAAATGGTATTGATAGATATCAAGGCCAAATCCCAAGAAAGGCGAGAGCAGGTGAGGGATCCCCAGGGCACTGACAGATGCCTGCCTCCTCCTTCCTTGTACCCCTGTGGGGAATGTCTGTGCCCTGGGCAGTRGAGGGGGTGTCCTGGAAGTGTAGGCAGAGCTGTGAGCAGAGTCCAACCAGCCTTTGCATGGCTCTTGCSAGTGTCCACCCTGGGGCAGGAGGATGAGCAAAGGCTGACCCAATGGCTCACACAGAAACATCTTTCTTTGGGCTTGTTAGGGCTGCAAGCTCAATTGAAAACTGCTTACACTAACCAAAGCTCTGCCTGAAGTTAAACTGGCTGTCAGGTCATGCAAGAAAATGGGCCTTATTTTCTACCTTCCTGCGGGACCTGGAGTGGTTTATGATTTCTCCAGAAGGGACCTTTCCTCCTAAACACACCAGAGCGGGCCTGAGAAAGCCTTTCCAAAAGGAGCATCATTGACGCTGATACATTTCTGCTGGCCACTCCAGATTTGCCGAACAAACGGACAGCTTTTGTGAAAAAATTCCCCTGCGAGGACTAATCATAACAACATTTGCACTGCTCGACCCTTGCTCCATTCAGCTGTTGCAGATGGCGAATGTGTCCACATGGGGACTGTCCACCAAGCCTTTGCTGGCATATGGGGCTGCCCCCAGCCTGGGAGTGCATCCCCATTATCATTAATAATAACTTTACAGGACTGGCATGTGCTGCCTCTGCTTCCTGCTGCAGCTGAAGCCAAGTCTGTAAAACAGGTCTAATTTTAGAGCAGCCGGGGCTGAGCACAGAGTGAGACCAAACCCGGGAAATTTTGAGTTTTCATTGTTTCCTCAGCTGTGGGTGAAGATCTCCCATGGATGTTTGGGAGAGCTTTTCCCAGACACGTGAACCCTCGCCTCTAGCTGCATCTCACACAGGCTGAGTCTCCAAAACCCTGGTGACATCAGCCTCTTTTTTTYCCTTTGTTTCCATGTCTTTAAAGTGGAAGACTGTTATTTTCCTACAGTGCTTCAAAAAGAGAGAAATTAGTTGTGAGAATTCATAATGAACGTTGCTCAAGTGTTTGAATAATAAGATGTGGAGGGCTTTGTTTTGTGAGGTAGTGCTTCAAATGCAATGCAATTTGTTTAGGCTTCCTGGGAAATTATGAAATGCATGTGCATGCGTGTGCATGGCGGGGGCAGGGAAATATGAGCCCAGTTTTTATGTGTCCAGGGAAAGATTTACAGAACCGTGTTTTCTGATGACTTCTTGCCATCAGTCAGTTTAATGGTGTTGCGTGCTGCTGAGCTTTTAATGTTTTGTCATTTGGCAAGAGCGGAGGGAAAACCTACGGTGAGTCTGGTCCCTGCTTGAGTGCTGTGTATCTGGAAACCTTAACTAGCCCCTGCTGCATTGCTGGACATGGAACTCCAAYACTTTGTCACATGCAAGGCTATCAGGTGGCACAGCAGTGCAGARTCATTTCTGTGGGCATTTTGGAGTAAGTTGCACAAGGAAAGGTACTCTTTGCACAACGAGTTTTTTCTTGTAAACAAACTGACCAACAGGCTGAAACAAAGCCATTGAGCCATGGGAAAGAAAAACGAAAAGTCACACATCCTTTGTGTTCAGCAGTCTGTTGTCAGTCAATGAAGTCTGCTATTAGTGACCTTAAGAAGGCTTATTTTGTTACTGAAAGAGGTTTTCCTGTTCTCTGGATGGATTAACTTGACCTTAGAATATCCCACTCCTTTTATTGCAGGCTTTCATCTCTGCACATTTTGTCAACATCCTCCAGAAAATAGGAGTCAACTGAGAGAGTGACATTGCTGGAGGTGAGAGATGTTTTTATTATTTTCACTACCGTTTTTACTAAGTGGCCATACAGAGTTCTCATTAATACTTCTGCACTGGTTAAAACTATCATTTAAAAACAATTTCATAAGGCTTTAACTGTCCTCCTTTGGTCTGGGAACCAGAATAGGCCATTAGCAAGGTTATTTATTTCTTGCGGAACAGACAATTAGAAAAGTAAGAAAGTGAGGAAAAGGCTCTCTGAGTTTAGGACAGACAGAACCGGGTCCAGTTAATGGATGAATGTTAAACTTAAGTTGGGCTTCAAAACACAAACAATTATAAGGTATTTCTATGAAATGTTTAATTACACTGAGGCTATGTTATGGATGGACAAAGAAAGGTGTTCCAATGGTGTAACATAACTATCCCTCTTCTCTTGCCCTGAAGACTGAGAGTAGCTAGCAGTTTCTCTCCCTGCAATCCTGCTTCCTGCGCTTTTAGATGTTATGGCTGGAGGGATTGTTGTTATTATCTTTACGACACAGTCTGTGGGATTGAATCACCAGCTGGAACAGATAGGAAGATAGCCCATCTTTAAATACCGCACATGGAAGAGAGTCTATCCCATTCCTAGATAAATTGTTGCAGTGTTTAATTCCCTYGCTTGTTAAAATCTTGCCATTTATCTCGTTTAGATTAATGTAGTGTCAGATTCCACCTACTGGATGTTGTGTCTCTGTCTGCTAATTCAGAGATTGCTCTGGTATAAGAAATATAATACAGCTACTTGCAAGCTAAAACCGAACAAAATTTGGAATTTTCACACAGTGGGCAGATGCGACTTGTCAACATTTGTTTTTACTCCAAATGACACACACACAAAAGCCTTATTAACATAAAGGAAACCCAGAATGGAAACATACAAACAAACAAACCAATCTAAACAAAACTATCACTTTCTTTCATGTAGGACCCTTGTTGTTGGAATGTACGAAATCGATTGACCAGGGCTTTCTTTTGTGTCCATTCAATACTAAAAACAAATATTTTCCCATAATGCTGCATTGCTCCTGGGAATTACTGCCTGACCAAACACTATCCTTATACAACTTAGGCAGAGGCTTCTTGGCTGGACTGCAGCTCCTGTAATGTTATATACAACTCTGAATTAGGTGACAAACTACTCTGTGGCTGGCCTGTAGGAGAAAACAGGTACGTACAGCACAGATAAATATGTTCTCAAGAAGGTGAAGTTTAAAGTTTCCTCCAACAGAMAAAAAAAGAGAAGCAGAGTGTCTTACAATGAATATTTAATTTTACTTGTACTGAAGGAAAATTAACATTATTTTTTCTTTATAGAAACTTTTGTGGAAATTTCATTTTCTWTTGTTGAGGCAGAATACCCAACCAGTTCTATTATAAACCACAGATAAATCACCATTTATCCTCCTAGTGGACAAATTAAATGAATTGAGATTCTTTTTATAGGATCTCACTAGCAGCTTTTGGCAACTGTAAGTGTATTTGCATTTCTTTATTGAACTCTTTTCTGTTTGTCAATAGTATTTTTCTAAATTTTAATTTTTAAATTTCTTTTTTTTCAAATGTGAACATTGAAGCTGGACCTCTGCTCCTTTCACTATTAATATTACAAGGAACACCAAGCATCTTCCTTTCCATCCTTGTGTTTTGTAATTCTCTGCTTGCAAATACCAAGACCCCATTTTCTCTTTTTGTCTCTTTTTTGCATTGCATGGGGAACTCTTGTGCAGCTCAGCTGGTTATCAGCCATGACCTCTAAATCCTTTTCTAAATCTCTCTTTCTAAAATACAGTCCAGTTCCTCAGTGTACAAACTATCTGTTTAACTGTACACTAAAATATGTTTACTTTTTTTTTTTTTTCTAAAGAGGTCAAGTTACCATACAAATTAGATTGCATGAAGAACAGATCTGCTTTTCTCATTATTTACCAGTCTATGATTTTTGTGTCATCTGCACACTTTGTGAGGAATGGATGTAGATTTTTCACACTGGATCACAGAGAAATATATTAAATAATGAAAGCAAATAAAAATGGGCCTCCTGCAAAATATTGYCCCTGTAAGGCACTCTCCATTGAGTTCCTCTGGGGACTCCTCATTTTTTCCTCTTTTTGTTATGTGCTGCACTGTCTTTCTAGAAGATCCATTTTCTGGCATGTTGTGCTGGGCTGAACTTGAACATTAGCAGGAGTGTATGGCATGGGAAGAGTTGTGTAAGATGGTGAACCTTTGTAGCTGCTGTCTAAAAACTCTCTGCTGAGTTTGGGAATGTGAACTATTGCATTAGAACACAATGTTATCCACTGTACCCATCAAGACACCATTTTTCACCTAACTGCAAAACAGCCCTATTCTGCATCAGTGCCAAAGGCCTTATCTTTTTTGTCTACTCTGATTATTGTCTTACACATATGGGAATTGTGTTTATAGCATCTGATGTGCTTATAACCTCAGTGGTAAAAGCTGGGAATACATACTTAGTGCTTTGTTTTTTGTTTCTAAAGGCACTACATTAGTCTTTCCACCTATCAAAGTGTTTTCCATTGCATTTGAATTTTACTCTGGAAAGTCRGTTGTTTTTCTTAAGTAAATAGAAGAAAGAACAGAAATAGTTCCCAGTGTTTAAGAGCAGAAATAGCTGGAGCTGGAAGTGTGACTAGTGTGCTGCAGTCCCACAGAGTGATACTCCCCTGCAAATCACAGCCATAGGGAGGATGTGAAATTGTGTCTGAAGTTCAGTCTGCTCTTCTTGCAAGGATGTTTGGCACCATCTTCCTGCTTACCTGCAGGGAATATTCAAATTTCCCATGAAAAATCAAGGGTGTTGACAACTTGAAAATTATTAAATTATGACTGTGTTTATGGTTTACACTCAGATGACAGAAGATTGAGGTTGGACTTTCAGCTACTCAATGAGAGGGGTGGGTCCATGAGGAAATATTTATGAAACTCAGAACTGCAGATCACAGTGTCTGTGCCTGGGGTCCTGTGGGCTCTGCTTCTCTCATGCCTCTTCAACAAGAGATGATAACTGTGATCATACCCAGGCTTGCAATGCAGCTTATAGCGTGTGAGACCATGGGCTGACAAGCACAATTGCAAAACCATTGGGTGATTTCAGTTCAGAGACTGCCTTGATACACCAGGTACAGAGAAAACAGAGTTCAAAGTAGCCCATGCTGGTATTTGTCAACAGAGGATGGGTTTGGTGGCCACCAGTGTGGAGTCTGTGTGGGAGATGTCTGCTGGAAGCCTGTTTTGCCGTCATTGCCTAGGGGACCACAAGGTTTAAATCATCTTTCACTTATCCTGGTTTCTCTGAGAACTGGATTTGCCTTTCAAGAAGTTATGGAAAACCTGCGCATTAGCAGTTGCTGAGGAACCCCCTTGTGATCTTGGTTGTACGTACAGAAGGCATGTGATGTCTTCTGCACATACATGTACAGATGATATACAGAGGCTCAGGCTGCAAGAACAGGAGTTTGTGTTCACCATCACGTAGTTGTGGTACTAAGGGACATGGATTAGTGGTGGACTTGGCAGAGCTGGGTTAATGGTTTGACCTGATGGTCTTAGAGGTCTTTTCCAACATAAAGGGTTCTRTGCCCCTATGATTCTATCCTGCCCCTTCATATTAATTTGCAGGGTGTTCCCAAAAGCTACCAGTGATCATCCCTAGGTACCTAAAAGGTTCAAGGGATTGTGCATGACACAACTGAATGCAGGATATTATATGCAAGATTTGTACAGGGGAATGACTCCTCCACTGGAAAATTCAACATTGAAAGAAATGTGAGGAGCCAGTTCCCTGGTCAGGGAGGAGAGAAACTCTCTGATTTCAGAAAGAGATATAGCTTTAAGAAATAAGGCAGAGAGGAAACTCTTTTTCTCCAGAGTAGCCTTGGGCTAAAGTCAGCTAGCAGAAAACAAACCAAGGCCATGTGTCTTACATATCCAATGCACAGCCCTGACACAACCCACAGTCATGGATCAAAARCAAAAGTGCTCATTATTTGCACAGAGTTTGTCTGATACTTCAAATACAGTCATGTATGAAGCCAGGGAAAGCAATGAAGGAGAAAACAGTTGTTTGGAAGAACAATTTCTTAGGATTAACTTCTCCAGTTTTATTCCTTCTTCCCAGTTCTCTGGACTGGATGGTTGTTAGAAATGTTTTAAAAACTGGATACAAAAKATAACCAATCCCTAAGGCTTTCATTACATTATGGTGCTGTGAAAACCTGTTTTTAAAGGTTACCCTGGTGTGTGGGCATACTGATGCCGAGCCTGGGTGATCTGGTGATGCTTCAGATCGCCACCTGCAGGCCCCTGGTATCTTACCATGTTCCTATTTGCATAAGAAAAGACTTCCTATTTTAAACCTTCTCTAACCTACAAATCTGTGCAGATGAATGGCCTCTTGTTGGAACTGGAGTGGTTATCCTAGTTCCAACAATAGCACAGCCAATGCCAGATTTTAAACCGTCATAATGCATATAATTGTGTGATATTATACCAGAGGGGAAATTTGTTCTGTAGTCCAGCTGGTGATTAGCTTTACATTGAGGCATGGAGATTGGATATCCCTTGAAACTTTATCCTGGTTAACGTAACTACAGCTGGTATTTTGTGGTATAGCAATTCAACCCTTACTCCCGAGAGCAGTCCCATTGGGGCAAACCTGGAAGTCCTCACTTGGAGTTTACTCAGGCAGAACTTTTGCCACCTTCAGTTGAAGTTTTGACCCAATAAAGTCCAAGTATGAGCACTGGAACATGATCCACCAGCATTTCTTTGTTGGTTGGACAGTGTTTTTTCACTTGAATAAGGTTTACTAGATCAAACCTCAAACTAGGCATAAATACCTGCTAGAAATGTAGGAACCACTACGCTTTTACTAATAACTTTTACTAATAGCTCAACCACACTAATATCCCAGAATCACTGACAACAGCTACAAAACTTCTATGGAGGTTACTCTGAACTCTGCATTCTATGCTAAGTCTTCCTATATCTGCTTATTCTCTAGGATCTCAAAAACCAGTCATTAATGGATGGCTGATAAATGTAYCTGTTTGCAGTTCTTCCCTTCTGCATCATCACTTCTCAGTGTGCATGCTCCTACTGTTCCTTTTGCCTCTAAATCCCTTTTTGAAACTTCTGACTTAAAGTAAATTCAAAGGGTTTACTTTGATGGGTGTTTCCAAAAGATGAACTGGTCATGAAAATTTCCATCATGTATCACCTTCTTTATTTTTTTTAGTTCTAATTGTTGTGACAATAAAATTAAAAATTATTTTTGAAAGTTAAATTGCAACAGTATGGTTGCTTTTGTGTTTAGCCAYTTTGAGAAAAATCTGCTTTCCCATAAAAAGTGAAACAGCCCAAAACTGGACAAAAAACATATGAAAACCAATGCCAGCTGACAGGAAATAAGATTCTTCCTTAACTTTCATTCTGACTGTTTAAAAAATTTGGCTTGAAAATGCATTTTGAAATTCAATTTGAAAAATGAAAAATGTCAATGACACTATATTTTTTTATTGAGTGGAAACAGGGCTGGAACTCTTTAAGAGCAAACAGAACAGAAAAAGTTCCTCCCTAAGAAAACAGTTAAATCTGTGTGCCATGGATATATTTATTTCAAAGATGTGTGGTAGCAGTAATCTTTAGAAAGTATTTAATTGCAAACAAATCTGTCTTCTTTCACTTGTTGCATTTTGCTTCATATTGAGTGCATTTTTTTGTAGTCTAGAGGAGTATGSATAGAAACATATTCTTGGACTTGTACACACACTGACTTTTTATATTTTTCTACCATGTGTTTTCCTTTGTCCATTGTACAATAAATGGTCCCATTTATTCTTTTTTTACTTATATCTCCTGTAGAAATTCCCTCCCACACTATTAATTCTTTGAATAATGTTCATTGCAGCATTTGGAACCTTTTAAATGTCTTCTATGTCTTATTAAACAGGATCAAAAAGGACTCCAGTGCTGTAGCTGAGAGCACATCTTCAGCCTTCCACAGCATAACAGTCTAGATTACATTTAATTATTTTTATTAAAAAAAAAACAAAAACAAAACAAAACAAACAAAAAAAAAAAAACAAAAAGGAAAAGAAGTTTGGCATCTTTGTGCAATGAACTACCCAAAACTCACTAGCCTAATTAACATACAGGAGAGTTGGGGTTTCCAGACTGATTTTATCAGACCAGAAGTCACCATAACCTAACAGATTTTTGAGCAGGARCAAACAGGGGCTGAGTTGGAAGAGCAGAGATTGGGGCCGGCTAGAGAGATGCTCCCCCCACCACCCTTCCTGCAGTCTGTCTCAGGCTGCAGCTAAGCCATCATTTTTATAGCCACTAATAGCCTATTCTACACTAATCCTGGTAATCCCTTTTTGACCACTTTTATACCTTTGCCTTCCACAAATCTCKTTTGCAATCAGTTATGGGACTTGGCCTGTGCTGCATGAAAAACTGCATCTTCATTTGCTTCATGGTTTAAGGGGTGCCCCTTGGATCTGGGACTATGAGAAACAGTGGTATCATTCCTCACCTACCTCTATTAGACCATTTGGGATTTTATTTTGTTCCCTATCCTTTTCTATAAAATTTCCTTAGAGAGCTGAAAGGTTCATACAGTCCCAGGAGCTGAACATTAAAGTAAATCTCTAATGAGGTAGGAATGAAAAGGAGAGAAATAAAACTCTGATTTACTGAATGTGCTATGATGGAGGTGATTAAATTCTTGAGGGTAAAAACTAATTGGACTTAATTGCAAGTCCAGTTACTCTAGTAGAAACATATGTAGAATTTATATATTTGGCTGGTATACTCTGTGGAGGCTATGATGGCCAATGGAAAGATATAAAAGAACTTGGCAGTGTAAACAATACAATTCATTGAACTAAATATTTTGGATAAATCAAAAGGCACTGAAATTCATGTTTAAGCACGGGACTGTAGGGAAATCTGAGGAAAATTCTGATATTGAAGAGTGTACCAGGTGGAAAAGAAAGAAAGACTAAAAAGGTCCCTTTGTCTTCTGAAAGATTTGATGCTTAGTTGTACTTTTTATGAACCTGTCACTTGCTTTGTAAATGAATGGTGTTACCCTCAACACCCAAGGATGGTTTTGAATCACAGAATGTCACATTTTCCAGGGAGTTAAGCTGCGCCAACATGGGCACATGCGACACAGCCTTGCAACACTTACTACGGCGTATTTCTGTGAGCTTTTTGGAAATGATGTTGGTGCTGTTTGACTTGTTAAGGATGGTAATATCTATTCAGCAGCCACGTTTGCACACAGTCTTGCTGAGAAATYTCACATTGAGAGATATGCATTTATTCATACTGAATGCTTGAGTAACTGTCAGCCTGCAAGCTCTCTGCAGTCTCTCTAATGTCTATCCTTCAGTAGTGTATTGTAATTTTGAATCAAGTACTAAATTGTCTCCGCAGACCGAATTTTTCAGCATTTACCAAACACTAATTGCCAACTCCYTCAGTGAAATCTTTCTTCTAAATGCATGCGTTACACATTAAAAACTATCTAAATAGGGCATATCTTAGGATTTAGCAGGGAGATGGCTGAAATGTCTCATGATTGCTTTTCAGTCTTCAAGAAAATTATTCAGAAGGAAAGGAAACAAAATATCATAAAGCAAGAAAGGGAGGACAGGCCCGGGCTGCATTACAATGAACTCAACAGGCTCCCTGGGGAAAGCTAAGGAAACTGGTACTGGGCTAATTCCCTGCCAAACCCTGCCCTTCAAAATGATGGAGAGGTGCTCACCTTTCTCCAGTGAAAGGAATAAAGCCAAAAAGAGGTTTAAATATATCTTGGGGCGCGTAAGAGCCTCATGTCAACAGCAGTGGTGATTAAGTCGTAACAAAGGGACTGGTTCATCCAGCTGGAGCATACACAAGTGGACAAATTTCCCCAGAATGCTCAGGGGGTACAGTGTGATCCAACGCTTCGTGTGGGCAGCTAGATCCGTGCCCTGCACCAGGTGCCTGATGAACTCATCTGCTTATCTTACCTGGATGGGGAGCTGCATGGGGTCCATGGAAGTGGACCAGGGCTAGGAGGTGGCATCTTGCAGGGAGCATAAGGGCCACACACCAAGACTGTGACTGAGCCCCTGTGATCCACAGTGGGACCAGGGAGGGTGGCTGCAGCTCCTTGCAAGGCACTCATCTGCTCCCTCCTCCAGGCATGGAGGCTGCCCTTGGAATGCTGTCAGGGAGCCAAAGGTGGGGAAGTTCTGGCCCTGGCAATGCATGTGAGGAGGGGCAGGTAAAGAGCAGGTTTCAAGGGCAGGCTCGGGGTGTTTGTGCAGAGGATGCAGAGCCCCTTACCCTTAGGAGCAGCACCTCAAGCCCTGGGATGGCTTTGGTAGTGCTCAGGTGATTTATCAGTCAAGCACTGGTCTTAGAACACTTTTTCCTCTCCGGCAGGAAAATGATTACCTATCCAGCCATTGGAAACATTAAAAAAATTCATGCTAATGAATCTCTTTCTGTTGCCTTCATTATTGTGTGAACCACAACAATTTTGAAGATACAAGTATTTTCCATCAAGACTATGAATAACAGCACTTGGCAAAACATCCTTAAAACAAAGAATGAGCCTCCAACTTTTTTAGTGACTTTACATACAATGTGCCTTAATTACTGGCAAGCATGTCAAAAGTTTATTCCCACATGTGTCAACACTTTCTTAATACACTATAATTCATCATCTTAGTATGGCAGAAACAAGGTACTCTACATCTTTACACACATCCTTCTCCAACTTCTAGTCCTGAGCTGAGTATTAAATGAACAAAAAGTCTTCATCTAGCAAACAAAGAACAGACCACAGCATCGAAACAGTAAGGTCCCCAGAGTCAATCAAAGTCATACATCACAGAGCACTTTATCATATTCTTCACAACACTGTCTAAATCCAAGAAGCATTGCTTTATTGTCAAAAGGACATTCACTTAATAACAGCAGTAAATCCAGAAAGGCAGGCTAATTTTAGACAGAAAACTTGGCTAAGAGAGAGCCCTATCGTTTCCCACTCCTGACATTTTTATTCATTGAGTTCATTTTCATGCTAGTTGTGTGATTAAATGCAGATAGGGATTTATTTCCTTTTAATAAAAAAATACATGATTCTGAAAAAAGCCAAAATTGCAAATAAGGGACCTGATCCTTTTCCCATAGAAATAAACAATAGTTTTGTTGTTGGCTTCGGTGATGACAGGAATCAAATCCATGAATCTCTGTTGGAA
Organism: Malurus melanocephalus; assembly: GCF_030028575.1. Taxonomy (NCBI): domain Eukaryota; kingdom Metazoa; phylum Chordata; class Aves; order Passeriformes; family Maluridae; genus Malurus; species Malurus melanocephalus. The sequence continues at coordinate 1,064,193 of NW_026623310.1, forward strand.
GAAAAGGTTAAAATTCCATTGGAAAACTCTTCTTGGACCATGCATTAGCTGTGGGGGTTCTGGGGGCAACCAAGAACCAGCACTATTTCTTTTCTGTTCTGCCTTCATGTATGTGCAAACATACAGGGGAGCCATTTCATAAAGAAGCAAGTGAAAATAAATCTGTCCTCAGTGTGTTGAAGTGAAATRTTTTATTTGCACTCATAAACCAAAGTGCTTGCTGTATTTTTGCATTGCAGTTTTATTATCAACAGTGATACAATCTCCCTTCCTTATGCATAGATACTTGTACAGAGCCAAGAATCTCAGATGAAGGAAAGAGGTACCATGTAGTGAAAGTAAACGTGACAAATGCTGAGTCTTTTGAAGAACTGAATCTGAGCTCCAGAGACAGTGCATATATTCCCTATTAGTCACTCAAACAAAACTAACTGGGTTTCATATGCATCCAGAACAGGATCCAATTCTTTTCTGGGTAGCAATTACTTGGGTAGAAATTGCTTGAATTCCACTTAGGACCAATTTTTGATCTTGTTTATGCCACTTTAAATCTGCCAGGACTCTGCTGAATCAGCTGAGCTATTCTGCAGTAACAAGCTTGAAAGACATTTTAAAAGGTGGTGCTTAGAGAGCTGGATATTTTTTAAATGATTTGCCTTTTTCCACAGGCAAAATGAGACAATAATATTTTTGTAAAAATGAAAAGTATAGTTTCCTTCATGCTGTATATTGCTCTGCACTGGCACTGCTGTATTGCTACCATAGCTGTCCTGACTGAATGGGCTTTGTGGCAGGAGAACAGGACAAAAACTCTTCTGCCTACATTTTCATCTGCTCCACAGATGCTTCCTAACTGTTTTTCTGTTACTGTATGGTAGCAGGCAAATCTGGGCCAACAGTTCCTAACAAGAAACTCAATAAATTTCACCTCCTCTCTTTTATTTGCAAGGTTTCCAGCCTCTGATAACAATTTTCACTCATTTGTTCGTTATTGAAATTTATTTGGAGTGATTCACCAGATATTTTCTGTGATTAGTTCTTGGTCCGTAGCTTGTTTGCAACCACTTGGTCATGAGTATATTGATACTTGAAATTCAAGCTCTTTTGGCTGTGTGCAAAGAATGATCCCTAAATGACCATGTTTAACATTCAGAAATTTCTTTTTYCAATGTAATTTCTCTCCACTACAAGTCTCAACTTTGCACAAATATTCTTCATTATTAATTTTAAGTGATTTTGGGTGACCATTTCTTGCTGCAGAAGTATCATGTTCAAGTATTCACAAAAAAAGAAAGCAAGAGGATTTGCAAATGTGGGTCAGGCCAAATTTCTGTCCATACAGAATTAATGTTTTCAGGACCTCATGCAGAAGTGACAAGCTTATGTTGCAGCTTTGGCATTATTCTGCTCCTAATTAATTTCGTTGTAGTTCTACAACTGATGTGAGAGAATGATAAACCTATTCTTAAGCATAGATGTAGACGTTTTCTGGCTTCTGTGCATGTATTCATCCACAGACTCTTCATAATGCGTGCAAAAAGGGTGTATTATCATCACTTCATGTGCAAAACACATTATGAAAACACAAGTGAATTTGATCCAAAGTAAGGCACACACATAATATAGTGTGGTTTGGACCCAAATCTGTTTACTGCATCTGCCAGAATTTAAAATGACAATAGAGTTTATTTCTTAAGGCAATAGTTTGATTAAACAGGAACATCCCAAGCATTTCTGCAGTTTCTAAAAGAGTCAATAGAAGGTTTGGAGTTTTTTTCGAATGTGTGATTCAGTGAACAGAGAAGAGTGGAAGAATTCTTCAGKKTGAAGAAGAGATTGGAAAGGCTTTGTGCCTCTCATACAATACCTTTCTGGAAAAAGGTTTCTCAGTTAGGATGGTTGGGTGTTTCTCGCACTATTGAATAGGATTGCCAGAAGGAGTCTATTCCTCAAGGCACTGGCTGCTGCCAAGTTCTGGTCTGTTCTGTATGTGGTAAAGCTATGTTGCTTAGCTTTCAAAATATAAAATAACCTATTCATCTCAAATCTCAAATACTACATTTAATCCTGTTATTGTCTTTACCAGATCACTAGGTAAATGTGGAGGCAAAGTGTTCCTGTATTAAGCAGGTCTATACTCCCTTGTATGTGATAGAAACTGTAGGGAAAAGAAACACTTTCCCCTCACCCTCCTCATCAGGTTTAATTGAAAAATATGTGCCTTTTTTTTTCTCCATAGAATTAATATTTTTTCATTGTGCGTGCTGATAAATGCTGTCTGGCGACTCTGTATGAGTTTTCACCAGCAACTGGAAACTGCACACGTTAGAAATCTCTACTACAGGCAAGCTGGTTACAGCCTTTCCCCCCCTGACGAGGATTGTCTGCTCTAATGAGTGTGAGCTATTTCACTTCTACCAAAGAAAAATTATTGCTTGTGATTCCTTGGCTAGTAATAGTCCCTTCCAACCCCATGTGTGTTTCCTTGCACAAGCCCTAACAACCTAGAGAGCCTATGAGTCTGATTCCCATTTACACCAAAGGCAGTGCAAGTAAACACCTTCAGGTACCTTATAACTTCCACTTCAAAGCTCTTTACGTGGCTAAGTTTACAAGATAGCTTTAACGCAACAGAGAGCCAGGCACTATTGTCTTTAGATCTATAACAAATTCAGTCATCATATGTCAGCTGGACAATAGCCAGGGCAGGAACTTACTGCCCTTCTCCACAGAATTTTGGGGACATTGGTCCTCTCCAGCTTCCCTGTTTTGGGATATAGATATGTCTTTATTTAGGAATTGCACTCCCCAATGTAGGGGTCCTGTAGAGATTCTCCAAACCACATGCTTCTCACTTGCTAGCTCCCCTCTCTTCCCCTGCAGCAGACTGTAGAGGAGAACTGGAGGCATGAAAGGTGAAAATCATAAGCTGAGATAAGAACAATTTACTGGAAACAGCAATGAAATAAGAAAGCGAACAGTAACAGCAGCATTGTTAATATTAAATTGTACAAGACAGGCAAACGGTTCACACAGAACAGGTGTTACCCGACTCCCTCCCCGCCACTCTTAGTTGACTGGAAGGGACCCCATCTGCTTGGAAGAGAGTCCCTTCCTCCCACCCCCAGCAACAACATGAGGTGATGTAGAATAACTTCTGGGTCCTGGCCATGCCCCCTCCTGACTACTGCAAAAATTAATCCTGTTCTGGACAGAACCAAGACAAGGTAGCATCTTGGAGAATCAGGGGTAAAGAAGAGAYACCTTCTAGCTCTCCAGTTATTAAGGATGTGAGAAATCCTGGTATGAGTTAATGCTCTGATGGAGCACATTGGAGTCTCTTGCAGTGAAGGCTGTCATACTGAGGGCACAGGGCTTATTTCTTTTGCCAAGCTGAGCATATGACACGAGTCCTGCAGTCTCCAGGTTAGCCTATCAGACTGTAAATGGAGGAGAAATGCCTGCTGCCTCTCTTGTGATAAGGTGGTAGACTGGAATTTGAATTATTGGTTTGGGAACTAGCTCTCAAATCCTTTCTTGAGTAAAAAGCAGGTGAATAATTTGAAAAAGAGAGTATTATTCTCCATTCCACTTCTTATCCAAAGCATGTGACATATGCAAGAATAAAAACCACCAGTTTTGCTTGCTGCGCTATCCGCACATCTCTGTGTAGCCAGAATATTTTAGATGGATTGCAGGGATTAGAAGAATCAATCTCATTGCCTCCTGGTCAGATCACAGATCAAGTGTCTGAATTCCTTCCAAGGAGAATTGAATTAATTTAAAAAAGGACCCTGAACCCCCTTTCTTATAAACATGATAAATATTCTTCCCTCAAATCTTGGACACAAAGGAGGCAGTGGTACAGTTACAATTGCTACTGCTTCCACCCACATTTGTGACAGGATGGATTTATCCAACACGCCTGGAGAAACAAGTACTTCTGGAAAAACAGAGGCTCTAAACTGCCCCTAGAGATATCCTGAAGCTCAATGGCATTTCATGGGTCTGAATTTTGGAGTGAGGCACCTGAGGTGACTGTTGATCACCAATTCATTTCACCATCCCCTCCTCTTCCCAGTGTTTTCACAGTTGTAGTCTGATTTCTGTCTGTTCATGAAGACAATCCCATTAATGGCATGACCAGAAGAGCATCACCTTATTTTCTGTCATGGCATTTCCTTCAGATGCAGGAATTTTTACCCTGGACTTTCCTTTCCCAGCCCTCATGTGTAAGCTAAACCACACCAGAAGCTGCAAGATGCTTTCTCCTTTGCATTACCTGACACAAGACAGGACAGTAGAAGAGTTAGCTTCACCCTGTGTGTCACCAAGTACCCAGTGACAGACAAACTGCAGTAYTTTTGGCTTGCATAATGGAGGCTTTGCTTCTCCTGTAAATTATACAATGTCATATTCAATAATTACAGTCCAATGAGAATTATCCAGGTAAGTGCACATTGTGATTCATTACCCTTGTTTTTTATTGTTGTTCTTMACTTGCTTTAGTTTGGTAAATTCAGTGATTTGAATAGAGTCTCCACTTCTTAGTGTGTAAAAGACACTAACTTATGGATCAATTTGTTAACTTAGTTATAAACAGTAAAAAAGTCCCTGTCCAGTCAAAGTCATTCACTAGTACAGGTGTTTTAGAAACAATTATTCAACCCCACTACAGAGAAAGAGAATAACTTGTGGCAAATGGAAAATAAATATGTATTTGTCTTGTATGCGGAGCATGTAACAACCTAATCTCAAGATCCTAGAGCAGCTTCCCACTACAAGGAATAAAACATCATTACCATTCCCTCTGGTCTTCCCATTTACCTCTGCTATTTGGAAAAAAACTGACTACTTTCACTGCTGCTCCTCTATCCAAGCCTCAAAGCCTTTGCCTTTCCTAGTGTCCAGAACACTTGCTCTTTCAGTTTTGCCTTTGATTCAACTTTTATGAAGCTCTTCCCCTACACTTCCATAAGTTTCTAGCTGAACAATTTYGCTGTCCTTTATCATGCCACCTGGTTGACTACTGAGATTGCAGGTGATGTGGCAGGACAAGGCAAAGATGGAGGTAGGGTGGGTCTTGCAGTCTGGAACCTCATGGAGTCTTCAGAGGATCTTCATCATGTGACAGGGCAACAAGGTTTGGCATTGAGTATAGAAAAATCTGGAAAGGCGTGAGGAAGTYTTCCTGAGGCGATTCATCTGAGCTGCTTCTTAGGTGTGCAGAGGACAACGCTTGCACTCCATCTCCTTCCCTGGAACAGTGTGATGCTCCCCCCAGATCTTCAACGGTTCTGTCCAAAATTCCAGCAGGCCTTCAGGGGGTGGCACACCACAATTACTGCAGGTAGAGCCCTTTCCTATTTACGAACTGTGCCTATCCAGATGTTCTGCTGACAGTAGCACAGCTGTCTGTGCTGTTCTCTGCAAGTGTGAAATCGCACAGGTGCCTTCAATGCCCTGGGGACAGGAGATGAGATGGCAAGCAGTGGAGGCTGCAAGTGCCAGCCAAGCCTCTGGATGCAGGGTGCTGGCACTTCTGGACAGTATGTATGGTGGGGCAGTACCCTCCATACAGTGTCTCCTCTCTGAAAGGGAAGTATGTGGCTGGATAAAAACATCAAAGGAGGGCCAGCCCATGTCCTGCCACGTGGACTATGTTGGAAAAGGAAGATACAATGTTGTGACTGACTGGAAGAGCCTTTGTTATTACAAAAACAGATTGTGCGCAGCGGTAAATAAAAGAATCTCACAACAGCAATAAAAAAAATAGAGAAAAAGGTGGTAGTAAAAGCAACAATGTAAAATAGAAGGGATTCCACCATACAAAGTAGTGTCCTCTGGACCCATACCAGATCAAATTTGTGCTTAAATCACAGGAATTCCAGTCCCCCTTATAATTTCTAGATAGTTTGGTGATTCTTCTTTGCTATATGGTATTTCCCCACTCCTTTTTTTTTTTTTTTTCAAAATCTCTTGAAAACCTTCCTCATGGCAAAGGTCTGGGCACTCCACCTTTTTCTCCACACAACATTACTTATTGAAGAATCCGTCCACTAGTCAGAAGAGGAGGTTTTTTCCTACCAGCAGCTCATCATGTGGCACTAGGCAGCTAACTCTGCTGAGAGCAGCATCTCCAGCTAAGCAAAATGTCTTTCCTCTTGCCATTTGCAGAGACTGAAACTGCAGATCCACCAGGCATGCCAGTACCTTCTGTTTGAAATCTATTTTTCCTTTGGATTTGGGCCGACAGTTCAAAGCCAATTGCAGCAGTTGAGTCCAGACTTCTACGAAATGGCYTTCTTGGGTAGTGTCTAATACCTTTCCTTCACTGCCTTGTCAGTGCTGGAGTATGTTTCCACATCTTGACTCAGGGTTAAACATATTCAACATGTCATGCAGAATGGAGGCTCAAATACAAAGTGGAATTCACAGTTTGAGACCGCCGGATCCCACTGTGTCATGGCATAAATGGTACTCCTCCAGCTGCCTGGAATGGCAGGGCCTCCAGTGGTCTCCCTGCACTGGAGAGAAAACAGTAAAACTAGATAGGGAGGTGGACAATAAAAAAAAGATCGGAGGCACGGAATGACTTCCATATGAATAGAGACTGAAACTTTTGGGATCATTTGGAGAGGAAATGAAAAACTATATGGTAGACCTATCCAAGCTAGTTAATAGACCTGAAAAGATAAATCAGATGCTCTTCCTTACCATTTTTCCTTACACACACACACACACACACACACACACACACACACACAAATACTCCCAGAGGAACACTCAGTGAAACTGAGACAGCAAATTAAAATTTATAAACAATTGCACAACAGATATTGAGCTTATGAAAATCATTATTCTGGAATATCACTGAGAACAGGAAGATAGAGGACACAAAAGAGGCTGAAATTTATCTGTTGGGGAAACACYCATGGGATCTTAACTAAGAATAAATAAATAGGAAAAAAACCCTAAGCTACTCTATACTTGGTGGGAGACAGGTAAAACCTTTATTTTGTTCACTGAACCTAATTTCTATGTATTTGGAAACTATTTGGTGTTCCTGATCATGCARTGGCAACCATCTGAAGTCAAAGTGTCTCAGGAAGATGGAGGTGAGGAAGAGGTGTTGGTGGCCTCTCCTCTGTGCCAGCGCTTTGAGGATTGTGGCCATCAGCACCTTTTGAAACCATTGGCAACTGCTAGATTTTGTTGGGTTGTTGAGTTTGGCATGTAATGTAACGTAATACAGAGTAATGAGGTATCAGGGACAGGGTCTAACAGCATGGWAGGTCCTTGTCAGTATCAACAGCTCCCAAGATCTCTTGGTCCATAGATGCCCCTGACATGGATAAATAACTATAGGGCCCCTAGGCCAAAATCCAAAGAAGGATGTGGATGCCTAATGTATGATTTCAACTGTCACCAGGTGCTGAAATTTGAGCCAAAAAAGCTCTTAGGGTCCTGCAACTCTGCAGCTGTGTACACTGAGCAGTCCCACTGGTTTGGCTGCACTGAACCTACATCTTTCAAGAGCTGGAGTTCAGGAGTCTCCATTTCTGGGGAAAGTGACCAGAGCAGAAGAGTCCAGAATGTGTCCGGTCCTTTCTCTGGCCTCATGGACTCTCATTTTTCTGTTGGCACAGGAGGCTTAYCTTCATCAGGAGATGTGGGAGCTGCTCCACAAGCAATTGATGCAGTCCACATATGGGTGACTAGGACACCTTCATGGAAGTGGGTGATGTGGAATCTGGCAATCCAAAGACAAGGGAACCCACCTCTTCACTGTACTTTGAGGAAATCACAGGTAACTGCTAATGCTGTTATGTGCAAAATTATCATCACCATCCCTGCTAATGAAAGCATCTCAAGCTTTCACGACTATCAGGGAGCTGTAGGTGAGCTTTGAATATATTTACTGGATCCAGCCTCCTTGAACTGAGGTGCAAGTCATGAATCTCACAGTCTTTGGCAGAGATGGAGAAAAAATACTTGGCTCAGCCAGTATCATGGTTCCATTGGGCATGCTTTGTAGCAGAAATGTTGACGCCAAACTAAGCTTTCCTGTGCAAACTTAAGCACTTACAGACTCTCAGACATCTAAAGGATTAAGCAAATCCTTTGTGGATCACATATTTGGACATGGGTGACTAAATTCCACCTAAAATACTTGAGAAGTTGGTTTGTGCACATTATAATTTTCCAGTTCCTTCCAACTAACCCTTTGGTGTTATATTGGTGATAATTACTTCTCTGTCTTTGAGTATCTGTCTCAAAGGGACCTCTCTTCTCAGCAGCATAACTTTTTGCGCAACTGGTAGAAACCGTCTTCTCTCTCAAACCACTCACTGATTAAAATACCCAAAAAGCCAAATTCAGAGCAATTGTTTTCATTCCAGATTTGATTCTGAAGTTTGCTATCCCCCTTTCTGAAGTAATGAACAGCTCCTGCAGCTCATGTTTTTCCCCAACCATTTCAGCTGGTGTGATGCAAGGTGTTGTTTCTTTCTATCATCTTTACCTTGTCTCGATTGTAGCATTATGTGCACAAGTGGATTAAATACCTGGGAAACACACATGCAGTGTCACTGAGTGTTCTTAACAGCTTAAGTGTTCTTAACTGGAAAACCAAGTACTTTGTCTAACTGTGTACTTCTTGCAGCCAGAAGACAAATATTCTGAATCTGAGACGGAAGAGAAGTGAGTTTTCTGACATTGAGAGAGAACTGAAGATCAGTTTAGGTAGAGACAGTTATTACAGTCCTGCTGCTCAGCCACTGTGCTCTCACAGAAAAGCTGTGCAGCTGTTCTGCTATTTTTCATGAAAGACCAACTCTTTTTTTTTAGCTGGTTGTACCCTGGGGGAGCTGCTCCAGGAATTTTGCTAGCTAGAGCAAGATTTGGAGGGTGAAGGCTAGCTCCTCATGGGGAGCATGCAGGCAGTAAAGACTACTTGTTTCAAAGAACAGTGAAATATCCAGGCAAAATTAATCCTGGCCAGGTGCTGGTGTCAAGAGTGGAGGTATTCACACCTGTGTTCATCATCATCTAGCTCTCTCAAGAGCCCATGGAGACCTGGTTCTGTGTTAGAATAAGATGAAATGTGTCTAAAAGCATCTGTTTCTTCCCTCTGCCCCAATGCTCAATGAGCCCTGTGCTATCTAGGTCAGATACATCCAACCTACTCTATCCTCAGCAGGTACTTGCCAAAGGTGAGGTGGGTAAGAGCCTCCTAACTGAGCCTGGCTGCATCCCTAGAACTTGCCTCAGTTTATATGAGGTGCTGCTGCTACAGGGACAGCAGATGTCCCCAACAAATTTGCTTTGCTGCCTGCTGCTTGTGCCAGAAGGGTGGTGGCGCATCTGCATCCCTCCCCAGTCACATCTGGTTGAGATGCAGCAACAGATTCTCTGTACAAGGCACCTCCCGAGGGCTATGAGTGGAAGGCTCTGTCACAGCATTTGAAGCAAGGGTGGCTGGCAAGAAATGTGTCCCTCTTTGTCTCATCTTGTTTTCACCCTCATGGCACGTAGCTGCTTACAGAACGAGATCCGGCCCTCTAGGAAATACACATGCTTGCATGTGTTGGATGCACACACATAGATGTGTGTTTGTATGTGGTTTGTTGAGGATTAAAAATGCTTCCTTTTCCCTCAGACAGTGCTTCCAGTGCTTGCCTTTTCAGTTGGGGGGACTGTGTTTTTAATCTCACTAATACAAAGAAAACAATGGACCTCTTTCTCTGCTAGCTGTAAAGGGTCATAAGTAAAATGAGTTTTGGCAGACTCGTTCCAACTAGACATGCAACCACATGCAAAAATGACTCTAAATTTAGTATGTCATTTGTCAGGGTTAACCCTTCCCTTCCTCAAAGGAAAGGAGCTTATTTGCTATCTTCTTGTAGTCTGTATTTGGAAATTTGTCTTGCCTCTATAAAAGTCTAAACAGCAGGAATTTATAATGGACTTTTGTTGTATAAGCCTTTATTTCTCTTCGGAGTGATGATAAATGCAACTCTATCCCTGCTTCAGGGAGCAAGACACAGTACTTTCATGCAAGAATGGGTACATAAAGCCAAGGAAAGAGTTTTCCTCCCMCGAAAGTGTTTTCCTTCCTTGTTCAGATGCGGGGGTGGGGTTATCTGGCATTTTTGTATGGACCTTAAAAACTGTTGGACTCAACCCTGTATTTCTGTAAGTCCTGGTCACCAGCATGAAAATAGTTTAATGGAATAAGGTTACAGAAATCWCTGAACCGATTTCTCACTGAAGTGAGAAATCACTGAAATTAAGTCAGTCCAGAAGTCTTTGAGAAATATTATATTGCACCTGAGATTTATTGGCGTGATACCTGCTACAGCAGGAGAAACAGGAACKGACATTCAGGTGCAGATGTTTCCATCAGGAAAAGAAATGCTGGAAATATAGCAGTCCATTTTGCAGCCTGTGAGTCTTCTGATGTTAGTGACTGTTGTTTTATATGGTTATCATAGGTAAACAAGCAAGGGGTTCAATGCAAGATATAGGTTTGCACAAATCCTTGGTTTACTCTGAGAAAACAGTATCTGTAGACCAGTGCCAGTAATTATGTTGGGAAAGRAAAATGGCTTGGGTGTATGAGAGGAAGAGGTATCGAACCCACTTTGAAATATATTTCTTAGAACAGTTGGTCTGAACTGCTCTGATTCTGTCTGTGTTTCTCCCTGTTATTCTCTTTTCCCTCCCACAATCAAGACAACACCGTTCCCAGAAATCCCAGAGGACATTCCTAATTGAAAGCAATGATCATGAGTCATTCCTGTATATTAAGTGAAATACTCTTGCTTGCCTCCCAAGGGATAAAGTGATTAAACCCAACACAGAAGGGCCCGGGAACTCCTGCTGTCCCTGTAACCTTGAAATTAAAAATCAAGAAGATAAGTTAGTGGTACAGTATTTTCTTTCAAAACACATCTCTCCCTGAGCTACCAGAGCCCACATACAAAGAGAGAGAAAATGAATTGCATTTCTGACAGTTTAAGATTCAGATTTTTTCAACTGAGACTGTTTGCTCTTCTCAACAAACTGCATGCTACACTGTCCTGTTGTCTGGGATATAATGGAATATGTTAGCCTTGGACAGTGGTTGTTGAGCCAGTGCCAGCCTCACTAATGAGCATGTGGTTTCAATAATAATATGGCTACTTGTAAGATGGCTGGCCACAAGCCAAGCACTTAATATGGAGGGGGCAACAGATGTAAAAAAGTACCATCCCTGACATGATTGCATATCCAAAAACTCTCTGGCAAAAAAAGTTAAGACTCAGCAAATTGGGATAATGAAGAATCTCCCCATATCAGGAAAGGATGAAGCTCTGACAAATGAATAGGAGCCCTATGAGCTTGGTGAACACATGGTAAAAAAAGAAGAAATTTAAGAATAGGGGTGATGAAAGAACTGATAACTCTTTATGAAAATACTTCAGGCTGATAATGGAAGGTTCTGGATGGTTAGATTTTTACCTTTCCCTTCCCTTCCCTTCCCTTCCCTTCCCTTTTTTTCCAAAGCTTTTGACATTCCAGACTTGGACCTAAAAGTCCAAGCACATCAAGATGGTGAAATGAATTACAGTTTAATAATATTCCCACCACACAGACAAAATGGATTCAATTACATAATGGTAGCATTAAATGTTATTATGAAGGGGATCCAGAGTCTTGAGGCTAGACTTTCAGAAAATCATGATAAGCTGCTTAAAACAGCTGAAATAGCACATTTGTAGGTTTTCAAGCCATAGGTTTGTTGAGGGGAGGAGCACAGGGAAGGAGTCATTATGTTTGCTCAGAGGCTTTGGTGYGCTAATCTGGTATAGACGATTTAGTGTGTAGAAAAGCAGCGTCAGAGAGTTTCCAAGTTGATTATTATTATATCTTAACCTGTATGCTCTGAGGTGTTTTCTGGAGTGGCTGCTGTTACAGGAGAGCACAYGTGCCAGAGGTTTGGGTGGAAACGCCCATCCTTGGGCTCCAGCCAAAGGCAAGGGCATGGCCGAGCCAGCCGAAGATGGGCCCTCCCAACAGAGAGGAGCCCTGCCCCACACCAGGCTGCCCCCAGCACTCCATGCTCAGTTGCCCATGGGCTTTCAGGTGGCATGGAGGTGCTGAGCTGTTTTCACACAGCCAGACCCCCCTGTTCTAGACAGCTGAGAAGGTCTCTGCTCGCAAGAGACACCACTGAAACCTGAAGCATGCTGTGCAGCTCTCCCAGAATGGGGCAGAGACAGGAAAAGCATTGTTATCTATTATAAAACCCCCAAAAGTATGCCACATTCTTGATATTTAGAATTACAGAAAGTATTTCATTATCCTTTAACAATATTTATTTCTTTCCTTCCTGGAGAAAAGGAAGATATGATTAAAAAAAAAAAAGGTAGGAAAAAAGAAAATTAATCCCATAACTTTTAAATTAATATCTTCCCTTTTTTTAAATTTGAAAAATTGGAGAGAAATTAACAGGAAGAGGAAAGCAGAAGAAAGGGTGRTCAGAACCCAAAGGAGTTCAAAACTTAAGTAGAGGAATGAACTTTTCCAACTGCCAGCACACAAATGGATTGTCATTTTCAGGCAGAAGAATTTTTAATTCTCTTCACAACAGTGGTAAGACATAAATGTTCCTCCTCAATTTTATGGCTGATGATATTAACAAGATTTTTTTAAAAATAATTTTCTATTAAAACTGTATTTCTATGAATGTTTTGAAAACTTTAATTATTCCTCTGGTTAAAGTGTTCCAAATGCTCCAGAATGTTTTCTTGATGATGCCTCCCTGAATATTTCCCCAAATTTGGATGCGCTGACTCAAACTGGGTCTCTGTATACTGCTTACCAGGAAATGTTGGTGAAAGCTGCTTGGACTAGAATAATGCTGTGTGCCAGTGCTGGGAGACACTTCATGCCCTGCTGARTGGCCAGTACCTTTGTCAGGGTGCCTGCTGTTTCATTGCCTTATGATAAATGGTGTGTGACCAGGGAACAGCATGTACCCATGGCTGGCAGGCAAGAGAGTATTTCACTTCTGCACTACYTCTAACACAATGTCCACATGCCCCTCAGGTCGTAATTGATCAGATATGCATACTCTCCAACAGTGGGATTGATTCTGAAGTTTACTTTACTTAACAAACAGTGGTTTGGGGGCTTATCTGAGAACAATTCTGAGGTTTCTGAGTCCTGAACAGTCCTGTGCAGTGTGCACACCTGGGATGATGCACTTCCTCAGGCACTGGCCACTGAAAAACCATTTATGTGAGGTTCCCTCCATCCTTGTTGGGAAAGGAGAGTGACAGAGGAACCTCTACATGGTGCTCTATCTCAGCCTCAGCAGAYGCCTAAGAGACGGAGGATGAATTGCTCTTTGAAGGTGCTGCTTCTTGTGTTTTTATCAAGGAGGAGGCTAAATACCTGGCTGGCAAGCAAATAGGTTGCTCAAGTTAAATTGGAGGTTCCTCAGCTATACTGCTGGCGGTGTTGCATCCGTCATGTCCTGCCAATCTGAAAGTGCTCTGTGATTGTCATTCAGCTTTACTTTCAGTGAATTGATATTGCAGATCCTTATTTTGGCTGCAGTGCATTAACTGAGTAAACAGTTGAATAAACTGGGCACCACAAAAGCTTGCTGGCTGGYTGCTGCATGCCCCCCAGGCAATAAAAACATGTGCAAAGAACAAAGAGCAGCACAAATCGACTGCAGATATGACCACACACGTTAAGATGTAACACGTCATTGAGACAGGAGAAAAAGCCTTTGTAGCAACCAGCACTGGATGGAACTGGCTTAATCCTATTAAAGAGCCCCAAAATCCACTGACAAAGGGCCAGCTTTTGTGTTCTCACTTACACTGGGGGGAACCTACTGACCTTGGAGGAAAGGAGACGAAAGCAGGACCTAGTGCAGCACAGTCACCGTCCTTGCCTGCGGAGACGGCAGCATGTGTGGTAAGCTGCAGGGCTGACATGAGAGCGTGTGTGGCACTGGCTTCTCAGAGCACCCTGCTGTCTGAGAGGCAGAAGGACAGAGGAAGCTTGTAAATCTACTCAGGCCAGGATGTTATGGCATGTGAACGTGTGGGTTTCAGAGGAAAGACAATGACACATGCACAGATACTATGGTTCTTGGGGAACCAACTGCTCTGAGCTTGGATCCTCACAGCCTTCAGTCTCTCTCAAACATCCCATATATCAGCATGGTGTGAAGATCCAGTTGCTCTTTGCTTGGATGCCTGGAAGAGAAATTGGGGGAGGCCAAAGGCAAAGTGCTCATTTGTGCAATCTTTGGGGGAGGTGCAGACCGTGTTTCCAGCCGCAAAAAGCATCCAGCGATCCCCAGAGGTATTGCACTGCCACCTCTGTTCTTGTAAGTGATTGTGCAGAAAAGTAAAACAGAGACTGAACTGCCATGAATAATTCCTGTTGATGCATTTTGTACTCTTTGGGTTTTTCAGTCACCAGTGGTTTGTCTCATACGAACTCACATCTTTTGACAACTAATGCCTTGACCCTGTCATGATAACCCTGGCTTAGCCCAGCTCCTCTCCAGCAGAGAGCTGATCTCACATTTGTWGGCTGTCTGCATGCTTGCTAGCCAGACAGAAAGACTGTGCTGGCTGCCTGGGCGGTCCCTGCCAAGTATAACAGCTGAATTTGGAGCTCCCTTCCCTTACTGAGATCACAAATTCAGGTCTATCTTCTATCCCCTCACTTCCTGTTAGTTGAAACTGGAATMAGTATTTTTAGGGTGCACATACTTAGAGGAAGAGGAGGCTAAAAGCCAGGCTGGCAAGCAGGCAGCGCAACAGCGGGATTCTCCCTTCCTAGGCTAAAATAAACCATGGCTTACACCGGCTTTGGTTTAAAGTGAGCCTTTGTTTGGGGAGAAAACCCTGGTGGTAGGTTTTGGGAAATGGCCCTGGGGCTGCTATGGGGTGAGAGGAGAGAGTTTTCCTTCACCCATGGATCCTTCTCACCACTTCATTCCCAAGCTGTTRCCTTGGGGCCACCTGTAGGGATTCCACCAGAGCAGAAAAGGCTCCCTCTTGTGCTGCAGGGCTCATGGATCTTTCTCACTGCCTCAGCACATGTCAGGGTGAGCCCTAGATGAAGAAACCCAGGGTGAGTGGGCTGCAGGAAGGCCCAGCAGGACCGAGCCCCACCTGGGCTAGATGTCCTGGGGAGCCAGTGYGCCTGGTGGCACACTCAGCCTTGCCCAAGGGCCTGCTGATGGCAGCTGTCATTCATTCCTTGTCTTGCCRTCTCAGACCATGGTGTCTTTATGAGGTTGTTTGCTTTCATGAAAGATTTAAGTAGCTTGTAACAACCTAGTTGAAAAAACCCAAACCAAGATAATTCTTGACATCCCATTTCTTCCCACATTGGCCTGCTCCTGTACAAAAATGTTTAAAAATAGAAGTGGGGAATGCATCTCTGCTTTTACAGTTCTGTTTGGTGGGATTTGCCACATCTAGTTGCACACTTTGTTTTGCACCATCTCTTTGCAATTCACCTCCAGTCTGATGTTCATCTGCACCTGAAAACATGAGAAGGGCTCAGAGTTGGCTCAGCCAAGGAAGGAGAGACTGACTAACCTCTAAATGAATATTTACAGGAAATATATTTATAGACTTAGAATTTTAAAACTTGTGTATGTGAATTTGGTTGAGCATGAGGCTTTCCTTTTGTCTGCCTCCTAACCCTGCTTCCTCCTTTCCTCCTGTTTCCTACCTTCCCCCCTCCGCAACCTGCCTCAGAAAATTTGCTTTCATTAGTCTTTCATAGCTGCACTTTCAAGTCAGTCAAGATTATTTTCTGGTGCTTAATTTCCTAGTTAACATGTCATGGTGCCATTCAGTGCTGGAAATGATGTAATTTATGGGGTAGTTGGTCATTTGCACAAATAGTTGGAAAAACAAGTTTAGCTTGATATAAATAACAAGACACTAGTATATAGAGTGCAACACCTTGCCTCCTGCTGCRAATCTCCTGATTTCTGTTATTCTGGTTTCAGCACACTGAGCTGCCTTCCTACATTCACTGCTATGAAATAAGGTAGCTATAGCACAAGCAAATATTGCCCAATCAATCTACAGTAACAACTGTTCAAACAAGCCATCTTATAAATTTTCCTAACAAAACATGCCTCAACCCAATATACACAGAAGGTGAGTTTGTCTGACCTTGAAATAAATTTCAAGAGCAAAGAACATGATGCACATCATGGACATCCAGTGATGAGATGCAGAGCCAAGGTCCAATCCTGTTGAACCTGACCTCCCAAAACCTCCCCAAATTCATCACCAGAAGGATGGTGTGTATTGGGAAAGCTTTTCTTTTCATGTATGGCATGAATAGGAATAGTCCCCTGAAATTACAGTTCCCCTACTTCCCTTATGTCTGGTGGCCGGACTCAGGCAAGTTAACCCTCCTGTTCTCAGGAAAACACCAGACTCCAGTATTGGTGGGTATGATGGCTGCACAAAACTGCAGTTTGGTTCAAGTAAGCCATAAAGCCTCTTAAAAACCTAGAGTATTCTTTCTATCTCCCAAACAAACACATTTTAAAATAGAAAAAATCATCACCCATCAGCAGAGATCAGACTAAATTACTCAGGGGTAAGCTGTGCAGAAAGTACTGCATGGGCTCATAACATTGTGTACTGCAGAAAGTGGCTTAAACAAACAAAAGCATTTGCACTGTCTGCAGCAGCAGGTCTGTTTTGAAATGCAACTGGATTTCAGTTTACATTCTGGGAGAACTCTGTAGGTTTGCCTAAGTGACTCATGAGAAGACAGTTTCTGTTGGGGTGGGGATAGGGGAGAAAAAGAAGCCAAAATGCCTGACTGTAAAGATTCATGCCTTTTAGAAAAACATAAAGAGGTTCTGTGTGTGGCAGAGAAGGATCTCAAGAGAGAAGCTAATTATGATATACTGCTTGAATACCATTGTGCACTAATTAMTGAAAAAATATGATGGATTTGAAAACCTTTGTGCTATTAAATGGAAGCAGAATAGAGACAGTGTGGGCAGGTCTTGAAACCCCCACTTCAAGAAGCAGCTGGATAATGCACTGCCCGGACATCTCCCAACAAGCGGGTGCTGAGTTTTCAACACAGAAGGCGAGACAAGGTGATCTTACCCCTGCTAGAACCTGGTTTCAGAGGCGGTTGGTTGGTTTGGTCAGACCCTTTGTGGGGCGTAAGGTGGAAAGAATGGCATACACTGCTTGTTCAACTGGTCTGCAAGTTGTGAGTAGTGCATGTTCTGGATTTGCAGGAGAAGAGAATCCTTTCCTAGTCGGTGTCATTCAGAAGTGTTGCCTTAGATTTATCTCTAAGGTTTATTTCTGTCCTCTGCCTCCATACTTGAGGTGTGGTGTTAGCCACCCAAGACTCCTCAGGACTCAGTGGAGAAAGATCTCGAAGATGATCTGGGGCCTAAGGTAGGCTGAAACATCTTTCTAAAAAGCTGAATAATTTTGGTGTTCTTCCTGCTGCCTGGGAATGTGCCCAGGGATGGTGATAGGGTAGGTCTAGCCTGACATAGCAGGGCTAAAATCACTGTAATAGCCACCCTCTGTTTCAAATGTGTTATGTTAAAGAGGAATGGGGTGGGTTGGAGGTGAAATACTGCATTCATGCCTGGGGTAATGGAGAAGTAGCACTTGATGGCTCTGCTATACTCCATGCTGTGCCTTATCTGCCTGTCTCTAGATCAGATGCATTTCTCTTTGCTGGTTCCACAGGTCTGCTGGGAAGTTAGATGTGTGCTGCCTCTCACAGGGGTTTTGCAGCATGGATTAACATCCCTAGGGATTGGGATCGCTATAAATGCTGCTGTGGCTCATCTTTCTGAGTCTCTGTTGTGGTAAATTAAATGTCTTTTAGACCTTTTACTGCTGTAGAATGGCCTGCTTATCTATTGGTCCTCCCAAAAGAGACATCTGTCTGAGTTTCCCACCTGAACATCTCCTTGCTCATCTTAACCCTTGAAACATGCTTGGAAATTCAATCAGAATGTGCTTGCTAGCATGGGACAAATTCCATGCCCAAATTTTTCATGATGTGCCTCCATCATGGCCTCTTCAAGGTCCCTGCAAATTGTTTAGGGCCTGACTGACTTGAAAAATCTCACAGTACAGACAGCTAACCTCAGACATGGGCAGTGTTTATTACACTGGCTCCTAAGAGGCCTTCTGGTTCCATTTTCATTGATGTGGAGTGGCCGGAGAGAAAGTCGTGCATAAGGGAACCAAAAAGGCAGGTGACCAGCTCAAATGCATAAATGCATTTGCTTGCTGGGGACTGAATTCCTCTGGAATCTGGTTGATTCTGCTGCTTCTGGAAAATTTTGAAAAATACAGACGAATGCTGAGGAATACACAGATGTCTGGAAATGGACTCCATGACCTGGTAACCTCCTCTTTTCAGAAAACAAACCCATTTTACCATTGTCTTTGTTGTGTTGTTGGTTAAAAGAGGAGGATGTACTTTCACTCCCTCCAAGGAGACATTTCTGATTTGTGTGTGCCAGCCATATTCATCCAGCCAACAGATCTGAACTGAATTTGTTGTCTGACATATGTCGCTTGTTGTCGCTTTTCAATAAAACATGTTTTTTTCATGAAGTGAGCTGTGTCCAGTTCTGGGCTCCTCAGTAGGAGAGAGACAGGAACATAATGCRGAGTCCAGTGAAGGGCCACAGAGATTGTCAAGAGACCAGAGCAGTACAGACCAGAAAATCTCCCAAAGTACCTTCCAGCCTCAGCTTTTCTGTGATACTGATTCTGAAAGACTACTGGAAGACAATGCTGTAGGAAACTACAGCAGATRTTATCTTGCCTGTGCTCTCCATAGGGAGCGGTCCTTGAAGCCAGCTATTCCCAAAACTGGATGTGGATTTAATTATTTGAGAGAAGTACTTGATATGCTCCAAAAGACTCAAACAAGACGTACTGAGTAAAGAGGAGATGAGGACTTTGGATTGCAGGTGGGATGGAGGTGATCTCCTTGAACTGGGTCTAGAAGGAGGGAAGGTGTTCCCAGGAGAAGAGTAGTTGCAATGGCAGAGGCAGAGCCTGCCAGACACCCTGGATAGGACAGTGTGGGAAGGCAGCTCTGCTACTCCCTTTGGAAGCTCTGACTTGTTTGGTGCTGCCTCCTGCCCCCAAACAGGACAAGATTTCTCCAGACCTTTTTCATGCCTGCCATTCAAAGCTGGACATTTAAAATGGCCTCAGTGCAGCTTCCCAGTTGGAACACCCAGAATGAGTGTGTGGTCCTGACTGCATCCAGAAATGGATCCCAGGCAGAAATTGAACAGGCTTTGCTGGTCTTAGAGAGTGAATGTTTTCTGCCTCAGTGGAATGATCTAGATTTGTTGTTGCAAAGCTATGGACAATCTCATAAAGCCAAGCTTTGACCAACCRGAGAAGAAAAGAGCGACACACTGCAAGGGTGGAGAGCAGGAGCATGGGATTTGGCGTGTGTGGTTTTGGGTGTGCATGTAAGTTGTTTGTGTGGGCAATTTGCTGTTTTTACAGTGAAAAATCCTGATCTTCCAAAACTGCCTGTATGGAAAAAGACAGAGAGCAATTTTCACTACTCAGATTTATAATCTGCTCTCAAAAGTAAGCCCACAGAAAGCAAAATTAGAATTTTYTTCTCAGGACAGTGCTAGCTCAGGAGTTTAAAATATATCTTGAGCTAACATTTTTGTGAGTCATCCTGCATCACTGAATAAAGATATACATGATGTGAGCATTGCAGATTTAGAAGCAAGCCAGGGTTTTTTGTGCTGTGCTCTGTTACAGAGAATTTTCTGATTCTGCCATCCRCAGTTTATCAGTGTGGATCTGTGTCAGGTACTGCTCCACAGGAGATGATGCAGAGATTTCTTCAGCCACATAAACATGCTGCTTAGATCTGAACAGCCAGAATATGTGACTACAGACTTTCATGTTGCTTTCATGAGTATCATTACATGGAATAGATAGTTAAGCTCCAGCTCATAGTCTTATACCCTCATAGGGAAAAATTCGCTTCCGTTTCCATGCATGACTTTATTCTGTTTAACGGGAGATGTATCAATTCACTACAACAGGGTGTAAAATATGTTTGGTTTGTAATTACACCAGCTGCACTGGGAGAATTAAGCAGGGGTTAAACAAGGCCACATGTTTAATCAGAGGTCTCACAGGGCTGTGAATACAAGGAAAGCTGATCTCTCTTCATGATATCAATACAATGCAGTCATCCTGTGTGGGTTTAGCATACCATCCTGTCCACAGCCAGAGAAGTGGCTTTTATTTCAATAAGAATTAAAGCAAAAGCAAAGAAAGAACAAAGGGGATAGGGAGTTGATATCTGGAGGAGATGATGATAAATTCTACTGCCTCTTGTAAAACCCTTCTGTGCTTTCCTCCACAGCGGCATTATTTGCCCATCATAACCACTTCCTTAATAAACAATTAGGCTTTGTGTTTGGAATCTAAACATATTTGTGGGGGGGGGGGGGGGGGGTTGGTGAGACAGAGAAGGCTCAGGGTTTGGCAGTAATACAGGGATGAGGCAACAGTGGTTTGAATTTGATCCAGGTTGTGTTGTCTGGGTGGTTGATTTATTTGCCGTCCTGCTACAGGAGAGTCACTGTCTCTCCTCCACACTSTTTTGGTGGGTCAATCCTATAGTAACATCAAACAAGAAAAAATAGGGTGCATTTATTTTCTCATAAGTATCTGACTGATTTATTTTGAGAACTGAATTTGTGCTGATGCTGTTCATGCCCTTCTTCAATGGAAACAGCTTGACGGCCAAGTGAATGCTGAAGAAGTGAATACAGGTGTTGTGTTCAGTCCTGACATTTGATTACAGAAGTGATAGGCACAGAAGAATAACAAGCCTGGTGGCTACACCTGCCTGTACCTTCTGTACCTCCATTGGCAGCTGTGGGGATGCAGCACAGCCAATGTGACATCACTGTGTGAATGGACCTTATCAGAGCCCAGTAGCCACAAACTCAGCTTTCATCGCACAGACACAGAGCTCTTGTCTTCTCTCATCAGTCATCAGAGGGACACATAGCATCGTGTGGCCTTTGGGCTGAGCTCTGGGGTGAAAGTGGTCCAATATGAACTCTTTCCCTTGCTTTTGGTGGCCTCCAGCCCCAGCCTGCACCCAGAACTAACCTCCCTCACTCTGCTCAACCTGTGCTACCGCAATGTGAATAGCTTGTGGATGCAATATGGGCCAAGAGTTATTCAACAATTCTGAGAAATAAATCTCCTAAATCATAAGCACCCTGCAAAAATTCGCTCCTCAAATCAAAAGTGAAAAAAAAAAAAAAAGTGAAAGCACACTGGCAAATGTCTTGTTCTGAATAATTCACTTGTTTCCAGGATAAAACCTGTGTTTCTTTGTCTGCTCCCTCACCAGAGGCTGCAGGGACAGCTATGTTGCTACTGTTCACACTGGTAATTGTCCATGGCCTGAGATACTCCCTTGCTTTTCAGTGCCATCAATCTGGCAGCTTCCCATGGTATGTAATCATTATTAATATATTTTTTCCCCCCAAAAAATGTTTGGGAAAAATTAAGGGATAGTTTGCTAACAACAGTTTTCATTAAAGAAACATCTGGGTTGCTCTACTTGTAGCTCTTTACAAAAGCCTTCTGCATGTCTATCAAGCCAGGGTGTARCATTATGAGCTGTTTCTGTTGAGAAACTGGAGTTTACAGAATACACAGAGTTGAGTTAATCCCCTGATTATGGGGAAAGTCTGCGAGTTAGGCTCCCTTGCAGGTTTAACTCACACGACTGGCCTGTGTTTTTGGAAACACTTCCAGGCTTTCCCTTTGTGAATTGGTGCAAATGGCTTGCTGGACCCAGGCATGCCTAAATTCTCACTGACTTTCCCTTAATCTGCTTGACTTGGGCAGGGCCTCAGATAAGCGTGAGCAGATCGAGGGGGTCCCTGGGGAGCACTCAGCCGGCGGGTACCGTCCGGCAGGACTGGCTTGGCGCTCCCAGCTCCCGGCCGCACATATAATTGTACACTTCCCTAAGAGGAAAGGAAGCCATGTGCGTCCATAAGCTGAAGGGAATTGTCTCATGTACGACGAACAGCAAGCTCTGTGTTTTCCTTGTTTGCTCTGGGATTTTTGCTATKTGTGCTAAATTTAGCATGCCGGAGACTGAGCGCAGCCCCTCCCTCCCTGAGGGCCATGCTCAGACATGTCAAGTCCTTGGTGTGGGAGCAGCCTAGCAAGGGAGATTTGATGAAAAATCAGTTGCAAAGGGAAGGGGCAGAGCTCAAGCAACTATTTTTCTTGGACTTTGTGCCTCTAACCACAGTCTAAGTGCCTTTGCTGCTGCCAGAGCTTCTCACCAGGGCATTGTGATGTGGGTGAAAATGGTCCCCACGGCCTCCCGCCCTCCTGCTCTTCTCCAGGCCCTGCCTGAGCCCCCACAGGGTGAAAGCACAAAGAACTAGGAATCTTTTTGCACACAGCTATTGATCCTTGCAGAGCTACTAATACGGGTGTAGGTAGGATGATGCATGTGCTGATATACCTCACCAGTCCAGGAAATAACATGCAATTCAAAAGCTGGTGCAAGAGCCTGATTGTCCAATCTGCTGTATGGTGGGTAGGAGTCATACAAGTGTCCCTGGTGAGTATGAAATGCTGGACTTTTATTGACTGAATCAGCCAAAAATTCCCAGGTTGACTTCAGCCTTTGCTTTAACAAAATTTCTTCCCAGTTCTCTATGGGATCCCCTATAACAGGGCTGGGGTGAGATCTCCAGGTTATGTGGCATTAGTTGCTGACTTTTGCAGCACAGTGGGATTTTGCAGTTTTGAAGCCAGGAGGTGAGTGGCTTTCTAACCACATTCTCCAAGATTTTGGTTTGTTTTATTTTTCTCAGAAGATGGTAAAGAGAGGAGGCTGATTAAAAATCATGATKTGTGTCCATTCTGTTTCTGTCTGTCCTTTAGCCAGACCTCTGAAGAAAATTAATTTGCCTGTGTTATTAATYGATTTTCTTGCTATCTGTGCTTCCAAGAGGCCATGATATTACCTGAGAATTATTAATTTGGAGTTGCTTTCTACCTTCTGCTGCTCAAAACCAACTAGAACGTATTGTTTGTGAAATGTGAAAGAAAAATGTAAAGCTTCCTATTTGCTGTCTTTGAAGTTAAGGGGGAAAAACCATCAGAGTATAGCTGAATTACCACATAAAGCAACATTTTTTTTTTATTATGTAAAGATCAAAGTAGAGGGAGACTATTGAGAGGTGTTTACTTTGATGAGTTTGGTTAAAATTCAAAACCTGGTTTGATGGGGGAAATACAGAAACAAAACACTATGCGCCATGGATTTGCTGAGTATGTTAAAAATTCTGAGCAGTATTAAATTAATGCAAAACTGAAGATTACACAAGGGTAAACATTGTAGCTAATGTTTGACTAGAGCCGAGCTGAGGGCTGAGTGCCTCCACCTAATTTACAGACCATGCCCACGGCAACCCCAGGAGGCTGGGAGTGGAGGAGACAGACATTTTATAGTGAGGAGCCACATTATTATTTTTAAATTTAGGAAAAAAAAATCTGGCTAAAGTTACTGCTTCTAAACTTTGGGGAGAGGCAACTGAGCGAAAGCAAGAAAGAAGGATCAGTGAGTGGCTTTTGGAGCTGAAAGAGAAAGATCTGCTAAGTTAATACCCACTAGGCGTGAATGTCTCTAGCAAATACTAGATCACAGATAGCACTGAGAAAATTAGTATCGCTCAAAGGCTCAATGCAGAAAAAGATTCAGCCTGGAAGGGGCTTTCTGTGAGTGCTGCTTTCCGTGAGTGCTCATTTACGTCCCCCAGCACTGACACGGCTGYGGTGAGGCAGCATCATGGCTTAGGGAAAGCGGTGAAACACTAAGTGGCTTTCAAGTTCAAACGAATATTTGGAAATTATTTCTTCCACCCCACCCAACACAATTTCCTTCCTCAGCAAGATGGGCCATTCCCACCACACTGTCTGGTGGCCTGTTCCCACCCTCTGGAATGAAGAGCACAGAAGACTGCTCTTGCTTTGCAACTGAGCATTTTGTATGAGATCTGCTCACAAGGAACACATCTGAGCCCCTGAAAATCTGCTGCAATCCGTATTTGTGTGAGTGGAGTGAGAAATGAAAGGAAAGAGCAGRGGGCAGCCCTGGGCTGGGAGTGTAGCTAGTTTAAACTTATTCCTTGAATAACTTTGGTTGGTCATCGAAGCCCAAAGTGACTTTAAAGCATGAAATACTGTGTCTTCAGTAGCATAGCAGTGGATATCTTTAGATTGGGTTTTCATCATATACTTTAATTTTCTAGGCTAGGGAATGACCATAATTGCTGAACAATTCAATGTAGTGGAATGGGCTAATTCAGCACTTTTTACTGCATTTTTCCACATAATATCTAAAATCTTTTTTTTTCCACCATAACCCATGTTTATGAAAGCAACTACTTAACCCGCACATTTCCTGGGCTTGAATCATTTCCTTAATAAGGCATAAAATTTTGCAAAATCACTCCCTTTACATGAACACATCATTATAAGGAGATATCAGTGTTTAACACGTCAGAGGCATACACTGGTCTGTGCAATGTACAGCCACACCACTCTGCTTCAGAGTCATATACCATGACTTTCAAATAATAATTCTATAAAAACAAAGGCTTTCCTTTCCTTTTTTTTTTTTTTTTTTTTTTTTTTTTTTTTTTTTTTTTTTTTTTTTTTTTTTTTTTTTTTTTTTTTTTCTTCCAAACTGTTATAGATTGTTCCCTTGCACAGGATGAAGCATGTCAAACATGTTAGCTTTTCTTTTAGTTTTGGCTTTGAGTCTGATAAGTAGAAACAAAGCAGCAAGCAATGGCTATGATTTGATACTGCTATAACCACAGTTCATAAAATAATATTAAAAGATGACAAAAGCCATAAAAATCTCCGTGTTCCCTTTTGTTGTTGTGCTCTGTCAGACAGGAATCTCCTYTCTCAGGGAGACACTAAAAAAGCTGATACATTACTTCAAAAATAAAAGAAAATGTATACAAATCAGAATTGTTCCTGTTGTGGGATTGTGAAAGCATTGTTCTGCTGCAAGACAAATGCCTTGTGCCCAGTGCACRTGAGTAGAATAACTCCTGGGAGCAAGTCCTCTGACATCAAAAGATTTGCTTGCATGCACTCACTTAAGCATGTGTTCAGGACTGAGTGTCCATRCAGTTTTCTCATTGTTAAATGAACTTTGGTTTGGAACAAGATTTATTACAAGAGCAGTTTTGCTGCAACAGCCTTTTGCACAGACAGGGTCACTGCACTAAAAGCTCTTTATCTTCTTACAAGCTGAACGCCCCTCTGCGTTGATCCACTGGAAGGGTGGAGTGACAAAGCCTCTGCAGAGCTGGCTTCAGGGGGTCAGCCTGAGCCTTGCCCCAGCTTTGTGCACTTCTGAGCTCTGTTAACTAAAACCAGTGTATACGCGGGGTGCTTCCTGTGGGAAGGTCTTACAACTCCTGAAAACTACTAGTCAAGCAAGTAGAATCTTGCTTCATTTCTCATTGGGAACAGAGCTCAGGTGTGCCTTCATGCAGGCACTTGGACCTTTTGTCCCCGGAGCCAACTCTTACTCACAGGAAGGCCAGCAGCTTTGCTCCTGGCAAAACCATGGCAGGTTCATGTTTACATGAATAAAAATCTGTAAGGTGTTATCCKTTCTTGAGCCAACACAAATTAGATTCTTAGCTGGTGCTCCTGAACCTTCTCCCATTCTGTGAGCATGCAGTCTGTGTTTTGACCATTCAGGACAGGTCAGGCAGGATGAGCATAACAGAAGATAAAAAGAATAAAAGGTTAATGAAGTCCTGAGTGATACAGGGTTAATTAAAACCAAACACATGAAGGCTAGCCACAACAGAATTAGTGTTAGTAGTCAGCTGGATCAGTTCTGGAGAGTATGTTAAGGGGTAGGATGAGGGACTAGCAGCATATTACTACGGTGAGGCTATTTGTGGGGAACTGGTCTTAATTCACTTGGAAATGCGAAATTATAATTATTGGATCCCCTTCAGTTTGAAGCAATCCAGAAATGATGCATCTTTTGAGTGTGTGGGAGGAGATTTGCCTTCTTTCTCTCTTGCTCTCTCTCCCACATGTCTTTTTCTACTTCTTGATCCTAATGTGTGACAGGAAATAGTACTGTAAGAACTATTTCTTACTGAATAATTTTGGTGATACATTTCACCCTGAAAACTCTCCAAACACATGGAAAATGTTTGAAATATGCTACCAACTATAAGCCACATGGTATGGTTTTCCTTCCCTAGTTGGATGACTAGCTCTGTGATGATGACACTGATAGGAATGCTCAGATGGGTCAGAAATGTGAAGCATGTCAACTTTTTGCCAATTTTTCCTGAGTCATGGCATTTCCACCAGGTTAGAGCCTATTCCTTTGCCTTAAAAAAAAAGAAAGAAAAAGAAAAAAAAAAAAAGCCAAGCGAGAAGGAAATTTAATCTATTTCATTAATTTCAGAAAATCCCGTTCACCCTCCCTCTGGCTGCCCTTTTATTTGGTGTTGTGGGTGAAGAGCAGTCCAAGAGAGCCCAAGCTGGCCAAATTCACCCTAATTTTACTTGCAGTTGTGTTAGGGGCACTCAGTTCCTCCGTATTTCCTTTAGGCACAGTTGAGTACAGCAACTCTAGCAGAGGGCTGAGCAGAAATCCAGTCAGCCCATTGGGAGACGAGGTGTCATGCATGCTCCAACTAAGTGAAAATCCTCACAGCTCAGGCTTTATTCCTGGACAGATAATCCCTCAGTGGATAACAGGGAACTGTGGATGCTGTAGATGAATAACAGCTTAAACTGTGAGTGCTAACAGACAGAACAAAATGGTGTGTATGTGTGTGTGTGTGTGTGTATGTGTGTGTGTGTGTGTGTGTGTGTGTGAATGGCCCAAAATGAACTTTTGAACATCAGGCAGAATGCTGCTTGTTAGCAACAGCTGATACAGGCTGGTTGTCAATTTTGGGGCCAAACAAAAGTGTCGTGCCCGGAAGTCTCCTGTTAAAGAAGAGGTGTGAAGCAGACACACCTGTTAAGAGAACGATAACATTCTGCGCTTTTGCACATAGACTATTTCAATTGTGAAATCTAGGGTTTGGTGACTTGGAAAGCAGAATTGCACAAAAAGAAGGAGACAGATAAAGAAGTGGCAGGGAAAAAGAGAAGAGTGTAAGAAAGAAGAAGGTTATGATACTGGCAGAAGGAAATTGCCTGGTAGTGGAGAAATTTCCTGGACATCAGGGAGATGGGGGTTCACTGCCACCAGTCCTGCTCATTCACAGCCCAAGCAAGAGCAGCAAGAAGGTTGTGGGTGAAAAATCCTATGTGCAGTGCCACCACATGTGTAATTTTCCATGAGATTTCCTTGGCCAGCCAGGAGTATACGGAGCTTGGTGACTGTGCTTTCCTTCCAACCCCATACCCCTCCTTCTACCCCTGAATTAAGCTAAGAAGGGCAATTTGTGTTTGCAAACTGATTTGCAATATAGTGATGCAATGATGTAATATTTATAATATAGTCCTGAATCCAGGCTGCCCCCTTCTAAGCAATGTATAAGCACGCAAAATGTGTGTCCCTGCTTTGAGGACTCCTGTTGAAGGAAGCAGACAAATGACAAAAAGTCACAGAAAGGAGAAATGACAATCTCCAGGTTCATAAAGGTCAACAGCATGAYGGTTTTTACTCCTCCTGACGCAAACCTATCGCTGCCTGACATTTTTGTCCTGGTAAACAACTATCCAACACCAAATGCCTCATGGCTGTCAGGTACCTTCAGCATCAAATGTTTAACTGAAAGCATTACTACTTTGATATGTTTCTCTGTGCTTTACCCTGGGCTGTATTTCCACATAATTTTTTTTATTATGTTAAACYACACATGGTTACACTTTGGTGGAGAAAAGCTCTAATAGGTAATTTGTAATTTGGAGATATGTTTTGAATTAGAAAATTTTAAAAAGGTGCTGAATGATCTGAGGAGTGAAAAAAAATCCCAGTGAAGGCCTGGAAAACCAGGGAAAGTGTTTATCATGTCAATAGTTCAGTGTGACTGAACTATGAAGAGAAAAAAAARGAAGAGAGTAAATAAACGAAGAGTAATACACATTTTCTTTATGTGTTTCTTACTTTCTCTTGTATCTTTCTTGCTCAATTCCTTGCTCGCTTTCTTTCCTGACAATCTCCCCTTCTCTCCCCTGCATTCCTCTCCCACCTTCTTAGCTTTAATGAGGAAGGAGTCAGGTTGATTATAGATCTGATGGTRAGAGAGATGGAGGGACCATCTTGAAGTGACTCCAGCTGACATCAGGCTTTGCATCTGCTGCCCTGTCCTGTTTCAACCTGAGAATTAGATCCTGCTGGTGCTGGTGTTGATGTGTTGAGGAGGTTTGTCTTGTTACTTATTCCATTTCACAGGGACCCAGATAAATTAAGAGATGCTGTTGGAGCCCTTGTTCACAGTATAGGGAGAAGCTGCTGTCTGGGTTGTTTCAGTGGGTGGGGAGATGGTCACTGGTTCTTGCAGCAAACCTTTGACAGATTTTGTCATCCTAGAGCTTACAGGTGAGATGTCCTTACTCAGCTCCTGGTGTAGGTACCCTGACAGAGAAGCAAAACCAGACAGAAAAAGCCAAGAGGCTGAAAAAGAGAAAAAGAGAGGGTAAGGGAGAGGGCGGGAAAGAGAAGGAGACATTAAAAAAACAAACAAAACAAGGTTTAAAATGAAGACTCACAAAGAGTCTTTTACTGAGGAGTCTTGAGTTTGATGGAATGTTACCAGTAAGGCACCGGCAGAAGCATACAGGCAGGTTAATGTCCCTAAAATAAAGCATGAGCCAGTAATAACAGAGTCATACAAATAGCAAGCTAGCTGGTCAGAAAGCCTGCAGAGTAACTCACAATTAGATTTAGCAATCACAGTATACAGAGAAGCACATTCCCACTTCCCAAGAAGCCCTGGGATGCACAGAGCAGGTTTTTGCTGCAGATTACAGGCCAGCWTTGGAGTGAGGGAGTGTCCAAGCACCGAAGTGTGCAGGAGCTGAGGATGCTCTGCTTCACTGGTACAGCACCAAACTAGGTATTGACAAGAAACAGTCCCTAAGAGAAAATCAAAAGGTTGGCTGTTGAGGTAACATCACAAAGCTTTGTCAATATGGCAAAGTAATGAGCAGGACAAAGGCTTTTATTCTTGCTTAGTTTTCCTATTTTTTGTGGGCTTTTTTCAGGTATTTTTAGACAGTGAAATTCTTCTTTATGGCAAACTAGAGATATTGCATGAAGAGAAATGAAATGTATTGTCTTATGCTTTAAAAATGCAAAAGAAGCCAGGACCTACTTTTTGCAGTATTCCACATTGTATTTTTGTTAATAAATTATTTCTTTTATAGGTTTTAAGTGCTAGTTCTTCTCCCCCACGCATGTTTTGACACACTGTGCTTATACCAAGCTCATTTGCTTATACCATTTATAATGTGCTTATACCATTTCTCAAGAAATACAGTCTGAAAACAATCAACATTTTTAGAGGCAATGGCAGATATTTCCTGCTCCCCTGCAAGATTTTATTAGGGTGAAAGCACAAAGCAAACCACCTAGATATGAAATACTGTGCCTGAAAGGATTCATGCAGATGGAGAAATTTAAAAATGACAGGAAGGGAACAGTAATCTATTCACATTTATAACAGCATCCATACAGCAAATGGTGTGCTGAGTAGTCCCTAGGGACAAAAGGGCTCATCTCCTGGGCTCTCTGCCTAGCTCTATTTTTTCAGAGTCTCAGGAAGGCACTCCAGGTTTTGGGAAGGCAAAAATGTAGTGCAGACAATTAGGGGTAATTCAAGTAAGGGACTCAAACCCTCATTCTCACTGTTAACTGAATATTTACCTACCTCTCCGAGGGGTCTGGCTGAATGGGGTTGCTCAAGAGCAAAGGCTGACTCTAAAATAGGATTGCCCAACAGTAGGAATTTTCACTGGGCTGGCAAAGATCAAAGGGAAATGGCACTGCTGGGCTGACCAGGCTGTGGCAAGCTGTACCTGTACAGGAACAATTCCCTATGTGGTCTGTCCATCTGCAGTTTCTTGCAGGATGAGGCTTGTATTTTTTTCTGAGAGATTAGATGATTCAGCAAAATAAAATTAGTTTCTTTTTCTTGGCATGAATACCCTTCTCAGGATGCTCCTCTGCCCAAGACTGAAAATGCTTTCATAAAGAGATGAAATTATCGACATGCAAATGAGCAAGCAAACAAACAACCAGGCAGCAAGAATCCATCCCTACAAAATTATGTGGATGTTATAATGGGACCTGGGATTCTGAGACCAAGAACGTCTCAGCAGTAGACTGAATTTACAACATACACAGTTAACATGAAAGAGACAGAAGAAATATAGCASAAGGCATGTGTTTATTGTCTGTAACCTGAGGGCTTTTTTGAAAGAATGTACTGGAGTCATAAGGATAGGAAATCCACAATTAATACTGTGGAGATAGGCATATGTGTTTGCTATAAATCAGACAAAAAAAGAAGGGACAGCTACATCACAGTCTCAGGATGGCCTCCATCTCAAGACATTATAGCATGGGCTTGCTTTACACACAGCTCCAGACAAAACAACTCCCTCAAGTTGGGAGAGTGGTGACTGGAGAGAGGTTTGGCTTTGTTTGCCCCAGGGGAAGGACATTCTCCTCCTGTCACCTACCAGCTGCCCCCAYGTCTGTGTGAGTGAAGAAGGCACTGGGTTGGGTGTTTGCAACCAGAATACGGTGTTACATCTTTATTTAATACAATTATTAATGATCAAACAATCCCAGGTCCCAAGTTCAAATTGCTTGATGATCTACTGCCTCTCTTGGGCCTGTTCCCACTGCTGCTGCTTTTAAACACCTGCAATGCCATTGGTTTCGGTGGAGTTAATCTGAAAGCTACACACATGGGAGACAGATAAGAATCATTCCAGTCCTGTGCTGAATGACACAGCCTGCACTTCCTAACTGGGAAATGTGTATGCCTAGTGGCATACACACATGGGATAGTAGATGTTGAAATTACATTAATCTGAATTGAATATTCCAAGCAAAACCCCTGCCAAAATACACACCCTTTTTGGTAGCAGTGATGGAGGCAAGCCAGCACTCCTCATTCCACCCCCCACAAAGACTTCGTGCACAGTCTTCAAAAAGTTACTGAATGGGTAAAGTGGGAGAATGTCATCATCACCTGACAGTAATGATTGCATTTCATGGTAAATTATTACCAGCTCCTGAGTGCGAATGTGAGCTTCTTAAACTGCTGTAATTCCTGGCAGTGTGCTTGCTGCCTCCAGAGATAAATGACAATTTTTTCTAGGGTGTGGGTGACAGAGCCATCTGTCTGTGCTGATTTGCAGAAAAACCTCCAAAASCCCTTATGTGTCAATATTCTGTTCATTTTTCTGCCCATCTCCATTGGGCCAAGCTTGCCTGGAGGGTGTCCTGCTCCTCCCTGCTCACCAGGACAGACCCTCCAACAGGCACATCCAACCCTGCAGCACCAGTTCCTGTTTGTCCGCAGTGCTGGATGGGCTCTTTCACCCATGTTCTCTGCTGACTGCCCGTTTCAGCAAACCCCCAAGGAACCTTGCCTGGTTTTCAGCAGCACAGTGCTCCTTGTGAGCCCAGCAGACATTATTTCCATTTTGCCTGGAGGTACAAGGTCCCTTGGTAAGTTTGCAGAGCAGCAATACTCTTACCTCAGCATTCACATCTCTGCCACGCTCCAAGTGACTCATATACCATGCTACAGCTGTTTCGGAGTTTTCTCCTTTTTTTATAAAAAAAAAACCAAACCAAAAAAACAGGGCTTTTAGTGACTAAAACTATTGTAAGTAATCTAAACCCTCAGTCTTTACAATGTGTAAGCACCACAAGAAACCTCTCTCAGACCTTAAGTTTCTGTAGGATTTAATTCGGGGAAATTTTACTTGAAAATGCAATATTCCTCCCCC
>NW_026623310.1:1096335-1128498 GCF_030028575.1 Malurus melanocephalus
TACACTATTTATAAGAATGAGCTTACCTCATTTGTGTAAGAAATGAAAGACTGTCAACCTTGATTAGAAAGCAATAATTCTTAAAAGGAGTCAAGTAAGCTTTAATATTATTGTTTTCCTTAGTCCTAAAATGATAGAAGTTTTCAGAAATTTTAAATAACAAAAGAAAAATTAATCCACAACTCAGGACATTATTCTGAGAAGTACTGCCAGGGCTGTTAAAAAAAACCAAAAMCAACCAAACTAAAAATGTCCAACATAGCCTGTCCTGTTTTAGGATTTAAAACCTTACAAAATGCTTAGAGGAGGCACTATCACACTATGTTGCATTGTGAGTTTTATTACTATGGTCAGCTACAACTCTACAACAGCAGACTTACACTGAAGTACCACAGTGATGAATAAGGTCCCTTTATCTGGTTATTTCATTCACCCTTTTAGCTCATGCTCCTTGGCACAACAGTGGGATATGATCCATATAAAATTGGCTCTAAAATTATTTCGTTGAACTGGTACAAGACTTGGTAACTCAGAGTGATTTAAATCTGCTCTGCATCAATTTAATATAAAAAATTTCCTGATCAGATTAAGCTAAAACAATACAAACCAACTTTAAATACATCCCGGTGTTTGCACTGGCTTAACAAATTTGATTTTAAAACACACCTGCAATTCTGGTTGTGGAAAAGGCTTTTCAGAGTAGAACTCCTTGTCTGTGATAATTGCCTAATATTTACTGCCCTGTTCTGCTAATTGAGACCTGTAAAAGCAATGTTATGCCTAAGAAGCGTGACAGTAGTTGAGACTTTGAAAAAATGCAGTGTCCTTGCTATGGCTTGGGGCCGTCCAGATGTGGGAAGACAGGTCTGGCTTCTCCAAAGACAATTAACATACTTACAAGAAAGAAGTGTTTCATTTATGAAACCTTCCACTTTCTAGAGAACTGATATCAGTTGGAGAAAGCAGCTGTACCTGCGGCTTGGGGGTTGTTTCAGTCATTTTTAAATTTGGTTTCTATATTTTTCTCTTGGCTGTTTTGAATATTTTTCACAATGTTGTTAACAAGGGAATTTTTTTTTCCTGGAAAAGAGTGACCATTTTTCACAGCTCGGAGAAACATTATAGGAAAGATTTACTCACACAGAGTATGTGAAACTTGCAGTTTATCCTGGGATTAGAATTGTGGCTGTTCTTTGGGTTGCTGGCATGGGTTTATTTTGCTATCTCCATGAACATTGTTGAGTATACTCTGCTGGTCACATAAATTCTGTACTTGACTGAAACTCAGAAATATGCAATCTTTTTGGGTAACAGCCCAAAGGTATTAGAAACATGTGTAATCTCTAAATAATTGATGATCCAAATAACAAACTAGCCAGGAAGCCCATGMATTGTTAGTGCCAGATTGCTAGCAGGAAACTGAAACGCAGAGAAACACAAAGCTGAGATCCAGCCCACTTCTCATACACATCCTGCACATCACCAGGTAGCTGTGCACATCCGCCTGGGCTGCAGTGAATGGTCAGTGGAAACCAAGAGGGGCAAAAAGGGAACCACTCAGGATCACTTTGATTTCTCCATCATTCTGTAGATCTCATAGGGACATTGAGAATTCTGATGTTAGTGCAAGGAAACACACACATCCAGGGCCTCTTCTCTTACTGTGGGATTAAAGCCTGAAATCACCCATATCGGGCTGCTGCCCCTTGTGTTGTGATGGTGCCATGATTTCCAAATGATGGTCAGGGTTGAACACTGTGGGCACATTAGGGATCCTGTGAGACTCCAGCCTTGGCCCCTGATGCTGAAGAACTCTGGTGGTAAAATGTAGAAGGGTGGGGAGAGAAAAACAGACACGAAGAGACAGAGTGACTTAGGCAAGATCAGGCAGTAAGCCAGCAGCAGAGACAAAATTAGATGAAAATAAAGTCCAGTGTAAGAGGCCATTCATGMACCATTTGAGAAATAAATGTGAGACTCCCGTTGATGGGGCTCAGATCTGTTCACATACATGTGTAATGAAGACAGGCTATAATCTCAGTCTTCAGCCAGAAATAATACCTCAACAAACCAGCCATGCTGATGTTCCTGCTCTTCCTGTCATAAGGCTTATGATATAATCCCTACTCAAAATTGCATGGAAGYCTGAAAGCTGGACCAAAGTTTGTCCTTGTTAATGATGTGGAAAACATTTGGGCAAAGCAGATGTGGGAGAAGAATCACACGCCAGGTAAGTTTAGCTGAATGTGGAGACAATTGCACACAGCATTGCTCTGCTGATTGTAGGTGATCTCCTAAAGAAAGACCATAATTCCTCAAAGGACTTGATCATAACTGCGCTGGAGCCTGTGCAGAGGCTCCTATAGACATCAGTGGTACTGAATCAGGCCTTTAGAGAGGATTTGTGATATTCTTGTGGAAAAAAAAAAAAATCTGTGCCCAGTGCCCTTAGAAAGATGCAAAGGTAACAGCGGGGAGCTGTTGTGGTTTGACGCTGGCAGAAAGCCAGGCACCCATGACAGCTGCTCACTCGCCTTCCCCAGCTACAGCTGTGCAGAGGAGAGGAATAAAAAATTAAATTAAGAGTTCATGAGTTGAGATAAAGACTGGGAGAAAACACTCCAAGGCCAAAACAGGCTCAACTTAGAGGTACAAAGTGAGTTTATTACTAACAAAGTCAGAGGAGGATAATGAGAAGTAAAATAATCTCTTAAAACMACCTTTTCTTCCCCCAACCCCTCCCTCCTTCTCACTGACAGCTCAGAGAAACAGGGCATGAGGGTTTTGATCAGTTTGTCACCCTTGATCTTCTTCCACTGCTCAGGGAGAGAAGGAGCCCTTCCCCTGCTGCACCATGTGACCCCTTCCCACAGGAGACAGTTCTCTGTGAACTTCTCCAGCTCAGTTCCAATCTCACAAGCAGCAGTCATCCCATAAATGCAGCAATGTGTGTCTCCTCCCATGGGAAAATGTCCTCCCAAAACTGCTGTGGTGTGGGTCCCTCATCCACAGGTTGCAGTCCACCAAGGACAGGCTGCTCCAGCTCAGAAGCAAGGCCCCCTCTCTTTCCACTTGGTCTCCCACTAACCACAGCCTCCTCCAGGCATCCACCTGCTCCAGAGTGGGCACCACCTCCATGGGCTGTGGGTGGATCTCTGCAATACCCATGGACCCCATGGGCTTCAGGGGGACAGCCTGTTCCACCATGGTCTTCACCATGGCTTGCAGAGGATTCTCAGCTCTGGTGCCTGGAGCACCTCCTCCCCCTCCTTTTTCACTGCCCTTGGTGTCTGCATGTTGTTTCCCTCACATGTTCTCACCTCCTCCTCTTCTGTGGCTAGAAAAAGCTGCATCCTGGTTTGTTTTGATTTTCTTCTGACATATGTTATCACAGAGGAGTTAACACCGTCTCTARTTGACCCAGCCTTGGCCAGCGTGTCCATCTTCAGAGCCATCAGGGGTTGGCTGTGCTGTACTTGGTGGAAGCTTCCATCAGCTTCTCACAGAAGCCACCTTTGTGGCCCCATGCTACCAAAAACCAGGCCATGCAAAACCAGCACAGGTGTTCTACAGGACCCTGAGTTCCCACTCATGAAACTTCAGCTGCACACTAGCAACACATCCACATTATTCTTGTGAACTGCTGAATGGAAGGTTTCCAAAAACAATACCACAAAATATATATCTGTCCTTCCCTTTGCGATAGGCAGTGGTGCAGTTAAGGGTAGAGCTGGTTAGACCAAGTATAATCACTTTTTATTTTTGGAGACAAAAGTTTTCCTGCTTTTTGGCAGCTGTAAATGTGGGTACACCGGGAATAAAAACAACAAACCAACAGCCTTGTTTACCTTACATAGTTTCCAACCCTTTCACTGACTGAAACTATCCTGAAGATAGTACCTTTTAAGGACACCACATACGTGATGGTGCTGTGATAGAAGCCTTGACAATATCTTAGCTGGTCCATAAATCAGACATTGTCATCTCACAATTTCCTGGGATGCTAATTAAAGTAAACTGAAGAAAAACAAAACTTTTCCTACAGAAAAGGGGACAATCCTTTTCTCCCTTTGCAAGATCTATTCTTGGGAGTACCAAGGGTGGCTGGGTCTCTCATCTGGCTTCTGTCTGACTTTTTTTCCCCACTGAAAAACATGAAACATCTTCGCTGTTTGCAAGAGTCTGCCTTGCAGTGTTGCACAGTTTTTGCAATGTTTGGCAGGAGAACTTCAACATCCCTTAAGGAGCCTTTGTCAAGGATCTAAGGATCCATTGCAACCCAATGCATTGCAACCGTGCAAAGAACCTAAGGACTTAGAATCCATCTGTCCAGGGGGAAAAAACTGAAGGGGACAAAGGTCCATTTTTGAACCATATTCATAATTTCTCAAAGTTTAAAAAGGTTTTGATCAAAGACTGACTTTATTTCCTAATGGATGAAGGAAGCAGATCCAGAACTTGCTAGTCAACCCAGGTCAATACTTCACCAAAGTCAATACTTTACCAAAGCCGACTTTGGGTTCCAGTAGTTYTGTTCCTTAAATATCTGGGAAGAGGCTCAGTGGAGAACTCCAGATCCAGAGGTTATATGATGATATCATGTGTTTTCTTTTCCTACTTCTGCACACRTATTTAAAAAGCACCCATCATGGTGACTTCACACACTTGAGTAATTATTTTAAATATACACAGAAAGCTATGGATAAAAATCCAAGTACCTTAATTTGCCCTACTGCAATAGCTCCTGTCCCAAAGCAAAAGGCTTTCTCAACTTGATTCACTCAACCTGTCATCTCCAATAAAAACGAAGAAAACAGATGGATCTTGCCAGGATGCCCCCAAGTCAGTGACTTTGAGGTTTTTCATACAAAGAGGGTGAAGGCTGCTCCAGAATAGGGGACCCTGCAGGGAAAAACGCTTGCTGTCAGTGCCTCCTTCCTAAATAAAGGATCTTTTTGCCCAGGGTTGCACCTGTGGCAATATCATGTGTGGGAGGAAGAGCTCTTTAATAGCCACAGGGCAAGCATACTGGCTTAACCTATCTATTCCTCTTTGACACTTTATATTCTGTCTTATGTTCCAGTGGTTGTAAAACACTAACCTTTTGAAGCTCTTCCACACTGGAAAATTTCATCATGATAAAACACAACCCTGAGGAATCCTGGTAACTAAGACAATGCTAAACATGCTGTTAAACATTGAACACAGACAGGGACTGTAATGTTTAACATCACATCAGCTGGTTGTGGTTAAGACCATGGGCTGACCAGMTGCCACAGTGCTGAACGTGACGGTGTCTGCCTGCACTGAATATTTAGCAGCGTTAGCAGCCCTCATTCTCAAGGGTTTTTTTTCTTGCCTGATCTGGTTTTCTAGCACAGGCACAAATTGCACAGATACACATGATGGTTTCAAGACACCAGATTAACCAGACTGGAACAGTTTACATGGTACTTGGATTTATGTCAAGGACCTCAGTCTCTTGGTCAAGCTCCTGACTGGAGCAATCACATGCAACATGTGAGTTTGTACCTTGCCTTTATTCCTGCACACAKCCTCTCTGACCCCAGTGCAGCTGGATTGTTATTGCTTTGGACTGATGGTGAAAATAGCAGGCACATGGCGCTCTGACAAGCTTTGACTTTTTTACAGAGGTCTTGTCCTAGAACGGGAGAAAKGGGAGACAAATGCTTGAGCAGTATTTATGCACCAGCAAGATGGTGAGGAAAGAAATGASAAGCATCTGCTTTCCCTCACGTGACTGGGCATGATGTATTGATAGCCGTCTCAGCACTGTAATGTAAAAGGATAATGCAAAGTTAACTCTACTAATGGATCAGTTCCAGGACT
Source organism: Malurus melanocephalus (assembly GCF_030028575.1). Classification (NCBI taxonomy): domain Eukaryota; kingdom Metazoa; phylum Chordata; class Aves; order Passeriformes; family Maluridae; genus Malurus; species Malurus melanocephalus. The sequence continues at coordinate 1,102,186 of NW_026623310.1, forward strand.
ATTTCAGCTCCAAGAAATATGTGACATTTGGATATCTCTTTTTATTTATTACCAGATATCAGACTCCTGCAGATATGCAGAAACAATAGATCAGTATGTGAATGGTCTAAAAATTGAGGCCAAATTTGTGATTTTGTGCAGCATGATGCATGACAAACTCCCCACAAGACTATTGGGATGACCAGATATTTGGCTTATGAAAGGGAAAATAAAAGCATTCAACAAGTGAAACCAGTGCTTTCCCTGAACATGAGGGAAAAAAAAACCCAGCAAATGAGACACATGGCTGAAAGCTAGGAAATGGAAACCTAGGGAAGTATTATTAAAATAGCATATGGCCTGAGAGATGGTCAGCTCTTGTTGCWGCTTTTCCATTGGCAGAAGGGCTGTTTAGGGTCTTTCTCCTCTCTTTAGCTCTGATTTCCCAGTGGCTGAAATTTTATCTTCAGCTGCATTAGATAACATTTCAAAGTTGTTGGAACTTAATATTTTGAGATTTCTCTACACCTGTCAAATTTTACTGCAATTAATCAGAGGCTTCTGTTATAAAGCAGAAATTAAGCTAATCTTAACTTAAGTCTTTCCTAAGAAACTGGGCTAAAATGAATATGTTATATTTTAGTTAATGGCATATTTTTCTTTTTTATGGTTTTTGATACTGTGTTGGTTTTGGCTGGGACAGAATTATTTGTCTTCACAGTGGCTGATTAAGGGCTGTGTTTTGCATTTATGCTAAACACAGGGTTAATAATACAGAGATGTTTTTGTTATTGCTGRGCAGGGTTCACACAGAGCCAAGGCCTTTTCTGCTTTTCATACTGAGACGCTGGGGAGGGGGCTGGGGTGCATGGGAGGTTGTGAAGAGACGCAGCTGGAACAGGTGACCCAAACTGACCTAAGGGACATTCCACACCATGTGCCATCATGCTCAGTATAGAAAGTGGGGGAAGAAGAAGGAAGGGGAGGACATTTGGAATTCCAGATTTTGTCTTCCCAAGTACTCMTTACATGTGATGGGGCACTGTTCTGGAGATGGCTGAAAACCTGCCTGCCCATGGGAAGCAGTCAGTTAAGTCCTTGTTTTGCTTGTGTGCATGGCTTTTGCTTTCCCTACTGAACTATCTTTATCCCAACCCATGCGTTTTCCAGCTTTTACCCTTCTGATTCTCTMCCTGATCCCAGTGGCAAGGGAATTAGTGAGTGGCTGCGTGGGGCTTGGCTGCAGGTTGGAGTGAAACCATGACAGATGCTTTCTTACATTTTTTTCTATAATTTTTATAAGAATGAAAAAGCAGTCAGTTAAGGAGCAGGTGTTAGTCATGTGGGTCCAAATGGAAGAAAGAAATGTAGAAGATACAAAGGGTAATTTAGAGGCTATGAAAATAATCCTCAAGAAAAAGAATAGGCATATCTGAGCTTTTCATGCAGGCATGGGGGCCCCTCAGAAAGGAAAGGGAGTTGCACAGGCTGTGCAAGAGGAGGATGAGCCCTGTTACTAGCAGGCTGAAAAGGGATGAGATGGAGTACAGAAGAATCTAACAAAAGTAAACCCTATGACGTATCCTTCTCCTAACTCAATTTTTACTTCCTTCAGAACTTTAAAACTGGACACAGATCCTTCTAAGTAAAATAACATCCACACTGGGGATATAATGTTGGATATAACCATCACAGTTTAAACAATGGCTTGGATCAAGTGAACTTTCCTCCGACTTCATGGTGTTTATAACACTATTGGTACACAGCTGGGATGAAGAGCTCTTCTTCCTGCAGCTTCATCAAATGTCACCCCTTCTGTGCAGATCCCAAGGAGGGTTGGCATCTTCCACGCATTGGCCTGGTGGCTGAGCTTTTACCTAGGGTGCCACCTAGGGTGCCACATAACCTCGAAGCAGCTGCTTGGGAAGCAATTAATGTCACATTGGTAGAGGTGGAAGCCAAACCTCTCAAAAGCCTGACAAATGTGTAACAACAGAGCCATACAGTAGTTCCAGATAATGTGTGTATAAAACTGAAGATGGGGCTATTTGCTATAAAAAGGATGAAGAAGATCCAGATTGTAGAAATTCTGCATGGAGGAAAGGCTGGGAGAATGAAGAAGGCATAACCATAAGTTTCACTATGGCAAGGAAATGCAACTAGAGGAAGCTCTCTCCTTGTCCTTGGCAATTTGCAAGTCTACTGCCCAGGCCGAAGGACTCTTCTCAGTGAAAGAGAAGCAAAACTACTGATGCATATTTATAGTCAATGCCAATTTGCCTCATCCAGATAAGGATTTAATTTCTGAACTTCATGGCCAAAAAAATCCTCATTTCCTAAATTCCATTGCTGTGACTAAATCAAGGCTTTCCTTGCTCTCATTGCACCCCGAAAGCGTTTTGGTCTAAAGGTACACAGGGACTAAACTGTAGTTTAAGTGAGATTAATTTGGGCTGAAGGTATGGTGCTGTCTGAATTTCCCCATAACCTCCAGCCATCAACAGGTCTAGTTCTGTATCACTAATACCCCAGCATTCCGAAGGAGAAGGAGGTAGGCATTCCCCAAGAAAAAGAAGTGACAACAACCACCATCCTGCTTTCCTGGCCCCAGAGCTTGTAGCAGGGTGAGAGTATATATTATCTGTTTTGCTGTAGTCTTTAGGATCATTCACACTCACACTTGTACCATGATTTTGGAAAGGGAAAAACTGTTGTATATAAAGAGACTGTGTCATCTCAGCTCTGAAAGAATTGCACCCTAAATTCTCAGGATTTTCTGCTTGCAAAGGCATAGGATTGTGAAAACCCCTCTTGTCTAGCCCCAAAGTTGTGCTGTCTAATGGGACAGCAGGCTAAGCAAGCAGAACTGTTGAAGGATTTACTTGCTGAGCTAAAGAATTCTGTAAGTAGTTAACGAGCGTTTAGCTTGCTGAACTTTTATAACACTGCCATTGATAACCAAGTGGGACCTGCATGGCACAGGATTGTGGAAAAAAGTGTTGGACTTGCCGTTTGTCAATTACAAGAAGCCTCTTAAGCCCCAAGTGGTGAAAGATGTGATGCCAGTAAAAAGAGACAGCTGAAGGCAAAGCCTTTGACCATTTTCTTTGACAAAAATGTGGCAAAGCTACAAATGGGGMGGTCTGATATCACACGCAGTAGAAGTTATACCCTGTTCTGAAATGTGAATTTGGGGCACAAGACTACAGAAAACAGGGAGAAGATCACGACCGTGGGGGAAAGCTCTCCTCTTCAAGCATTTGGGTGACAGTGTAAATATACTGTGAGTTAGAGGTTACAGAAAGGTTAAACCAAGGACATTTATGCTTTTATTTGTAARTCCAACCAAAGGCTTTCATTTTTCTCTTCTTTTTATATGCAAGTTCATTTTTAATTTGGCCCTTGGTATTCATAGTGTTTGCCCCTTTTTTGTTCACTGAAATCTGGAATTGAGTAGATTTTAGAATGATTTTCATTTGCTGACTGCTTTAAAACTGAAGCAAACTATCACTCAAGACCAGTTTTTATGTTTTTTTTTTTTCCCACAGTGGAATGGGTTCAGGTAAACATATATCTAATTAGATGACCATTATCCAAAAATTTATGCAGTTATCTTCCAGGGATATGAAACACAGTTGGAAATACTCAGCTTTAAAATTTTCTGTTACAATTCCAAATTTATGACTAGTGAGACCTAATCAGATTATTCCATCTCTTCAGGAGTTGATGAACATCCCCAGTTATCAAGATGCATGTGGACTGACTCACCTGAGCAGAATGGCCAATTTTCTGAGCTTTGTACCAAAATATATGAAGAGACAAGAACTATTAGCTGTCCTGTCTGTCAGAGGGCTGTGGGAAGGGAAGACCCAGGAATAAAAGCTTCTCAGAGATCTCACCATCACTGAACTTGTCCCAGGCTGGGCATGCTACTGTTGCCTGGGATTACCAGGACACTGACCAGAGCTGTTCTCCTTGACCACCTTCTCCCCCACCTGGAAAAGTAAATTACCCAGCAGCCTTGGTGCTGCACTTAAAATTTTGCAGGTATGTATAGCTGGAATCAAGATGCTCCTTCATCCTCCAGTGTGAACTATCATTAACAGCTCAGGGTATTTAATACAACAAGTCATGAGAGCCCATGACAGCTTTCTGTAGCTGATCTACACTGGATTACCCAGCTCTAGGGTAAAGGCAAAAATACAGAATTTATGTAGATTTGGGTCTAATAACATAGATCTCAAGAGGGATCAGAGTGGGAAGAAGAAGCCAGTGGCAATGTGACTATGGAGCAGCAGCTCTCAGGCAGGGTCTGTACTATGACAGACACTATGATGCAGTGCCAGCTGGGATGAAATGCTTCAAGACACAGAGAGATGGTGAGGCACCTTGCTGTGCACCTCCAGGACCACAGGGCTTTCCAGGCAATCTGCATGGCCACCTTGCTGTAAGTAGCTGCCAATGTCTTGTGATGTCTTGGGACTGCTATTGAAACCCTCCTTGCTTTTACAAGGATCTGCTTTCTGTTTTGCAATGCAACAGTATAATGCAGCCAGCAGTCAGAGAGACTGTGTTCGTGCCACACAGATGTACAAATCCAAACCCCCCCCTCCCGCCTTGACAAAGTGCAGTTTGTTGTGCTGGTGAGGGAGGTCACAGGCAGCAAAAATCTGCAAGTGATACATCTAAACATCTCATTTCCAGATGTGCACACAAAGCAAGCTCCCACTGTTCACCTTGAGAGGTGGTTTCTGTCTGAAGTGTTGCATTTGTGTGCAGATCTGTAATAATGCAGGGGCTGCTGCAGCTTTTCCAGCTATTGCCAGATCTGCTGAGGAGCAGCGAGAAGATTATGCTTTCCTCTGAATTCAGTTGAGGTGTCCAAACAGTGTAAAGAGACTCAGGCCCAGGAAGCCTGTAATTATCAGCTACATAAATAATTTAGTTAATACAAACTCTGGGCTAGAACCCAGTCTGACTTGGCAGTTTTATTCTGTTCTGGGGAGGTATTAAACAGTGCCAGAAGCCCAAAGCCCAGCCTTTAGGGATCCCTCTTTTGTACAAAAGACCAGGTGTTATTCAGAGGGGAGGACCCAGACCTGCAGGTTAGCAAAATCCTTCAGAAACAAATAAGAATTGACGTTACTTAATATTTTTTGCCCTTCAGTTTCTCAAAAGCTCAGCTCTGTTCCTCACCCCAATCTCCCATCTTTTTTTTTTTTAAATCTTTACATACCTCTAATTTTTTGCCTTTTGGCTGGGAGCAGGCATGTCTGAGCCAAATACTGTTATAGCTGTTTTTGTGTTGGTTCCAGCCCAAGTGGAAGCAGGAAATACTAAAATTCTCCTGGGTAATCCTCTTCTCTGGAGACTTCCAGTCCAATTTTGCAGATTCATGAGTGTTACGTGCTTTAGGCAAAGTTCAGAGAGGCAACCAAAGCCAATAGCTACAGATATGAGATACACGGGGAAGGCAGAGAGATCTGTCTGCCTACAACATCCCCTGCTATCCAGGCACTTGCCTGCCCCAAAAGGCTGCAGTTTCTGTTTAGAGCTGAGTCCTAAATCACACTGCTTCTGCACACCTCTGGAACTTGGTCTGCACTACTTATTGTGTGAGGGCTCAGGCTCAGGGAGAAGCCAGTAGAAGAGATGTATCAGGACCTGAAAACAGAGGCTAGAATAAAGTAAGCAGACTGCATCATCCTCAGTTTGTTCTTCATCTTTGTTCATGGAGCTTTTCCCCTTTTCTGATGGTGAGGCTGTGCTGGATTAGCCCTCCCTCCAGTAATGCTGTGTGATGGACTTGCCCAGCAGGACACGAGTCTGATGGCTGGAGATACTGATGGTGCTGAGCAGTGGCAGCGCTGAGAATTCAGGATTCTGTCATCCTGTGAAAGGCCAGCTGGGCAGGAGACTCCAGCTCTGCCTCTGCCAGCAGCATTTGCACTCCCTGTGGTGGGGATGGGACATGCAAGCACTGCCGAGTCCTCCCTGAACTGCTCCTGCCAGACCCTCTCTTCTGGGAGTGGACAGTAAACTCAAACTGGTTTGTTCTGGGAAGAGMACTCAGGGACGACAGTCCTGCAGATACAGCTCCTCTCCATGCTGAACTTGAGCTCAGATCTGCAGATGGCAAGCATGTTTAAAGCAGCTGCCATGAAATGGCACCACTATGTAAGGGATATTTCTACTGACAGTGCAACAATAAAATCCTTTTGGGAAATGAGAACAAAAAGGGACAGAATAATCTGGGGAGCTGTTGGAGGAACAGGAAGGAATGAGTACTGAGTTAGCCTCATATCAATGTGATTTTTATCATCAGTGCACAAGTATTCCTAGAAGATCCCCCTGTCCYCGTTGTTTGCTCAGCATACAGCATGGACATGCAAAGATTTATAGCCACCATCCACTGTCAGAGAACCAGAGAGATTTGCTTCATGAGGCCTGTTTCTGGGGGAAAAAAAATAACCTGAGCATGTGTTTCTTTGCTTGCCTTGGAGCTGATCAGAAGATATTCACTGAATAAGACTATTACTCTGTATTGTTTGCATGACATTAGCACAGTGTTAGTGGCCATTGGAACCAGAGGCCCATTTSAAGTGGCACCGTACCCAGGCACAGTGAGAGACAGTAGCTGCTGTGCTTATCAGCTGAACAGACATAATGTGCTGTGCTCTCTTTCCAAACAGGGAAATGATACACATAAATGATGAAGTAATCGACCCCACAGATATTCAGTGTACAAACACAAGCATAACAGCCAGCTGCAATGCTGAACCATGGTAAGAGGTTTAACAATACAGAAAACAATAGGTATTGTATACTGTGGGCTTATAAAACAGGACTGGGAGAAAAAAGGTTCTTTTCTCCCCTGGGAATTGACAGATTTTTGTTAAACACGATTTGGCTGAAAACTGGAATATGTGCTTATTGTAATATCTTTTGTTTGGTAGTCCACATCTATTTTAAGGCAAAATGCAAAAGTGAGCACCTCACATGGAGAATATATGTTTGACCAAACCCAAGAAAAACAGTTTTCMCTGGAAATTTGCTTTGATGAAGAATTTTCAGCCAGCTCTGATGCAAAACATGTACCTTATGGTAGGTGTTTCTTTTCTGTTTGCTCTTGCATCCAGCTCTGCAATTCTGCACTGCTTTGGCCCTTACTTGAATACCACCTTCTGCTACTAATATAATGCTGCCAGCTCCAGCAGCTCAAGCATAAATCTTCCTAAATTTGAGCATCAGAGTGTTGTAGGAGAGGAGGAAGAGGAGACAAGAAGGGAGAGACTAGCTGGGGACAAGGGGAATTAAAATCCAAGTTTTAGGAGTCAGGTGTCCAGCTTTCGTTAACAAATTAAAAAGGAAATTAAATTTTAACTATTGTACCATGGAGAAAAGCTAGAAAATGTGGAGCTCATGGGCTCAAATAACACTCAGCCACMGACACAGATTCTTGATTTTCCGCTTTGTTTGTAATGCTGAGGGCCAGGTGCACCCCAGCTTGCCGTGGGCATTCAGGGCAGCAGCTTCTGCCAGCATCTCTGTCCTGGTACCTGCCCCGTGGCGGGCCAGAGCCCTGCTGCCAGTGGCTGCCCCTGCTCTTGCATGGCCCCTCACACCTCCAATACCTGCCCTGGTGAGGAGGAGGAGGAGGAGGACAGGAGGGATCAGCTGGCTGCAGCAGTGAAAAACCTGTAAGAAATAAGAAGAACCTGACACGGGCCACACTTTGTTTGGAGTAGCTCTGTTGCAGCAATGCTGGTTGCAAGCAACACACACAGCACTTGCATCACTGCTTTTTGGACTGGTCAGGATACTTCTGYGTGTAGGGTATATGGCTACTTGCACCCAAACACTGCATGCCGGCTTTGTGAACCCAAATGYTTTTCCTTAAATTTCATTGCAGAAATAGTAAAAATAGTGTGGAGTTGTGTCTATCAGATATATCTATCCCACTCTGTAGCAATGCTTCTCTGAACAAACACATGTGCCAACATGCTTAAAATAGTGGCAGATTGTTTTTTTAATTTTTTTCATTCATAAGCTTTTTCATTTTCTTGTGGTTTAGTCTGCAGTTCTAGGTGCCTGATGCTAGTCCCCACCTATACTGCTGCTGAAGAATTTTTCCTCTGTTAAAAAACAGAATCGTTTAATTCTCAGGAGCTAGTTAGCTACTATTATCAACTGCTATTATCAACTGCTGTCAGGAACTAGTGAGCTACTCATCAAGATACGTAGACCAAATGCTTTTTGATCAAAATAATTTTACAAATTCTAATATGCTAGAAGGATTTTAAAATCAAGGATAATACCAGATGTTCTGTGACATAAACATCATGAAAACGCATTCAGATCTTTTTCTCTTCTTTGCCTGTTATTCTGTGTGAGAAGTATACTATGCAGTAATGAAAAGGTTATGCCAAGCATTTAAGAGAAAACTCTTGATTTCAAATAGTATACAAAAATGGAAACATAAACAGAGTTTTCAGAAGGCTGATTCTCCAGGGGGCAGACTGGGTGGCCCTAATGGTATGAAATGCCTCATTGCACAGGGTATCCCTCACATACAGTCATTCTGGGGACAACACACATTGTTTGTAAATTAATTCCATAGCAGAAAATGGGTTGAAAGGGTGAAAACCACAAAAACATGGGGGAACATGTTTGCAGATCTGCCCATATCTTTTGAAGTGAAATCAGTTGACGAGTTACGGTAGCATGAAGATTTATTTGGGTGGAAAAGACCAGCATGTATGTATTTGTGGAAATACTTCACATCTCTGTATTGTTTGTTTGTTTGTTTTATGCTGGTTTTATTTTTCAAGTTTGCAGCAATGGGTTGTACAAAGACCCTTTACTTCTCTCTGGGCCTTGGGGTGAGTGAAGAACACACCATTGTGATGGGCTTCTCTCTGAAGTGAGAGATGAGCATGTGTTATACTCACAATGAACATGGTACACATTCCCTACATAACTGCTCCAAAGTGATTCTCAGGATAGAGGAGAACTCTTTTTTTTTTATATAATGTTCCATGTGGGACATCACTTTTTGCCTGTGAAGAAATTTATTTTGGAGCAGATATCTTAGGTCATAAGTTATTCTTGAAGTGAATGCATTCCTGAAAAGGCTGTAAGTACAACCTMCTTGAATGATTTTCAAAACCTTCTGCATTCAGGACTGGCATTTGATGTACGGAAGGACTATACTTGGAACTGGAACCYGTGAGCTACCAGCACAAATAAGCCTAACACTGGGTCCCACTGAACTGGCCCCATTGAAGTGGCCACAAGAATATCTGTGTAGCACTTATCACAGTGGGAGAGCTTGAAGCATTTTTATTAAGTGTTTATCAAAACATGTTACAGACCATCTGCATCAGTTGTCACCTATTCTCTATTTGCCATCAAAAAGGTGTACCTAATACTAAAAGTCTCTTTTCCCTTCAATAACTTTTGGAGGGCTAATATTTGTGTTTTGCCTGGGCTCAGAGAGATGCCATTTTGCACACTTTTTCTAATGGCCTATATGTTTCTGAAGTTCATATACATCAGGGGATAATAAAAACAGCCTATACTTTTTCAGCTTATTTTGGAGGTGCTTTTAAGTACCCATAAGAAGCTTATCTTTGTCCTTTTTTTTTTTCTTTTTTTTTTGCAAAAGCTACCATACAAGACCACCTCAGATGTTGACAGAGTGTGTACACACACATATTTTTATACATACATACACACACACACACACACACACACACACACACACACAGTCCTGCATGAACTGTGCTAATTACAACTAAGTTGTAAATAGTTCTTCCATCAGGGAAATCCCCCAACTCTGCATTACTCTGTATTACAAAAGTAGCAGATGAGTCAGATTTCCCAGCAAACAGGAGCCCAAAGCAACAGAAGGGGAGAAAAACAACGGCTACAATGAGACTTGTTGTGACAAGACTGTCATTACCTTTTTTGTCTGTCAAGTAGGTATTAATAAAATTGCCTCAGTTACTGAGTTATTACCTAAGAGACCAGAGGTATATCAAGAGAGGCTACCACTGCTTTCCATGTGAATAGGGGACTTTGAGCATTTTCTGAGTTGTTGATTCACTAAAATGCTCTAGCAGGGAGTTAAAGATTCATGTGTTATTTCATTAAAAAAAAAAAAAAAAAGTTTCCACTGCATGGTAAATTGTCTGTGGACTCCTTCTGGAAAGTTCTGACCCTTACTTTGCTGTGCAATGCATCACACGTATGCCTGACCCTTATGTACAGGTAAAAAGGTGCCAGCTAGGACTGTTTGAGAAACTGGGTTTTTGATTGCCTCTCTCTCCCCTGGTTTTTCTAGAAGAATRAAAGATAGTCCTGGAGTTGAATCATATTTTAAACCCATGACAAACCAAGAACCRAGGAAAATTATATCATTCAGCTAGCAGGAAAGGGGAACTTGGGAACTCTAAGTATGGTTGCTGGGAAATATTATTTTAAATGCTGGTGGAGGAGCACCAGGGGAAAACAGCAAGATGGGGTGAAGACGCTTCTTGAGTGACACCTGAGACAACAACTGTGTATAATAGTTGTGATAATTTTAGATGGGACGGAAAAACCAGACGGAAGAGAGTGGGGGGAAAAGGAGGAGAATCAGCAATTCTCCTCTGYTATTGCAAGTGAGAGTTTGGACATAGGAGGGGGTACCTGTTCTTCAGTATTCCTGAATTATATCTCTAATGTGAATGTGCATCAGGATTGCCAGTCTGTCCCTTATCGCCTAAAGACCTGACCGATGGTTAGTAATCATTATGCAGTGTTTCAAAAGGCAAGAGGAAAGAGTTCATACTAAAAGTGAAAACAAGAATTCCTACTTTCTTTGCAGTAGGCTGCAGCCTTCAAAAGGCAAGGTATAGTTTGTGTGCAGAAACAACTTGTGTTTTGTTGTAGCTGACTTTTAAAGCAATTTAATTAAAATGAGGTGCTTATGTGTCTTCTGGTCAAGCAGTTGATCTGGCGTAGCTGCAGCCACTGAAGAATGAGCTGCAGCAAAGCCAGCATCGAACCACTCATCTACTGAAGTGAGAGCCACTCCAAGTTAAGGAAATGGTTTTAAAACTCACCCTCGGTCAAGTGGTGCATGTCACATGAATAATATGTGCAGACTGCCTGCCCCCTGCTCCTCTGCCTGCCTGCAGAGGCTCCACCCGGGCCATGTGCTTGGCACTGCACTGCTGCTCTCGGTTTGGGTGCCAGTGATAGCATCAGGGAGTGTCAGGCAGACCTCGTGGGGGCTGAACCCAGAGCTCTGGCAGCAAAGTGAGCAAGGCGCTCATTTTGAATAAATTGGCTGCAAATCCCACTTATTTTTGATCCTCGCTTTCTCTTAATATTTTGCGAGTCTGTTCAGGATCTGAGGTTTCAACAGAAAGTGGTGCTGTGTGGGAGGCTTGTTCATTTATCAGCCTGTTTTACAATCTTCTGCTTCAATTCCAAGGCAGACAGATTGATGGAATAACTACGGTACGGTGGTGCCACAGTTGTAGAAGTGTATGATCTGTTAGAGCTTGGTGTGGTTTTGTTTTCACACACTGAATATTTTTTTGTTGAAGAAACTCTMTTTTTCCTAATACCTTCAGCCACAAAGTAGTTTCATCTCAGCAGATGTCTTAAGCATAGTTCAGCTGCATCAGCAGATATTCCGGTGATGGTATTGCTCCCCTGTGACTCTCAACAGGGATTTTATTTTATTTTTTTTATGTAAGTGCTGGCAACATGGTTTATTTATAACAAGGAACATATTTCAAGACCATTTTCTATATCCATATCTATTTCTTCAATCTTTATCTTAGTAAATAGAACTTGGTGTTCACATTTAGGTTTTTCTTTTTTTCCTCCTCCCTGTACTTTCAGTTCTTCAAACAGCAGAATGGCTGAGAACCACTCAGTGAAAGTGCCGTTTGACCAGTGTTCTAGTCTAGAAAAGACTCAGCGGCACTACACAAACATTTTCTTTACAACATTAGTTCTTTCACCTACAAGATATATCAAGCTAAAAGTTCCTAACAGAGCTTTTTTCCCTCATGTGTGTTTCAGTCTTTCTGACATCTGGAAAAAGTGTTTTTTGACTTGGTCCTTCCTGCATAACTTCTGTTTAAATTTGGTTCACTAAAAAAGATACAGTGTTTTCCTAGGGTCTGGGTGATTAAGATAATTTCTCCTTTTGCCTGGCAGTGCTACAACTCTTTTGTAGAAGGAGCCCCAAAAGAGCTACTCTGGGAATTGTCACGTTTTATGATGTATGAGCTTCTTTTTCTTTTTAATTTTACCACAAGAAAAGMAGGAGCATTCTTCCATCTGCACGGCTCTTCTCAGCCCTGCTGAAGGCTGAGACTCAGAGCTCCTTAACTGTTAAAATGAAAGGCCAAAATCCTGCAGTTCTCTCAGGCAAAGCTCCTGGCTCCTTTCATRGGTGCTCTGCTTGATGAAATATGGAAGGTCAAACACTTAACAGTTGAATTAACTGGGTTTATTAGGCCCCCACTCCATGGTCTGGGGCTGGGGCAGGGGCCTTCCCTCAAAACTGGGACTAGAGCTTTGCTAATACAATGACAGGGGTGTGGTGACAGCTGCCACCTTTATGTCTCATGTTAACAGGAGAAGATTTTTCAAATTTTGTGAATCTCACACTTGCAGACCTGCTGGCTGAGTCCCTTCCCCTTTTCTTCCAGATGCCACTCCTGAGCAGGAGCACAGCAAAGACCAATCAGTTCTCTGCTCCCAAAAGTGCAACTTATGGTCTTCACTGTAAACTCAAGTCCAGAAAAAACATTTACATCATTGATCAAGGAGCTAAGGTAGGATCTTTATACTGGAAGTTTTCACAGGTATAAAATGACCAGGGCGAAACACTTGCAGCTGCTCCACCTTAACCATATGCAAAGAGGAAGATGATTAAGCTTACTGAWATTTGTCTGTGAGACCATTTGTCTTGGAGATAAGTTCCAATGGGATCCTACTTGCTTATAGCTGCTGAATGTGGCTTTGTATTTCCTGCCCCTTTGGCTAAAGGAAAGTGACTACCCACAATGCTGAGCTGTTAGCTGTCCTTAGCATGGGTTTGGCCTGGGTCAGCTGTCACTTTCTCTGTCTGGCTGTGGGGTCCAGAATGAGCACAGGGGAGGAGGACTCCAAATGAACAATTAAGTGAGGGCCAGTTTTGGAGAGTTAGTGAAGTTAATCATACAGATGTGGGCTGTTGGCAGCTTGCTACCCTCAGGGGCAGGGAGTAGTCCTCGGCACGTTTAATTCACTTCTGTATTTGCCAGTATAGAATTCAGTGCTCCTTACAGTTAGTTCTGTTATGGATSTAGAAAACCATGAAAGAAGAAGCTATGAATGCTTCAGAAACCTGCTTGAAAGTCTTGCTCACTATCCATTGCTTGAAAGAACGCTCCCTTACTGTGTTCATCTGAAGGTAAAACTGTTTTAAAATGCTAGTAAAACGAAGAAGGTTTTTCTCTTCCTACCCGCAGCACTAGATACTGTCATAATTATTAAAACCACTTAAAAACCATTTTCCATTTCTTTTTTCCAGCCCCCCCTACTTTGCCCTGACCTCAAAGAAAATGAAACAGTGACCTTCCTGAATGTGCCTTCTCTTTYCACACTATACTCCCAATCTCTATTTTGTCTGATTTAGAACATTGTTATGAGGATTAACTGTCCATCTGCATCTTTACTTTTAAACCATCCCCTGGCAGACCTGTTTTGCAGCCCCTGTAGTTGATAACCCTCTAGTATTTTCACAGAGGCACCACTGAGGATGGTGCAAAGAAAAGAAGAAAGAACTGCTCCTCCCTGTTATTCATAATCAAAAAACATGGTCTGGCCATTCAGCTGTCAAAGCCATCATAGCAGAGCTGTTTGACCTGTTTTCATTCCTGATAGTGCTACTTGTGCAATGCAGAAATAATCAAAACTCTTTCCTTCGCACACAGTTATAAAATATCTGGGACACACCTGTTTGTAAACAGTACTGACACGTGTAATAATTTGTTCACCCTTTGTAATCTCCTTGTGATCAGAGGGAAGGTTTTTTGTGTGTGGCTACATGATGTCTTCCCTGGTGATTTTGGTGATAGATACACGGGCTGTGCTTGGGCTGTCAGCATGCTCCTCCTGCCCTGTGCTATTATGACTCTTCTGGGAAGGATTTTAGAGTCTTAGAGCCCTTGCAGCCTGACAGGGTAACTTCAGGAATAGATGAGCAGTGAGGAACCTTGGAGCTTCCTGCACTGCAGGTAGAGATGGTGCTGTAAACCCTGGCCAAAGGTTAAGTGCCTCCCAGCAAGCAATGCTGGGATTTCTGCAGCCTGGCAGGGTGAGTGTTGCTCCAGGTGAGTGATGGGGGCTCCTGGCTGCTTCAGCTTCAGACTTTCAGGTCACTCGGTGCCGGAGGGAAGCTGGAGCCACTTGGGATGTCAAGATCATGGTGTTTACTCCAGCAGATTGAAGTGGGAGATGCTTAGCAATGGTGACAACTGAGCTGGAGGTGACAGCAGACCCTTATCATGAAAAGGGGAGTGCATTGTTTCAAACTGGGTTTTTTTAGAGTTTCTGTTCCCAGAGTGTCCAAGGTGCCTTTTCTGAAAGGAGGCACTGTTATTTCAGATCACTTACCCACCATCTTGTTTATATAGGCCTGACATCCAAAGCCATGTTCATGCCAGCCTAGGTACACAAAGCTTCCCCTGGCCCTATGAATCTCTCTCTGGAGTCCCAGAGTTTCTGTCTCGACATCCTTGTCCTTTGGCGCTCTGTGCTGTGCAGTACCCGCAGCTTATTGAGCTTTCGTGCAGATCAGCATCTCAGCCTTGTCACATGGATCCATCAGCGAAACAATCCACTTGCTCTTCAGAAAACAGGGAGCCAAATTTGTGTTGTTAGTATTTCAACAGGCACTGGTAGAATTGATACCTATGTTTGTGCCTCAAACCTGGGGTTTACACCTAAACTGAAATGTCTGTGTAATTTTTAATGTTGAAAATGGCAGACTCATTCTCCCATAKCTATGCTTGATCAGGAGTTTCTCAAACTTTTAAAATGATTTTCCTTCTTAAAGTATTCAGGTGGGTATGTAGTGAGAGAGGGAAATTTTAACATGGTGACATGTTACACCAGAGTAACAGAGAATTTCAGCAGGTTTTATAATGCTGTATTTTCATCCTTTCCCCCTAGCATCCTTTCAAAGATGTGGAATTCATTTAAAAAATATATGTAGCAACAAAATCCAGACTAATTAAACACGGTTCAGCAGTATCTGTCTAGGATCACAACTGAAACTGCTTTTTAGTTTATTTAACTGAGAAAGCTTTAAAGCACAATAGCTATTTGCAGAAAAAGAAATAAAAAATTGCAAAGCAAAGTTATTGACATGATAAAAAAAAAAGAATCACTAATTAGAAAAATTGAACTTTTTATTTTTTGGTTCTCCTGACAAAACAAGGTTCTGAAAGTCATGTGGGAAAAGTTATTTTATTTGAAGGCCTTTTAGCAAAAAACCCCTGATATACTGCTCTCAGTGCAGCCTAATAATTCAGCTTCTTAGGACACCAGCAGACCTGGAGACTGTCCACACTCTGCTGTCATTTGTTCAGTTGCTTCTAGAAAGCTAAAAGTGAGCCACAGTGAAGACTGAGCGCTGAATGGAGCCCTGCATCAGATAACTGGGGAAGTTTGTTGATAAGTGGCAGTGCTCCAGAAGAGGATATTTCAGGTGAGTGCAAGAAAACCAGATGATGACAGATCTATAATGCCATCTTTGGCAGGTTTTAGATGCATTAGATTGGTGATTCCCCAAACTTGCTCTCTCTGCAGTTTCCTTATCCGGCCATCTCCATTTTGATCCCAGAGAGCCTTAGGATGCTGACAGAATCAATAATCTTTGGGCTGCACCATGTTCCCAACTTTTGGGGAAGTATTTTTCATGGTTACCTGAAGGGTTTGGTTGCAGGAGTCATGCTTCCTGCACAGAGAATATGAGACAAGGACATGCTCACCATAAGCAGTTTTTCCTCAGTTAACTCCCCAACAGGAAAACTTCAGCGCCTTTACATACTAGGTTGGGAGTTGGATACTATGACCAAGGAGTAGGAAAGCTGGCTACACCACCCTCATCAGCCTCATGTTCAAACCCACRTTCACCACTGAACTGGGGAGCATCTGGAGTCACACCTGTGAAAATTAGGTTGTGTGGGAGAGTTCTTCCAACCTTTCCTACTGAAGTGTTGTTACGGTGTTGCATGCAATATGTGATTCATACAGCTTGAATGAAAAYCAAGATGGAGACGACTCAGGCTGCTCAAGGCCAGGGTGTTCGTCTGGCACAATGCACCCAGGGCTGCTCTGCTTCTGAAGTGAATGTATTGTCACTAGGATACACTTAAAAAAATTACTTTCCCTATAAAATACTGAGATTATTAAAAGACTGATCCTAGGTCTGCTTTTCTAGGGTATTTAGGCAGATCTCACAGAGCGTACTGCAAGTGCTGAATAGCTGGAGGCACCTTCTGCATTTGGTGCAGAAACTCCAAAGTTATGTGGGAGTCCAGACACATCACTGTGGCTCGTGGTCCCTATTTATCACAGTGGAATGCAAGGTTTGGGGTTTTCAGGGATATTTTTAGATTATTTTCCTGAAGCTACAAATCTGCCCTAGCTAAACTAAACAGGGTCTCCGGTTCTRTTCCAGTGACCAAGATCCCTGAAGACCCACCTTTGACTCAAAGTGGCAGTCGATGTGTGCCTTTGAGCAGTGAACCCCACTACTGAGGGCCGTGTGCCCTGCCATCYCCTTTCCTTAGCCAGACAAGTGCCCAGCATTGTCACTGCCTGGTAACTAATGCATGCAGTTTTGACTTTACACAATGCAGCGCAATACATTTGGCTCCAGGATTTGAAAAGGGTCTGCCCTTTGTCTCCCTTTATCAGTATTATCTGACATTGAGTTATGAGCTGCTAATGACCCAGAGATAATGAAAGTCATGTCCCAGAAAGCTCACAGTTTGAAACACTGATGCAAGAAGACAGGAGAACACTCAAGAAATCCAGTGGGAAGAATTATCTGCAACTTTGAGCATAACATATATTTTAATTACTGTTTGTTTGGCACTCTGGTAGGGAATATGGAAGAAAAAAGCTTTTAGAAGAGTTTTCAATGGGTTGAAGGCAGTGGTTTCGTTTTCTTAGCTGAATTCCCCTTCTTCCCTTCGTTTTTCTTCTCAGAGTACTGGCACTTTGATAAGTGTTGGTGGAAAACACTGTCTCTTATGCTTAATGTGGGTGTGAATAGAGGGGAGAGTACATTGTAAGTTCTGCATGAAAGTGCCAGAAATGCTTGTGGTTCCCACACTGGAAGGAGCAGAACAACTGTTCCTCCCGGGGGGCCCAGCAGCGTCAGAAGGTGCAAAGCAAAGGAAAGGTGGGCTGTAGCCCAAGCTTCTGTCTCTTCCCTAATTCTGACTAATTTGGAAAGCCAAGCAAGGTCATGTAAATTAGGATCTTAGTGCCCTGCCATTGCCTTCTGGAGACATTTCTCTGACTTGCCTTTAAAGTAGTTTTGCAGACTTTACTTTGACCAGTTGGAGCTCCTGTTGGAGCCTGTTGGGCAGTTTTTCTCCTCAGTTGTAATGATTTCTGTCTAAATTATTGAAGATTTACACTGGTATGATCTGGTTGAGAATTTGGTGCAAGTATCCTGCAGATATGCCAAGAAAGGAGGCAGTTGCATGTGAACGCATTCATTACGCGTATTACCCTGGAGAGGCCAGCCACTGTCTCTGCTTGCCACTTCAAAGGAGTAGAGTGGGTCTGTTAAGAGAAAAGCAAAATCCACAAGATGCCTCRAGGGAGAATAATTGAGATTTCGTTGATTTGTACAGACAGCAATGGAGACAGAAATCTCACCCTTGATTTTAAGTTTATACAGCACCCTTTTCTCAAGCACGCTGTTGTATTCGAGTCTGAAATCTCCAGCTGACACTGCAGCCCAGCAATGAGGCTCCATGATATTCACAATATGCCTTTGCTTTTGTTTTTGTAAGTCAAGAATTTGCAGCTGATGAAAGACTGTCACAGATTCCCTGCAGAGCACTTCCAGTCTCAATCTCTCTCTCATGCCACCAGAATGAATCAGTCTGCAGACAGCAGTTTTTAGCAAAAATGCTTTATTACCCAGGCTGTAGCACCAACTAGAACAAGGGAACTCATTACTTTTAGAAAATTATTCTGATGTTTGAAGTTCTTTTAAAGCCCCAAACTGCAGAAATCGCAAAGCTCCACATTTCTTTTTTAATGAGAATGAATGCAGTGGATCTCTTTAATTAGACAGAGGTGGAAATGTATTAATTAGCAGAGGACAACTCTCCATCTTCAAGTAACGATACAGATGGACTGACCCTAGCTCCCAGAGGTAATAAAGCATCCTGGCATGTTGACTAACAGCCTTAGCTCCTGCTGGGATGAAAAGAATCGGTGGATATTTCCAAACCTTCATGACCACAAAGTACCACGAAGAGGAAAAAGTGCTGTACACCTTTGGAATGCTTATGTTCTGACTATACACAGTGTGTCTATAGAATCTTACTGATTTACACATGAAAAATAATTGCCTGTTCCATTTCCCTCTCTGCTTCCACACCATCCTCATTTTAGCAGCAGCTGTCTACAGGATAGAGGCAGTAGGCTGTTTTAGAACATTGTTGCTTCCATTTTGAGTGGTTTAACTTTTAAGTATTATTTGCTGAGTCTTGGACTTTGTGAGAAGCATGGCTGCTAAAAATCATGCTAAAATTTAAGTAGAGGAAGGTGATAACCAGAGCAGACTGATTTTTAAGTGGGATTTTGAATTAACATATTCAGCTGGTGTGCCTTTCTGCTGTTGTCTTTATGAGCTGTTGTCATTTGCTCATCTGCTACAAATGCCTAAATAAATTAAATGGAGGAAAACATTAGACACCAAAAATATTGACTAGAATTCAAAGTAGCTGGGAATAGTTGCAGTGCCTATGGTCTGAATGCAGAACAAGCAATCCTTCAGTATAAGTGCAAAAGCCTGAGCTCAGAAGAGTTGTTTTTGAGCTGAAGGATGATTGTTGACATTAGGACTCGCACAAGTATAAAAACTTTATTGTTAACAGAAGATTGTGCATCTGTGAGTTGAATGCATTTTTTTTCCTCTAAATGCTGCAAGAAGCTTCAAAAAGACCCTAGGTAATTCTTAGCCCTGATAATTTTTATTTTTAGATTTGACACACGAAGAGCACCTCTGCCAAAGTGATTTAGTCAGCAAAGAGGAGTAATACTAAATTACCTCTGCAACTCCCAGATTTTCTCTRTCAGCTTAAACTGTGGATCACTTCACTGTTTTGAGCAGTTACATGAAAATTGCACAACAGGAAGTATTTTAAATTGTGTGAGCAAATCTCTACTTTCTGCTAAAGTGGCACCTTTTTATGCGCTTGCGTGATATCAGTGGCAGCTCTTAGAGTGAGGAGATTATGTATGCAGTCACCCTGTGGATGATGTCAGTTCTTTTCCTCACAGTTAATGTTTCAATTCACAAGCTGATTTCATCAGGCTTTAACAGAGGGTTAAGCCTCCAATATACAAAGTTTCTGCAGAAGGCCTGTGAGGTGCATGGTGAAAGAGCATGAGGGTCCACCATTATCTGACCTCCGCCATGTCCTGTCTTCTCCTTCCAAAAGAGAAGTGTGGCAGAATTTGTCACAGGCCAGCTGCAGCCGTATTGTGGATTGTGTTATGGAGAAGTGTTTGACTCCTGACTGCCTGGTTGAGCAACCAGCGTGGGGTGTCCTGACAGTCAAACTGTGCTCGYGTAGCCCCAGACCCTACAAAGGCCTTAATGTCTCTTGGCCCACCAGCAAGCTAGAGAAAGTTGATAAAAGACAGAGCTAGGAGAAAAAAAAAAAAAGAAAGAGCATAAAGATATTGTGGTAAGGGACTGAGGAGTCCTGCAGTGAGGAGAAATGAGGGAGCTGAGGTTTTTGTAGTGTATTACCTATTTTGTAGGTAATACAAGGATGAGTTCTTTGTTGTGATTTGTCCGAAGGTACAGTAAACCATGAAGCATAAATCCTGTGGAAATCATAATTAATTAGTGATGAAGGTCTTAGAATTACTTGTTGATAGCATGTTGCATTCTTCTGCTTAATTCCCTTTGCCACATCGGGAAAGCACTCTTCTTTTCAGACCAAGTTATATGAAAGGTCRTATTTTTGACCCAAAAATGTTTACTTAATGGTTTTAAATGATGGATTGCTCTGTATCTCAACTTAATGACAGTGGCACTTGAAAAATGTGGTGGTCATGTATGAATGAGAAAAACAAGGCTTAGAACCTGGTCTCGTGCCAGATTTGTGTTAGGCAGGCTCTGGAGTATTCTGTTTTGTTGTGTATACGTATGTGCATAGGATCCATCAACACTGCACTCAGAGCACCTGACTTTTGCATTCATATTGAACAGTTCATTTGCCTAACTCTGATCTAAAAAAGGAAAAATCAGCAGTGATTTGATTTAAATCGACAGAGATAATGCAATATATTTAATGTGGTGATGTCAGAATCAGGTTTGTAGGATTTGATCTGACCAGTGTGCTCATTCAATAACTGGAAGAAGTGGTAACTGTAAAACACTTGCTTTTCTTTCTTTTACTTGAAGTTTTTACATTTGGATCTGAAAAGTTGTAGCCTTGTGGGAAGCCCTGTAGCCTTCAGGCCTCCATTTATCCCCAGGACAGGAGCAATGCTGGTAGCTGATATGTGAGCTTCTCTAGAGCTCTGTAAATGATCTCCCCATGTTCCCAGAAGATTGTCCTCTCATGGGTTAGGAGGAAAATGCAGTGTAGCCTGGCTGTCTGAGCTGGCTTTGATACTTAGGACCAGTGGGCAACCTGTTGAAAGAGCGGATATGCCCGTTTTTAACCCTGCGCTTACTTTCTGAAACATGTCAGGTATGGAAACACTTCCTGGCAGAACCTCAGGCATCCTAAACATCCCCTTCTGGCTTTAAATCTGGTGGTTCTTCCAGTTATAAAATTGTGCAGTTCTCAGCATGGTAGGTTGCAAGTATTTGTGAYAGGGATCATCTACCATGCTTCGCCACTCAGTTGTTATGTTACAACCAAAACTTTTCTTTTAACTTTGGGAAAATTATCTGTCCTGTTTGGAAAAAAAAAACCACCAACCAACCAACCAACAAACCAACCAATGAACAAACCAAAAAAAAGCAGTTTGACAAAAGCTGATAACTCAGTTGTTTAAGCCAATTTTGAGGTGATAGGAGGGAAAAAAGGCAAGAAACTTTCTAAAAGGGGAAGAGAGGGGGAAAGAATTAAGACTAATTGCAGGGTGTCCTATCACTCTTAGGTAGGTACTTTTGCCGTTAAGTTGAGGGAAGGTTTTGACAGCAAAAGATAGGACTGTGCTGTCTTCCATCTTCTGTTTGTAAATAGGTAACACTCACTTTCTCTTGTGTGTGGAGTGTGGATTGTCCAGCAGCCTCTGGGCTGAGAAAAGGGTTGCTTTGTGTTGTCATTTGCCTGAGAGCTGTTCTCCTGCCCGATAAAAATTATGTTTGTGCAATGTTCTGGTTTATAAACAAAATGTTCTATTTAATGTATAAAATGTAAAATKACTTAACATGAGAGTTTCATTAAAGTAGTTGAAATGACCAAGATTTGCGTGCAAGGAATTAATTTTTCTTTCATATCAAAGACCCTTTGGCTTGGCTTTTTTTGTCAGATTGGAGAACAACTGTGCTGATAAATGACCTCTGTGTCTGCCTCAAACAGCACATGTGATGTGAGAAGTGCTCAGAGGATTTTAGCCTGGAGATTTTTTTTTCCTTCATGCCAAGYTGATGCAAGAGCACTACAAAACAGTTTATGTAGCATTTGGGCTGATATAGGGCCAGGTGGGGTGCTTTTCCAAAGGCCTGAATGTTTGCAGCCATCCCAAAAACCACATATGTAGGTCACAAAAATGCACCCTGTCTTGCCATATAGCTGTTGGATGCTGGTCTGTACTGAGAATTTGTACGTGTGAGTAGTGATGACAGTGCTAGCATTAGGCACCTTGAAAGAATACAGCACTGCCTGGAACATGCACTCACCACAGCTCCCCACGGTGTGCCACATGCCCTGTATTTCCCACACCGAGTTTGCCTTAGCTCAGGGAGTGATAACCACAGGGCTGCTTGGGGCTGGAAGAAATCAGCTCTGCCTCAGATTATTGCCATGAATTTTTGGCAGCCAATAATGGGCACTGCCTGGTCAGTTTGACACAGTGAGTATTACCAAGAGGAACTAGCAGAGGAGTTTAATATTTTCTAATCAGTTTATTACGATTCTTGGGACAAAACCCATTTAAAAATCAAGTTTTTTTTCAGGATTGCATCTTCAAATATGGTTTATTGTCTCAGAGCTGTCGCAAAGTAACTATAATTAAAACATGTGCAACTCTAGCCTGCACAGTTTTTAAGAATAGCAAAGTAAATTATACCCTTGTCTCTAAATGGATTATACCTAATTGTTGAGTTTCAAATACGTGACTGGGAATAAAATGTGCCTTTTAGCTTTCTTTTATGACAATAAAACACTGGATTGTAATTMATTTCATTCTTCTACTATGCTCATCTCTGCAGTACTTGACTGTCTTGTGCTATTACTATCAAAGTAATCTCTGTTGTATGTTTGCTATTTCAGTTTCTTGGGGAGAGAAATAGGCATGATGAAAAGTTTTGGATTTCAACTGCATGAAATGTGAGAGTGTTTTTACAGATGCACGTGCACACAACCAATCTGATACATTTATATCTAAGTTATTTTACTTAATGCTCACAACATGTCATGGGAAGTAGATATGTGTGGTTCAGTTAAACCAACTGATWCTCTGAAAATTTGTTTCAGGTTCTCTTAAACTTCGAACTTAGTAATTTTATATGGGAGTGTAGCCAAGAGGTCTCATTGCTACATGAGGTACAATGAAATCAACACACAGACAGACTAAACTAAAACTGGTGTTAGATAAACAGATCCAAGCATGGAGTAAGCCTGGATGACCTGAATGGATGTGTCATATATTRCTATGAGTTATTGATGACCTTTCATAATTCACAAGTGGCTCAGGTTCCCTCCACCACTTCTGAGCTATGAGATCATTAATAATGTGTGCAAATAAATAACATATCTTGAGTCAGATCATTGTACTTCCTATTGCTGTCCCTTTTCCTCCATGTATGGTATGTATGCATATCATCTTTATTTCAGAAACAGTGAAATTCCCACCAGCAGCTGTTGGGAAGAAAGTTATACAAAATAGTTATATCATTGGAGAGCTATATTTCATAGCTGTGAGCTTGTAGTCATAAAATATAGCCATTTAATGTGTTAAGAAAAACTTCTGCAGTTATTTAAACTAATAACACTATTGTGTTTAAATTAACTAAACTTTACAGTACGGTCACATCTACTGGATCAARGTCTACCCTGACTTATGAACTGAACTCATTCAAAATCACAAATTTGCGTCATCAGTCTCTACAAAACTGACTCTAGAAATCCTCTGGTCATGGTGGAATCACATCAGGGATGAATTGGTCTAGCATTTAAGGTCTTTTGACCCTAAATGTGCTGTAGTCTCAGTTACAGTTTGCCAAATCTTCTTTCTTTTAACTTGGAGTAATGCAAATCTCTCGGCCAACAGTGAAAATGATCCCAAGTCCATTGAAGTTACATTTTTCCATTGAATTCAGTAGGCTTTGGATCAGCTCCGAAGAGCAGCTGYCATCTTGGAGAAAATCTATGTGAAAATTTTCCTTGATTTCACTATTAATGATCTGTGTCCTGAGACTACTTCATTTTTGTTTTTCCAATGCAGTATTTAAATGCTGGTTTTCATTTCTCATTGTTCATGCATCCTTAGTGGTCAGTTCCCATCAGTGGCTTTTTTACTGAGCTCATGAGAAAAATATTGTCGTTTGTAATCTCTTCTTTCATCTTTGTGTTTATTATGTTTTGAGAATGTGTGCAGTTCCATGGGTCAGTCATGCCTGTGAAACAAGCTCTGTCATATTGCTCAGGACTCCTGCTTGAAGCCATGTAGCCTCTTGTTTGAGTTTCTGATAGGCACTGCCTGGAGAATGCTGCAGTTATTGAACCAATAGCACGGGTCCATGGCTATAATCTTTGTTTTGATGCATGTATGGCTGTGTCCTTGTAGTTCATTGATTGGTCATTTAAGGCTATTTCAGCACATGGGCAGTAATCTAATGGGCCAGTAGAAAATAATGGCAGTGCTGTTAACGAGGTTGGTGCAAATTTAGGAAACTGCTGTATTAGCCTGATGTCTGTGTCCACAAAGTTAGGTTTTCAAACAGCAGAACCCTTAAATGAAGTATAAGTGCATGAATCTTATTTTGGCTATGGGTTTTTTTGGTTTTTTTTGGGTTTTTTTTTTTTTTTTTTTTTTTTTTTTCTGATATTCATTGCCTGTCTCTTCTACACATCTCGATGTGTCTCCGCGACAGCTTCTCTTTATCTCTTTTTTTTATCTCCCTTTTGTTTTTTTTTTTTTTTTTTTTTTTTTTTTTCTGATATTCATTGCAGTGGGATTGTCCAATTAGTCCCTTAAAGGGACTAATTTAAGTCCCTTAAAAATTTAAGTCCCTTAAATTTTACATACAGCAGCATGGTAAAAATACGTATCTAAGTGAATATTCATTCTGACACCTTTAACCATGCTGTAGAGTTAGAGAGTCAGAGAATAGTYTGGGTTGGGAGGGATGCTAAAGATCATTTAATTCCAACTCCACTGCCATGGGCACAGACACCTGCCCCTAGATCAGGTTCCCAAATCCCTGTCCAGTCCAACCTTTGGTCCCTCATTCTCAGTCTGAACAGGTCTGAACATGGCTTCCTCCACTGGGAAGCGCCCAATTTATTGCGGCGCTTTTTCAGTGAAAAGCTGTTTTCATAGTTCAAAGCTCTCAGGGTGAGGAATCCCAAAAGTAGAGCATTCCTGCTGGTCTCTGTACAGTACAGCCCAGCCCATTCAGCACACCCAACAGTGTTTTGCTGCAACCTATAAGGGATTACTTAATTTGCTTCAAGATGGCTATCCAGTGGAAACCCTTGGAGGAAGAGTTTGGATGATACAGAAGAGAGAGACAAAAAAAAGTGAATTTCAGCTAAGGGAGAATGGAGGGTCTGACTGATGGTCCCCTCTGGAATGAAGTGATGCTGGCATTTTTAGCAACTATCTAAGATGATAAATGACATAATTGAGATTATATCTGTGCAATCACTGAAGATTCACTTTCCACATCTCCCAAAGTGATCAGAAAACCTGATACTTCCCAAAAGTGCTACTGAAGTCTCTGCTGCTGTTAGATTACACTGGCTACATTCTCCAAATTGAAGTGCCCTCACTTTAAATATGACTTTCTGTGGGCTTCCCAAAACATGAGTCATTTCTTCACAGTTTTTCAAAAGTTGTTGCCTCTGTGTTAGCAGATGCCAATCTTTTTGCTAAATAAGCCAAATATTCAGTTAACTGTGCTGGATAAATCATCCTTTGGTCCCTAAATGCAGCAACCTTTCCACTCTAGCCATGAAGTAATTGATGGAGTAGCACAGGAAAGCTTGCATTCTTGCTGTTTGGCAAAATAATTTAATAAATTTGTTATTTCTTAATGGACTTAGGAGAGATGGGTAATTTAAATCTGGTAAACATATGAGAGCAGCAGTCACCTTTTCCTGGGATAGTAGAGGAAAACATTGCGTTAAAAACTTGACTAAATATCCTCCTATGTGAACTGAAAAATTGTTTCTAATCCATCTAAGAAACTGTAACAAATGCTTTTTGTTCAAGCTAACCAGTTGCAGTACAACCTGGAGGGGTCCTGGTCAGGCTTCCACCAACAGAAATCGGCACAGAGTTTTTCCATTGACTCTAATGGGGTGTTTTATGTAGATCAGTGATGATTTGCGAATAATGGGTAAGCTGGCAACCAAAAACTGCTCTGATTCATTACAAGGACAGACTTACTCATTGTAGGAGCACACAGATGCTGAGTTTCCRCAAAATTTGATGAAAACCCGAAAAATTTGTCCACAGCCTCTTTGATGTGAACGGGGAAAACCACCTACAGTGCTGGGTTCAGCCCTGGGCTCCTCAGAACAAGAGAGATAAGGATGTACTGGAGACAGTCCAAAAAAGGCCCACCAAAATGTGCAAGAGACCAGAGAACCTTTCCTGTGAGAGCAGGCC
>NW_026623310.1:1129141-1141980 GCF_030028575.1 Malurus melanocephalus
GGAGAGGAGAGGAGAGGAGAGGAGAGGAGAGGAGAGGAGAGGAGAGGAGGGAAAGCTCAGAAGAGACCTCATCAGTGTATATAAATCTTTGAAGGCAGCCAGACTCTTTCTAGTGGTGCCTAGGGACGGCACCAGAGGCTACGGGCCCAAACTAAAACACAGGAGAGTCTCTCCGAATATCAGAAAAGTGGTTTGTTTACTGTGAGGGTGATGAATCACTGGCACAGGTTGTGCAGGGAGGTTGTGGATTGTCTCTCCTTGGAAGTGACTAAAAGCTGATTGGACATGGTCCTGGGCAGTCTGCTGCACTTGGCCCTCCTTTACCCGGTAGGTCAGACCAGGKGAGCTCCAAAGGTCCCCTCCAATCTCAACCATTCTGTAATTCAGCCTTGAGTGGAAGAGAATTAAGATTGTTGCTGAGAAGAACACTTGTAGCCTCAACAAGAGATTGTTCCTTTTGGTTGTGACTTGAAATCACAATGGGATAGGAAATAAAATATACATGAGGGGTGAAGGGCAAGGAAACCTAGCCAAGACTACTCAGAAACTCTTATAGTCAGTAAGTGTTTTTTTATTGGTATTGGTGTGGAATAAGTGTAAACTGAGTGAACTTGTGTGTCCTATGAATTAGTAATTGAGGTTAAGGAAAATGAAAGCTTTCCCTCCTTCCTTTTTTTTTTTCCTAATGAGAAATTATTCTCTTCTGCATCAATAAGATAAATAAAACCCTCATTTTTAGCTTTTAAAGAATGCAAGATTAAAAACCTAGGAAAAAATCCACTATGAATTGTGAACACACACACAATCAATGGCAATTTGAGACCAAGGCAATGAATACAGTTGTAAAGTGCTTCTCTAAAAAATGAAAATGTTCCTGACTTTGAAGTATTCCATCATATGATTACTTTAAGGTTAAGACAAAAATGTTAAGAAACATGAACTAAGCCTTAGAAGCTAAAGGACTTACCAGACCATGGGCAGTTACTTTTTAAAAACTTGAAAGCATTGAAAAATGACTGGAATGAGAACACTAGAAGGACACTAGTAATCCTCAAAAAGAGAATATTTTTAGTAATTACCATTTTAAAATTTCTTTAATCCAAAACTCAACATCTGATAAAGAAAATAATCTTTGAGCATATTGAATACAATAAAATTATGATCAATAACCTGCACTGTTTTGTCAAGACTAAATGTTGCCAGACAAACCATTTTTATAGCCTAGACTAATTAGTGGATGAAGAAAATGAGGTAAATGTTATACTGAAGGTCAGAGTCTCAGCTGGAGAAAGGAAACATAACCATATTGACTTCATCATACTTATTAAAGCAAGCTGAAGAACAGCATTTATACTTTAGAACTGCTTTTCTCTAAGTCTAATGAAGTTTTACCAAAAAATTAAACCTAATTTTTTAAAAACATTTCACGTAACATGAAATCTGAGTAAATATCCACAAAACTGAGCAACCTGGAATGGCTTTAGTTGTTACAAAGATTATTTCTAAAGCATATATGATTTACTGGCATTGTTAATAATCCAGGGAATGTCCAAATTTGATGAATGCAGCCCGGTATGGGCTGTAAGCACTTAGAAAAAAAAAAAAAAAGAATAAAAAAAATACACTGAGTTAGGGAGAAAAGCTGGGGGCTAATACCAATATGATATTTTAAAGGAAAGAAGTTAAAAAATACTGATATTCAGAATGAAGAAGAAACATGACAGCAGTAGGGCCATTTTTATTGCTCAAATATCCAAGCCCAGTTTTGGTATGTGTGTATTTTTCATAAATTCTGTGTCTTTTATGTAGGTGTTTTAATTTGAATTAAAAAAGTTCAGTGGAATGGATTTCCATTCCTTTCCTTATAGAATTACCTACTAAAAGATTTACTTGGTGTTGACATTACATAGTTACTGTTATCTTTGTTAATATTTGTAACTAAAAGTGTTTTAGTACATAGAATATGTACTAAATATAGAATGATAGAATATTATAAAGCAATAAATAAAAAACTTATAGGATGATAAACAACAATCTTTTACTACAGGAGAAGAGGTAAGGTTTAGATGTGGACACTCAAAGAAAATAAAGAGCAGTGATGCAGTACTGGCTGGCCTGATAAGCAATGATTTTGGTGGAAGTGATGTGGATCTGTTCCTTATTAACTCCTTTTTGAGGATATGCCTCTGCTCTCAGGTCGATGTTGGCCAGAGTTTACTGCCAAGATGAGATTTTCCAACCATGTGCTGCAAGAGCACTCAGCCGTATCTTGGATATTACTTCAGCCCAAGGTCTGCAGCTCTCTGGAGGAAAATCCAGGTACAGCCATTGTATCGTGTTGACTAAATTATTTTACAAAGACCCTTAGGATCAGGACAATTTAGAGTTATCTTAGGTTCCTCTAGGTCTTAACAGCACTTTGTGCAAGCCCACAAAGGAGCACAGGTGGAAAGGGTGCAGACTGTGGCACCTCTGATACTTCAGAGCTGTCTTGGTTTCTCAGATAGGTAGGATGTCAGATTCCCAGGTGCTCCCATAAAACCAAAGCTTTTTGATACAAAGTAGTTCCTTTTTTTGGTGGCACTCATAGAAATATCAGAAGAAGGAATTGTTGTCATTGTGCTACAGGCACAGCTAAGCATAAACAAAGAAGGAAGGGCCAGCTTTGTCTGCCTGGGTGTTTGTGAGAAAATAATCAGAAATATTTGCTACTGGAAACACATGTGTCCAGACTTGCAAAAAGGTTGTGTGCAGTATTACAGTTGGTACTGAGAATGTGGGACAATTATGAAAGTGAAATTTGCTTTTTCTGCAATGTGTGCAACATTTATTTAAAGTGAATTGTTCCAGGGAACAGATTTGCCAAGACACTCTTTCAGGAGATAATTTAAGGAAAATGAGCACCAAAGAATGGAAATTATGGGATTGAATTCGCTTAATCCAAAYGGAAAATGTCTTCATGGTTTTTACCCAGCAGGTAATGCATATGTTTATTACATTATAGAAATTACAGAGCTAGTTAAATTATTTCACTATTTTTGACATTCTGAAGATCTTTCCACTCCTTATGATCTGAAATTGATACTTTTTCTGCTTATTTTTACAATGTATTTCCAGAGGTTCTTGCCAGCATTTTTATGATATAATTTTAGAAATTTCATGTTTACTAATAATCTATTTTCTTCCCAAAAGAAGGAGAAATAATAAAAGCAACATGGTTCAAATACATTTTAAAAATATTGACATATGCATTTGCCAAAATTTTAATAGGAAGTGCTGATACTGCTTGAAACATTCCCCTTGTAAAAGTATAGACCATTTTTTCAACAACATAATGGCACAGGATTGCTAGGAGCTATCATAAATCATAGAATTGTGGAAAAATTCAGGCTGGAGGGGATGTCTTTTGGTCTTGTAGTCCAGCCTTCAGCTGAAAGCAAGGCTAGCTTTGAAGTCAGCTGAAGTTGCTCAGCCTGGTCCAGYTGCATTTTGAGTACCTCTAGGGATGGAGATGTCATGGTTTCTGTGGGCAACTCAACAGTGTCGGTGCTCAACCGCCACCATTGTAAGAATTTTTCCTTATTTTTGATCAAGGTCTAAATGGGGACACACTGTTCTAGATGTACTGTCACAGGTCCTGAGAAGACAGGAATAACCACTTTCCTCAGAACGCTGCCTCGCTTCTGTTAACACAGCTCAATGTGTGCTTAGCCCTCGTTCCCACAGCTGTTATCAGCAGGACCCATATCCAAGAGGCAGCTCCCCAGCTGGCTGACCCCAGTCCGTGCTGGACATGGTGGGTAGATCCTACCCAGGACAGCATTTCGCACTCATCTTTGTAGCATTTCATGAAGCTCCTTCTGACCCATTTCTCCAGTTCGTCTGAGTCCTTGGGTGACATCCAGTGTCTCAGCCACTTCTCCAGGTTTGGTGTCACTAAAAGACTCGCTGAGGGTTCATTACATTCTCCTGTCCAGTAACCTGGATTAACATTAACATTTGTTAATCTGTGCTGGCTATTCAGAGTTGCTGTCTTTCCCTTCACATGCAGTGAAATTACCTGCATGAAGACTTTCTCCTTAATTTTTCCAAGAACTGAGGAAAGTGTGACAATCTTTTACTTGTCTGGATCCTCTTTGTCACTTGTTTTAAAAAACACTTTGTTCTCTTACTGCAGAACCAAAGAGGCAGTGCTCCACAAGGACATCTCTTCTCCATGGAGACATCTGGGGAGAGGAATCACATATCCTGAAAATAATCAAGTCTGTGCTGTCCGACCTAAAAATATTCTGTTTTCTCTGGGGAGYGGGGATTTCATGGGGCATAGCTCTTCAGTGTCCCCAGACACRTCAGTGTCGTCTATTAATCACAAATCTTTCCTTTTCCTGATCCAGGCTTCTCTGTTTGTGCGCAAACATGTGCTCAGGTGTAGGCACAGGCTGACTTTTGGAGTTGTTTATGAGAGCCTAAACATGTCTGGCACCTTTGCACAGGACAAAGACCTTGTTCACTGAAGCAGACTGTGTAGAGGAAGGACTGAACATTCCTGCTAGGTCTGCTGATCTATGCCCCAAGCRTGACTGCTCCTCAGCACTTCATGTAAGCCTCAAGTCTAGGGCACATTTGAAGAAATACCCAGCGAGAAAGTCAGAAATTTGGAGGCTGAGTGGGCCCCACCCATTGTGAGGGGGTTGGGGTGGGATGGGATGGGCAGTTTCTTATTCCCCACAGTCTAGGGGAGGGTGATGGGCTTGCTGTGTTGTGTGCAGTGGAAGAAAAGGTTGTGGGATTAGTCAGGCTTTGCTTGTTCCATGTGCTCACTGTGAAATAAATGCTAAAATAACAACTAACAGGTCTAGTAAAAGAAAACATGTTGTTTGCTTTCTCAGAGGCTCTAGGTGACTTTAGGCAAAATCCATGGAGAGGGGTTAGCAATCAGCCTATAAAAATGTTACAGCTCTAGCTTTATTCCGCGCTTCTCTATGGCTGAACACACTCTCACAGCCGATCTCAGCCAGTCTGATCTGTGAACTATTCAGATAACAAACATTTTATATCAGAATTATGTATCTGAATATCATATCAGAATTACATATCATATCTGAATATCATATCAGAATTACAACAACTCCTTTTTTTGTCAAACCCCCATGCAGAAAGGAAGGGGACTTTCTCATCAGAGGGGTGTTTCTGTGCCATGACATGCTGTCTGGGCTCCCGGAACTCCTGTGAAAATGAAGGTGGGTGAGTGCTTGCTCCTAACACACAGCTGACGGCAGGGCTCAGCCTAGCAGCTCCCAGTGGAGCCAGAGCAGAAAGTGGCATTACCTCATATGTCACTGTGATATTTTAAAAGGTTGCATAATTACTTTGACTGTTGCACTCGGACTGGGTGACAAGACTATGAAAACTGAAATATGTTCCTAAAACTGTTGGAATTATTTTTTCTCTTTTTTTCTTTTTCCCTTTTTTCCCCTGTGTAGTCTGGGAGTGCACAGAAGCTGGAATGGTTACCCTGGGAAAGAAAGTCAGTGAGAAAGGGGAGAAATGGGTGATTCCAGACCCATGCTTTCCCCTGCTGCTCAAAGCTCAAAGGAAGGGTGTGCAGCCACCTGATTTCCACGGCCATGACTGGCCTTACTGATGGTGCCCAGCACATTGCAGGAGGTGATTTGGCACACAACAGCCATCTCCAAGCTGTGATGCCACAGAAGGAAAAACCAAGCCTTTACAAAAAACACTATATGCCTGAGGCAGCTTGAACCAAACATGTCATGATGGGAGAGGGCAGCAAACTTTACCATGCTAGGAACCCTTTGCCCTTTTTGAGGGAATGCCTACGAACGTTTCCCTGAGAAGGCACCTTTTGATGTGTAATGATGCCTGTCCTACCCCCGAGGACTGCACTCTGTGTTTGGAGGGAATACACAAAGACCTGGTCCTACCTGATCCCCACAAGCTTATATCTGCCCAAGGCATGAAGCAGTCTCACTGAGTGATGGTCCCCAAATCAAAATACCATGAGGTTGCCCTGTGAAAAGTAAAATCATTCTGTGCAAAGCAGATGTCCCCAACTTAAAAGGGAAAAAGGAGAAAAATAAGGTTTTTTTT
This sequence comes from Malurus melanocephalus, assembly GCF_030028575.1. Classification (NCBI taxonomy): domain Eukaryota; kingdom Metazoa; phylum Chordata; class Aves; order Passeriformes; family Maluridae; genus Malurus; species Malurus melanocephalus. The sequence continues at coordinate 1,135,253 of NW_026623310.1, forward strand.
TTTATCTTCTTAATAGGTATTTGCATTCAGCCTGTAGACTGTGACCTGGATTATCTGATCCAGACTAAACTTCTGCTGGTTTTGGAACTCACAGGACCATGGTTAAGATGAGCACACATTGAAGCATGTGAGGATCTACTGAGTGGTCTCAGCTTTTGTACAGATCATTGTACTCATCTTTGTAGAGCAAAGATGAAAAATGAGCTTCAAGAAAGGCATTTCTCATAGGCACATAGCAAGCTCTTTAACTGTGGACCGCACTTCACACAGAAAAGAGACCACATGAAAAAGGCATTTAAACCCCTGAAAGTCTTTTTGACTTCTGACTTCAAAAGAGTTCCCTCACAGAACTGTACCCACAGTAGCTGTCTCCTGATCATATGGTCAGGCATGAGGAAAATTCAGCTGATTACTCCCTCAACTATACAATGAAGCATGTTTAAAAACATGAAACTGGAAAATTATGCTGTGCTCTTACTCTTTTTATGCCAACAAATGGATTCTTTATTTTTTGCTATATCTACTAGAAATGCAGATGGTGATGTATGAAATTAATTTGGAAGCTAGATGTTAATAAGGTTAAGTTTTACATTTTTTTCCAGGGATGGGGTGACCAATTCGGCCTCCTTGGTGCCTTATTCAAAGTAAAAAGACAACTGCTCCTGAGATAATTTGGGAAAAAAAAAAAAAAAAAAGAAGTCTGTTTTACCTAGACAGCTAAATTAAAAAGAAATGGGTCAAATGATGGCAGCAAGGAGGAATTCGGTAAATAACCAAGTTACATGCTTGTTGCTGATCTGCAAAATAATTGAAATAAATAATTGAAATGAGGATCATGTTCTACTCTCCCAACATCAGGATTTTTAATTTGTCAAAGTGAGAAGAGGTTAAAAAAAMCCCCAAAACTTTGGGTTAAAAAGGCACTGAAAGTTTATTGCTTGGATTTTTGAAATAAAAGCCAAGAAAATGAAATGCTAAATTCGTGAAGTTGGCAGCAGCTTGTACATCTCTTTGACTTGAAAGGAGCCCCTGATTACTCCTCGGCCCAGGCTGCAAGGGAACGCAGGATGTGCTGATGCAGGCAGCTCTGCCAACTGTGCTCCTGGCTGGAACTCCCTCCTTTGCATCCCTCATCATCATCTCCTGCGGTGCTCTCCCCCTTGGAGCATCCTCAGCCTGATAYGTGGGGAAAACTGAGAGGCACCAAGAAGTGGCTGAGTGACAACTGTCCTCCAAAGGGACAGAAGGCTTTAGTTCAAACCAGTCCTTTATTCAGAAAGGAATCTTGCCTTGCAGGCTCTGCGGCATCATCCACAAGGATCCATGAGAGCAGAAAAACRTCAGCACTGACTGATGGCCAGTGGAGTTTTCTGGAATGGGAGTACAGCTCCTTGAGCCACAGGAAGAAATCAAACCTACATCTTTCATTTTTTAGCTGAGGGTAATAATTGGTATTAATTTTGTTTTATTGGATGGAAAGATAACTACCACTTTATTTAGATGACCTTTACACAACCTTTGTTGTAAGTACATAGAAAGTTAAATATTTCAAAATGGGAAGGACTTATGTTCAGAAATTGTCTAAACCAACTGTTTCTGATAGATAACTCCCCCTCCCCACTCTCATTTGTTTTGGCAAAACCAGTTTCTTGAATTTGTTCAAACTTCAAAAAATGATCAGCCAACCTGAAATATCTTTTGTGACTAATGATTTACCAAAAGAAATATACTGTCTTCTTCCCAGGAGGCATATCATTCATTTGGGAGTTCATTGTAAGTTCTCCTTTATGCTTTTCTCTCCTTTGCAAGGATTTGAGCTTCCCCAGGAGACAAGTTGTCTGCTTTTGCATTGCCTGTGATTTGGCCTTCCAAAGTGGGAGATTGCTTAACCTCTTGCTTTGGATGGGACCAGCAGACCACCCTTTTTGCTCTGCCTCATGCAAAGAAGGGGGCTGCAATTAACACTGGGGGGCTGTGAATGTAGTCTGAATGGTTGCAAAATTGGTGTCAGGTTGGTGTCTTGCCTAACTTTGTATGCTGTGTTTGGGCAGATTTGAAAGCAGGCAAAGGGGAATCAGTTACCTCTGTTTGATTAGCACCATCCTSCAGCACGTTAGGCAGATGAAAGAATGAATTTGGATCCTTGGTTCCTTGCCAGGAAGTTTTAGGGAATGGGCTGAGAAAATACCAAGTAAAGTTGCTCAAGACTCAGTTCTTGGTCCTTCTCTAAATCTGCCCAACAGTTTGCTTGAATTAGCCCCGTCTGGGTGTCACTGCAAATTTTCAGTGTTGTCACAGTACTGATGGAACTGCAGGAGGGTATTGTTCTGGGAGAGTTTGCAGTGATGTAGAATCCAAGACAGCAATCGTGAAAACAGTTTCCTGGGTTGCTTCCCTCACAGCTGAAGCGAAGCCCAGTCCAGGCGAGGGGCTAGCAGAGGGAGGACAGCCTAAGCATAACATGGAACACTGTGGGGTGCTGGGGAAAACACTATTTCCTGATGTGGTAGCTTTTCCCCATCCCATGTAACACGAGGGCAGGGATCTTGCCAGTCACATGCTGAGCACCATAAATGAGCCCGGCTGTGTTCACTCGGAGTCATTTAGCTGTTGATTGCAGAAAGCCTCCCGGGAAAGTGGGTGATTATCTTTAAAATGATCTTCATCCAGCAGAGTGAGGCTTTGGTTCAGTTGTGCTGGTGTGGAATACTCCCATAAATTTGAATCGTATCAGATTTGATTGTGAGTTTAAATATATGTAGCAAATATTTAAGTCCTGTGCAAACAAAGACCGGACAGAGGCCAAAAGAAGCTGACGCATGAGCAGCCATGTTGTACTTTCTCCAGTCCAAGAACTGGATTCCTTCACAAAACCTTCTGTGTTGCAGTGATAAAAAGATGAATATTTGACATAGTTAAATAGATAACACCCTGACACCCTAGTAAACAAAAGTAAATTAATGATTATGAGGAGATCTTATGATGGGGCTGTTTGCAACATCGGTGAGTTGGACGTGCTGCATTGGAGGGCACCTTCCAACTTAATGTTATTGTTTGCTGGTACAGATCCACGAGGAGATATTCACTGGGATTTGGGTTACTATTTTGTTTATAGAAAATCTCGTCTACCCCTTGCTGTATAATGCACTCAGTGTCTTGAAACTATGCTTAAAAAAAACAGGGTCATGATATCTGGGTCATCATACCTCTCTGCCATCAGGCCAAATTGTTTGAACTGACAGGATTAACAATGCCCCCACAGTCAGAGCAGCTACCTGGGGGACAAGCAGTGCTGTGTGCCCTCCCTTTGGTTCCCCTGAGACAGCCTGAAACAGTGCTGCAGCTCGGGGGTGCTGGTGATGCAGYGGCCGCTGACACTCCTGCTCTTGCCCACTGAGCCCAAGAGACCATCAGAGAAGTCACACCAGAGAAGTCACACTGGTGTTTTCTGGGGTTCAAGGTACTGAAAACCGATGAGGCTTTGAATCTCTGCAGGCTGTGTAGTTCATACGATACCAATTAAAAGCTCAGATAGGAAAGTTTGCCAGTGTTAATTCCAGTTTAAAAATTGGAATAGATGGAATGTCTGCAAATTGGCATATCAGACTCTCACAGCAGCTTCCAGAGTCTTTGTCCCTCATGCAGGATAGCTGGTTCTTATTCCCCGAACTTGATTTGTTAGCATGTCTGCTATCAAAAGGTCTGTTTCTTATTTTTGTTGAGTTATACCTTAAATGTGTCTTTTTTTGGCTACTTATGTTCTCGTTCCTGCACAGCGGCTGCCAAGCAGGGCCCCTATTCCTGGCCCTCGGATTTATTCCCATTGCTTTGCTGGGTTGAGTCTGGTGCAGCCTCTATCACAGAGCACCTGGATGGGCTGATTGCAGACATTTGCTGGCACCACAGCCTCAGCTGTGGAAACAATTTTGCTGGCAGGGGAAGCCCAGTTTTGCTGGGGAGGGGCCCACATTTCTAGTCTGAAACGTGTGAAGCCTCATCAGAGCTCTGCTATCAGACCTGCTGGAAATTTTTCCCTTGGTTTCTTGGTCCACCTCCTCTCACCCCTCCAGATCTTACTTCTGCTTCTTCTCAAAATCTCCAATATATGTTTTCTGGCTTCTTTTGCTGTAATCTCTCCCCTCATTTTTTCTTCATGCATTAGTTCTTCCTTTACTGTGTTTCTCCACCACCTTCTCAATTTTCTCTGATTCTCTTCTTCCTCTTAATTTCTCAGGACCTTCCTGATTTTCTCTTCATATCCACATTTTCACCTCTTCTCCAAAAGCTCCACGAATGACAGCTCCAGTAATGGAGAACATCCCTTGAAAAGGCAGCTCTCTCAGACCTCAGAGTGGCTCTGAGATGCAGGTSCAGATGTCATTGCTGCTGTTAATATTTTATTGGTGCCATATGTTGTGTAGCTGGGCAGGAAAACACAGCTCTTGTACCACAAGTCCTCATGTCCCCCACAGGCATAAAGGGGTTACAGACTCAATCTTATGTGCTGGCAACTGGGGCACATGGAAAATATGGATAAGTTTACTGAACTGTTTAGGCACATGAGGTTGTGAAAACATTTTTTCCTCCCTAGGCTGACATCCTTATGCATGTTAACTGTCTTAATTCCACTCAGCCCATAGATTTTACTGTGTTAGAGGAGTGACACCCATGTAGAAAACATAGAAAAACTTGCTCTTGGTGTCCGAGTCCAGACCACTCAAATAATTCAAGACCATCCATTTCCCTCCACAGTATCATGGTGGAGAATTAAAACTCAGCACAATTTAAAGCAAGGAGAGAGAACAGTGGGAGAAAAAACAAGGAAACTTTATAGTCTGCTCACCATCTGACTCTGGCTCAAGGGCCTGGACTGAAAAGCCTGTTTTCCTGAGGCATGGCTAGAGCTGAAAAATGCAGCAAGATCCTTGTATTCTGTGATAGTTCAGTACAGTGCTCAAGAAATGCTGTGTCAGCTTCACAGATGTATTAAGACAGAAGACTGTAGAGATCTCAGCCTGAATATMATGACTTGCATTCTTTCCTTTTTTGTCACTGACACTTAGACTTAAGGTTTGATGTCACCTTCTGATTAGTAGGTTTTGATGTGTCACAGGCTTCTCTATCAATATATGGTTGTATTGTTTCCTGTGACTTGGGGATCAGTTGGCCAAGGGATAAGCAGACCTTAAGTTTGAGAGCAGTGAAATGGCAAATTTGATGATATTTTACTTGCCTAGTCCTTAACGTGCACAGGTATCATGCTCAGGAGTGGAGCAGGGCAGTGTAACCTCCCTCAGCTGTCATTTCAGGATGCCTGCAGAACCAGGAAAAGCTGTGTATCAGTTCACACTCGGCTCAGTAATCTTGCATGGGGCCTGTTGTGTCTCTTGTGCCGAAGACTGAATGTAAAATGAACATTGTTAGCCAAGAAAGCAAATAAAGGGAACTATTTCCCAAGGCATTTTACTCTGTTTATTTAATGCCTCTGAACAAACCCCTTTCCACATCCTCTGAACCTACTGGCCACTTCAGATAGCTCCATTTCCTGCTGGGTGAGTTTTTTCTAAAATGTTTATTCAGCTCCAGGAAATGATGATTTCCTGAATATTCTGAAACTTCATATTTTTGTTGTATCCCTGTTTATTTAATAGTCCTACTTATTTTGCAAGGGTGCAAGGCACAGCAACACCTCTTGAAATGTAACCATGAGGACGGAGTGAAACTAGACATAGTACAACACAAAATAGTTAGAGTGAAATTAAATCTGGCTTTGTTAATTTATACACAAATGTATTTCCATTAGCATGAGCTGTAACTCCTTATTTATACTGGCCTTAATGAGTTCAGAAGTAGGTTTTAAAATATATCCTGCTCTAAGGAAAAGTGCCTAAAAATTCAAGTTAGTAAAGGAGAATTAATGAATCAAAAGATTTTGTATTTCACAGTTTATATTAATGTCTTTTAGTTTTATTTAAGCAGCAAGCCAACAGAAGGGGCTATAAGTTTTCTTCACCCTACGCTGGGACTGAAAATAAGCAATGCCTATTTTGTGAAGTTGAAGTTAACTTGCCACCAGCACTCCAACCTGACATGAATTTCACTACAGAGAGTGAAATTTGTGCACATTCTTAATGAAAAGGCCATAATACTTTAAGCACAAGGATGGGAACCAGAAGTAACCACTCTGAAATGAAAAGGGCTTCTTCAAAGTAAATTAACTGGGATTGGTCCCAAAGGAAATTCAGGAACCGTACAGCCTTGCCTTTTACCCTGGACTGATTCATGTGTCCCAATTATGCTTTCCTCTTCTCTCTTYATGTCTACTTGTTCTTAACCTTCTTCTCCTGTCATTAGTGGCTGTGAATCCCTTTGGCTTTTCACAGGCAGAACAAATAATTCACATATCCACTGAGTCTGAAGAGAAATGCRATGTGAGCATCATGCTTTCCCCATGCTTACCTGGAGCTCCTACTCTCACAGAAACTGTATCTTCCAATGTGTGTCCATTTGGAAAGATTTTGAAGGAAGAAGAGACTGAAGATTAGAGTCYGATTTCTGAGAAATCCTTCTATCCTTGACCAAAAAAAACCCAGACTCCTCCTCGTCCTTGAGTCCTTTGTTGCCACTGTTTGTGATGAGACTGGTTGTTTTCCCTTGTTTTTAAATAATCCTTCCTTCCTTCCTTCCTTCCTTCCTTCCTTCCTTCCTTCCTTCCTTCCTTCCTTCCT
>NW_026623310.1:1142045-1176644 GCF_030028575.1 Malurus melanocephalus
GTGGAGCCATGCTGATGCCGATGTCTCCATGACCAGATTAGTGTCAGAGTCTGAGCCCTGGAGCACCAGAGGGGATCTGCTGTCAGAGCAGCCCTCGTGATACAGTGTAAGACCCCTGTGCCCCTGTCTGACAGGAGTGCTCCTCCTTCTGACCCCAAACACTTGACATCCACATTGCTGAGCTGAGGATGCCCCTCCTGGTGTGTTGCTCCCTCCCTGAGTTCATGCTATGCAGTTTTACCACCAGGATGCAGGAGCACAAATACTTGATTTTTAGCCAGGCTTTGACTGTTTTTACTTTATCTCTGATTAATTCACCTTAATTCCTTGTGTGACCTGCTTTCTCCTTTWGCAGGGGGATAATTCCCTCTCTTCCTCCTGTCTAACATGGCCAGACGGAGCACCAACACTTTTGTTGTTTTCATTCCAAGAGTGTTTTTCTTCCTATCTTTTCTGCTCTACCATAGACCCAGGACCATCAGCTCCAACAGTGTCTTCCCCAACTTTAACCTCCCCACCAAGACTGCATCGTTCTGAGAAATATGTTACCTTTTAGCTCTYTTTAGCCTTGGTGAAGCTTTCAGAGGTTGCAGGGGACCCATGGAGAATGTTTTTTGTCTCCTACAGAGGTTTTTGCTACTTGGCATCTATTATCACTTCAGCTGCTGGGAATCATCTGCAGTAAAGTGTTTGAACCTGAAATTTCATGAGAAAAATCTACCCCAGGCTGTAATTGCACTTGTAAAGTAAACTGCTAGGTGATAGGAAAGCAAGTGAATCATACAAATAAATAGGTTTAAATTAACTCCAGGTCCTAGACTAATGCATGATGACATTTACAGCTGCCTTGGCTTACCCCGCCATCTTCTGGTGATACCTGCCACAAGATCAAAYGTTAGAGGTGAAATGAGATGAAATATTTTATTACTAAAAACACAAGGGTTGGCTCCAGTCCAACAGAACAGTTTCCTTAAATAACCATTTTTAATATACAGCACTATATAAGATTGCTGCAATAAATGTTAGAATTTTAGATTATTTCACTTATTTCAATAATGTATTTATTTTACTGACTGATATTTCACTAGGCTAAAGAAACTTTTCTAGCCTTAGAATGCCTGTCCTGGCAAAGAGAGATTAAMAAAATGTACCACTGATTTCTCTATCATTATAAAGAAACCAAAGATATTGAAGCAGACAGGGCCACTGACTGGCCAAGTATTCCAGACTGTAAYTATTTGGTCTTCAAGTCCTTAGATGCTCAGTTGCAAACTGCTTCTCAGCCATTCAAACCCAGACCATTTGACACTTCCTACAACAAAACCACCAATCTGCACTCCAATTCTCTCACTGTGTCTCCCAGCCTAATAGCTTAAATTATTTTTTTTTCTGATGGTGATATTGGGTTAGCATGTTGCATGTTAAGATTTGGGTAGCAAGGGGACTTCTACAAGGGTGGCTTCTCTGAGAAGCTGCCTCAAGTTTCCCCCTGTCTGACACAGCCAGTGCCAGATGGCTCCAAGATGGACCCACCACTGGCCACTGGCCAAAGCTGAGCTCAGCAGCAACAGTGGATTCTCTGGGATAACAGACTTCACAAGGGGAAAAGTTACTGTGAAAGACCAATTGCATTGGAGAGAGAAGTGAGAACATGTGAAAGAAGCAGTTCTGCTGACAGCAAGAGTGGAGAAGGAGGGGCAGGAGGTATTCTAGGTGTCAGAGCTGAGATTAGATTCCCCTGCAGCCCCTGGTGCAGCCCATGGTGAGGCAGTGTTCCCCACAGCCCATGGGGGCCCAAGGGGAGCAGAGATCCATCCACACACAGCCTGTGGAGAGCTCTATGCCAGAGCAGTGGGGTGTCTGAGGGAGGCTGTCACTCTATGGGCAGCCCGTGCTGGAACAGGCTCCTGGCAGGATTTGTGATCCCATGGGGACCTGTGCTGGAGTCCTTCTGCTCCTGAAGGACTGCACCCTGAGGCTGGAACCCACTCCGGAGCAGTGTTGAAGTGCAGCCTGTGGGAAGGACAACCTGGGAGAAATTCATGGAGCACTGTATCCTGTGGAAGGAACCCACTGGGGCAGACCCTGCTGCAGCAGGGACGGAGGGTGAGGACTCCTCCCCCTGAGCAGCAAGGAGCAGCAGAGACAAATTGTGATTAACAGCCCYCATTCCTCATCCCCCTGTGTTACTGGATGGAAGCAGATAGAGAATTCAGAAGTGAAGCTGAGCTCGAGAAGAAGGGAGAGGTGATAGGAAGGTGTTTTAAGATTTATATTTGTTTTCTCATTACCCTCCTCTGTTTGTTAAAAAAAATAAATTTTCCCTAAATTGAGTCTGGTTTGCCTGTGATGGTAATTGGTGACGGATCTCTCCCCATCCTTACCTCATGAACCTTTCATTCTAYTTCCTCTCCCCTGCCCAGCTGAGGAGGGGAACAAAAGGGCAGCTCCAACCCCCCACACTGGTTTTCCTGCTTTTTTTTCCATTTCTCTTTGCAGCCTGTCCAGAATCAGTCTGCTTGATTTTGCCCTTTGACCAGCTCCCAATGCTCCTTCTTTACAAAGATGTCCGCACTTGTCATGCCTTAAGGCTGGAATTGAGTTTAAATTTTTTTTGTTTGGATATTTAAAGTGCTGCTGGTTTGGAAAGCACTCTCCTTACACAGAGAATAATTYGGACTTTTTAGTGGAAAACCAAAGAATATTCGGTGTTTGGTAATAAAGGGATTAGTCATGTCTCAAACTACAGACCATTCTTTAATTCTCACCAAAAATATTAACTTCTTTTTTGTCTGAAAATGTTTAATTGCTATRAAGATGGGGTTGGATGTTTTTTGGTGTTTCCACAAAATATTGAAAAATTTCATGGAAAGAAGCTGTTGTGGTAAAAAAAAAAAAATACAAAGTAATCATTAAAAAGTAGTCTTTTTACTGTTCAGTAGAGAAGTTTGGATGGAAATTTTCGACCAGCCTTGCTGTAAGTGGTGTTTATGGTGCTGTGTTGTGAGAGGATTAGACAGGCGTTCTATATGGCTGCTCCTCCTGTTTCTGTTTATCCTTCATTACGACAGTCTCTTTACTGCCCTCAGGTGTGTAAATCTTTCTCTTTTGATATTTACAGAATTTATTCACTTGCTTTAAAATGTTTTGCCTGCTTCTAGTTTAATTTTATCCACTGTTCTTCTTGTTGTTGATCTGCCTGGTTTCTTCCTGCCTGCCTGACTCTGCTATGACAGGTTGGTCTAAAGGGTTGCTGTAGGAGTGTGGCAYGGAGCCTTTAGGGCACTTCAGCCTTGCAGACTTTTATGGCTCTTTTGGTGTGCCCCTGTGACAGAAGGCTCCCTTTGCAGCATCTTTATCCTGGGACTTAGCAGCCCACTCAGACTTCTGTGCTCCAATACTTAGGAACTTCTATTTTATAGCAGAAATTGTTTGGCCATTGAGGGAGATCCTACTTGGTGTCACTGCATTATTGCTCATCTTCATGGTGTTCAAGTTGTCTGATGGTCTGGATCTCAGCCTCCTTCTGCACCAGGTCATGTCACCTGCCTGCACCCTGGGAGGCACCGTGCTTCCTGAGCGCTCCTGGTCCCACAGCATCATTGACTGGGGCCCTAATTGTGCCAAACTGCCCAAGCTAAGTCCAGATKATGATGGCTGCTGATATTCCATAGGGAAAAGCATTGTGGAGATGCAGGACCATGACTGTTACAGGAACTTCAGAAAAACAGAGACACCTTGGAATTCCTCCACAAACAGGCAATAACAGGGGTGTGTAGAAAGCATGCACCGAGTCAAATTGGTGTCAAAATCATGAGGTAATATTTTTTTTTCAATGCCCTAAAGGTCTCCAGGGAAATGGCAATCCAGCTTGACTGATTGGTATCATTCCCCCCAAGTGTGTTCACCAAAACCAAGACTAATTAGCTCTCCAGACGCTATGTGAATGCAAACATTTCAGCTTTTGTTTTGCTCCCTCTAACTCCCTGATCTCACTCAGTAGCACCTTCAAGTAGTATACACACTGCCTACTGTCAGCCTCAAGCTCAGGAGCAGGGGGTGCAAGGAAAGGGTCATTTGCTGCAATGTGCAAGGTCCTGGTGGACAAAACTGTTGCCCACAACGTGCTGTAGTGACAGGTCTGAGTCTCCACTGCCCATCAGCTGAGGCAGTTCTAATTCTAATCCACAGAAACAAGTGTAAAATCGAATCAAATCAGGCTGCCTGTGCCCTATACCCCATTTGTACTTCTAAGGCAATGAGAAAAGTGTCACTTTTCTCCCCAGGCAGTCACATCCCGGAGCCCTGTTGAAGGCAGGGCAATCAACCTACATGGAGCATTGATTCAGATGAAAGGGGCCATTTCCTGCACAAAACAAAGCAAGCATAGATTGTGTGGGGTCTGCCTCTCTCTCCAGCCTTGCCAGRATCCTTGTGTGCAGGTTTGGTCAGCAACTGGGCTGAGCAGTGACCCAAAATATCTGCAGGCAGTGACATTGTGTTCATTGTGGTGCTTGGTCCCACTGTGCCCCCTGGAGCACCTGGTGCTGCAGCACATTATGAATTTTGCAGAGGTGATGGTAATGGTTGAAATAAGTGTCATCAGATGGTGAGAGCTTTCGAATAACCAAGGACACTCATAGTACCTGTTCTGAGGAAAAGATACTTTCGGCATCTTTTTCTACATATTCTTTTTGAAACAGGCAGAGAGGCAGAGTTTGTTCACAGTGGCACTGGTGCGAGTCCAAAGCACCAGCCGTGAGTGACTGAATTATGTTGGATTCTCTGCGTGGTAATGAGATCAGACCCTGGTCCGCAGTTCCGCAGTGATCACTCAGGTCTGCAGTAGGCATATGGAATTCCTGCTTGGAAATGGCAGGGACCGTAGCTCTAAATGCTGGCCGTGATTACTGGTGTGTTTTACAGGATATGCAACTGTCTGGTGAATCTCTGTGATTGTAAAAGTACAAACCCAGCTGATTTCTGTCTCATTTCAGGGGCTGTGGTAGATCGCAGGTGGTGAATTGCGGGTGGTTTGCTAGGGTAGCCCCAGCAGTGTCCTGCTGGAGGCTCTGGCTCTCCTGCACACAGCATGGGGAGCAGGCAGCCTTCCAAAGCATGGCAAAAAACTGACTCCATTTCATGCTGCAATGCTACAGAAAAACGCCTGATGAAGAAAAGTTCAATTCCCTTTTTTTTTTTTTTTTTTTTTTTTTTCCTGTGTTACAGGGAGATGGCACAGTCATCTCTACACAAAAAATTCTCATCAGCCTGTTTTCCAGATATCAGACACTTATTTAGTCATGTTTAATGAGTGTGATAGGTGGGTTTTGAAGTCTTTGGGTGAGGAACAAAATAGCTGTTCAATAAGAGCATACAAGAGATCAGAGCTCATGAAGACTGCAGAAATGCCAAGGGACAGCATAACTTTTTGATACTTAGAGAAATATTCTTTAAAGGAAATAATAACAGTCCCTCAAAAAAAGCAAACTGACCACGGCTGAAAACAAACCTGTGAAAGGATATGCTCAGCACACTGGGATGTGCYTAACTGAGGGAGGCAGGAGCAGATAACAGCCAGAATGGTAGAGGCTGGAGAGACATTGTTGATTATAGATCCAGAGTAATTTTTAATTTAAGATTGGTAATAGATTCCCCTATGCTGACATTTTTCAGTGTTTCTTTCACTAATTGCTTCCTAATTASAGAATTTACATTCTGGTGCAATTAAAAATGAATGAACTCATTAAAAGATTATTTGAAAAAAAAAAAGGAAGGAATGTGTTTGTGAGAAATGTATGTTTTTAGTCATAGTTTGTGTTCTGAGAAAATYCTTCAACAGTCTTGCTTTCTGACAGTGGATTTCCTCTTCCTGTCTATTACAGGATCCCCCAATAAATCTCCACTTTCAAGGTGAAAACCTGTTCTGTATTTTAGGTGGGCTCACTTTAAGCAAAAGATGCAGGCAGATTCATGTGATCCCCACATCTGGCTTCTGCCACACCTTCCCATCTGCTTGAAAAATAATTAACAGCCAAATACATAACTTTAGCTGAGACAGTGAGGGCTTAGCTTCTGAGCCTGGCTTTGGTGTCCTGTTTGGGCAAATGATAGAGGGTATCCRGAGCTCTCAGTTGTGTTTTGGGGCTGTGGCAGGCACATACTACAATCCTTATGCCTCTTTGATGGCTGGAAAATTATTACTACCTAGGAGGTCAAAGACTCAGCTTTAAAAAATAAACAAAGCAGCAGAAAGTGGTGTTTCTGCAGTGCACGGGTGTGCCAGGTAGGCACAGCAAGGGTTTGGTGAGCACTGAATGCTTGTGCTGCTTGCTGTCCGTSCAGACCCATGGGGGAGCACAGTCACAGATGGCATCCAACAGTGGGATGCCATTGTCTCTTTGCTGGGATAACACTAATGGCACATAGGATTGGGAGGTGGGTTTGGCATAGCCCCTGCCAAGTGGAGCTGAGGGCTCAGCTTGAAGTGGTTATGTCTGGAAACAGGAAACTGGGAGACAGGTTTACAGGGCAAATACTTTGAGAGCATGCTGGGTTGCACCTGAGGAAAATCCTATGATAATGACTTGAAAGAAAAATATTAACACATAGACAAATGATGAAAAACAAAGAGCTTTTAATTTCTTTTCCCTTTCTGAAATAAACTGTTGTGAAATTTGCATTCAGTAGTTCAGTAMGGGAGAGAACTTTTTCAAAATGCAATTTAGGCCCCCAGATAAATCTGGTAGGACATTACCCTTCTGAAGTATGCAAGATATTCTTTGGCATGCTACTTGTTTAACATGGCCATTAAATGGTGGTTTATCTGTGAAAGGGGAGAGGGAGATTAATGAAACCGTCAGAAATGATGCATTAACTGACTGTGATTAGGTGCACTTGCAGAATGAGCTACTGTGGTAAACAGCTTTGTGCAAACAAGAAATATTTGAAGCTGAATTTCTCAGGAGGATGGAAATGTCATGACTCTAGACAAGGGTCTGCAACAGGGAATAGGAAACAGGCTTTTATAGGAACCCTGGGAGTGCTGTGGCACTTAGGGCTTTAGGGTACCCATGGTATTATCTTGTGATCCTACAGTCACATATTGCGCACTCTTAAGACATTTCTCTGTGGCTAGGCATAATATTTTGGCAAGATTCTTAGCATGTATTTTTTTAAATGTAGACTCAGCTTTTTCCAAAGTTTCTTGGGATTTCTTAGTAACTCATGTTGACAGAGAATCAGAGCCTTTGGACACACTTGAAAAAGACTGAAGAACATAGTATTGGCCTGAAGAAAGTTAACTTTGTTAAACAAATTTAATTTGAATGAAATAGACTTTCAAGGATAATTTAGTGAAACCAGTGCATATCTGTGAACATGCATGGGTGAACAACAGAATCTTCCTAAAATGTGAAGAAGAGGCCAAAGTKCTCAGGTACAAGAAACAGAGGAGTTGTGGGAGTGGGGTAGGATAGTGTTTTCCACCTCCCCTGAGCCATCATTTCCTATCTGATTTTGTACACGAGGCTAAAATTACCATAAAGTCCCTCAGGAGCACTGGCACCTAGGAGTCGATTGTGTCAAGACATAACTGGGTGTTGGCTGTATTCAGTGCTCTGGTGCTGCCTGTACCCCACTGGTTGTGCTGCTGCTTCCTCTGCTTTGAATGACCACTGTATGATCAGATCTATCCCCAAAAGTGAGCTATTAAGTTGTGGGCATGATCATTTGTATTGTGAAAACTGCTGTGGCACCATGTTGCAGTCTTTTTGCCAGAGATCCCATGGTGAGGTCAGCTGAATGACACTTCTTTTTGGTGGAGAGTGTTTGGGAAAGCTAACATATATCAAACGTGCGGAAGTCAGAAAAACCCCCATAAATGTAAAAGAAGAAAAGAAAAAAWTTTTGCAACACACTCGTGCCATGAACATTTTCAAAACAAGACCTTTTACGGCATTGGAGCACAGGGAAAATACTTCTGTTTCCAAAAAAAAAAAAGAGAAATATTTCACACTGGGTCAAATGTAGTGGTTTGGGCTGACCCAGAAGGAAATTTGTCAATTCAGCTAATATTAATGCTTTTCTCCCAGCTACACCACTCTGCCTGGACCAGGATGGCCCAGTAAGAACTTGTYTGCCTGAGCCCATTGTGAGGGCTCTGACAGTGCCTTTAAAGCCGGCCCAGGTACTGCTGTGGTATCACAATCCCAAACTGCCTTTAACAGCCAACGTAAAAACTGCTGAATGTCCAGGAAATTATTACAGCTTTGTATGTTGGTCAGTCCTTAGAGGCAGTGGTGCAGAAATCCCTTTTCTTTGGGGTCATCCTCAACCTCCTGCCTTGGTAATACCCTTACCCCCTCCTCCTCCTCTGAACTGACAACTCTACAGTGAGTTCTGGGCATGCTGGGCATGGGGAAAACAGCGTTAGGACATGACAGAGGGGCTGGGAGGCTTTGTCCTTCAGAGAGCAGACAGAAGAGCCAAAGGTAGCCCAAAAATGTGGCCTGATACCCAGCAG
The DNA here is from genome assembly GCF_030028575.1 of Malurus melanocephalus. Classification (NCBI taxonomy): domain Eukaryota; kingdom Metazoa; phylum Chordata; class Aves; order Passeriformes; family Maluridae; genus Malurus; species Malurus melanocephalus. The sequence continues at coordinate 1,150,570 of NW_026623310.1, forward strand.
AGTGGACTGGCTGTTGGGACTGGGTGTGGTGTGCCATACCCTTGGGAACAGAGGAAGGACTTTGGTGCCCCAGTGTTTACATGACATACCAGTGAAACAAACTTGCAGTTCTGGGGACAAAAGGGATAGCATAATTCTGCATGAGGAATGTGTGGTAGCAAATCATTCTGGGACAGATTAAAGGTCTGTCTAGTTCGGTAACAAGTTTTTGGCAGTGGTCAACAGTGTCTGAATGCCTATGATGAGCATCCAAGTGTACATGCTGCTTCCACAGAAACTTTCCCATCATCCCAAACATGCACAGACCAGGGGCTACCTGAGCCAGAAGTTCTGAAGTACACTGGACCACCTTCAGCAGAATTTTGCTTGTCCAGTCTCCCCTCGAGCCCACATAGAGTCTTGGCAGTCCATAGCCTAAGTGTACACTCTGTGCAAAACCATCCTCTTTCATAGGTTTTGATCCAACTCCCAGCTGGGAGCTCCAGAGTGTGCCCTGGAAAAGGCAGTGAATGGGCATTTCCTACTCAAGCTTTTCATGCTTCTCATGATCACTCAATACTCAATTTTTGACCATATTAAACCCTTTCCTTTACTTCCAGGTGTTCTGTTTTCCAGGTTGAAGCATTCTAGGGCACTCATCTGCTCCTCATGTGCAAACAGCCCTTTACCTCTGACCCTTCTTTGCTGCTTTCCTCTGACCCTCCTCCAGTTTGCACTGTATCTTTTTTAAGTCACTTGGGTGGAAGAACATCCCGGAATGCACAAAGTGTTCACAAGGCAATCCCATCGTGGCTTTACCTAGCGGGAAAAGCTGCTGAGTGAGCCTTTGGCTCAGCCACACCCATCTGAACAGTGCTGGAGTCAGAGACACGTTGCTGGGGTGGAAACAGACTGTCTGGGAAAGGGCAAAGTGCTGCCCAGCACTGCAGGAGCCCTGTGCCCGGAGCATCCCTGGCAGACAGAGCTGCTGCAGGCTTGTCCTGGAAGAGTAAGAGAGGACATTCATGAGGCAATTGTTGTTTCTTTTCTGAAAAGCAGAAAACCCTCTAGCCTGTGCCCCATCAACAGCCAGGTTCTCTGTGAAGGAGCAAGGGAGAGGGGACACAGAACAGGCTGCTTTCCAATGGGCATGAGTTGGGACAGGGCTGATTTGATAAAAGCAACAGACTYAGGAAGGGAAAATACCTAAGAGATGTCGGCATGCAATAGAGACTGCWTGTGAACTAAGTGGTCTTCTAAAGTCTGGTGCTGGACCCTAAGAAATGGAGGAAAGCAAACAAAAAAACAACCAACCAAGGGGTGGGGGGCAGAAAAAAAAAGAAAGAAAAGAAGAAAAAACGAAGATACAAACTGGGTCCTGATGTCCAAGGACTTCATTGCCATAACTGTTACACCAGGGCAGTCACAGTGGTCCAAATTCTGTGTACAAACAGCACTGAAGAGAGTCCCTGGAAACCTGTCTTTTTAGAGGTGTCTGTGCTGTGAGCTGTAATTTCTCTGGTGTTGTGAGGCAGCAGAATTGCATTTTAACCTTATTTATTTTACTTTATTTATTCTCCCCAGCATGTGAAACACATGTTGAAGAGCTAAAAATCACTCATTCAATGAAGGGAGAATCCTGGTAGTTACCTCTGGATTAATGCTGTTAGATGTTATCTCATTTTAAAATGAGAAAAGTTTTTGAAGAATGGACACTAAACATTTGCTCCAATGTTCAGAGAACTGAGGACATAGTGTCTTGGCTGCTGCTGTTCCAGCTGTGTCATCTTTGACTTCAGCACCCCARTATAATCAATCAAGGACATGTCCCCCCATCTCATTCACACTGCATTTGCTCCATGGAGATAGGGTTTGCAAAGCCTTTATCTCTCTGTTTGTGGCTCGGTTTACCAAAAGCAGAGCCAACACAGGCRGATTTAAGGGTGGGGCCACATGATGAAATTTCAGTGCTTACAATTTCTGTTTCAGATTAAAAAGAGATTCATTTCTGCTTTCCAGTGTTTTGTTTTGCAGATGGCAGGTAGCTCTTATTTACTTGAAGACATTTTTTACATCTTCTGTTTGAGTGCTTGGAATAGAGCAGGCTGTGTGAAGAAATGGGAAGAGTTAATCCAAGTAGGAGAGGTTTTGACTGCAGCTGTGTGAAAAATGGGCCAGAAAGTGTTTTATACATTTATCTTTGTTTCAACAAAGCCTATTTCTTTTTCATACTTCAAGTACATGAGAGGGGGTAGTCAACCTGAAATGGTTTATTTAATCCAAAATAGAACATCTTGGTTTTGGCCTGCTTAGTCCTAATAAAAGAAATACATAAAAAGAGCCAGTCTCTAACTGAAAAAATCTTCTAAACACCAATTTAAGAAGATTTAAGTTTGAAAATGGGAATGAATACACCTAGGCTAATAAAAATTATTATTTTAGGTCAAATAAATCTTGTTCAAAAATAAGAAAAATCTGTTGGGGGGAGGAGGGGAGAGAGAGAGATAAGCCCACTTTGTAGCACTTGCAGTTAGGTCAGTGGCAAGGCTTGCTGAGCAAGACTCTCCYGTGTGGAAGATCCAGAGGTGCTCACAGTGGGACAACTTCCCTGGCCACGTCACCTCTAGCTCAGACAAATTTGGTGCTCTTGAGGAGCTGGGGTCTTTCAACCCACCTTTGGCGCTCCCTGACACCTGACCTGGCCAATCTGCAAATTCCCTTGTGATACCACACTAGTGCAGTGGCAAAGAGGCCACTGGGGATCCTGGGGACCTCGTCTCGAGTCCTTGGTTTGGAGATAAGCTTGGTTTGGCTGCGTGGTGGCWGAGCGAGGCACAGACCCTGAGAGTGCTCAGCTGCCATGAGAAGCTGCATCAGCCTGGTACAGGCACCAAGCTTGGGCAGCTCTGCCTTGGACGATTTCTGCAGCTTGGTTGCCAGGAGAAATCTTGGTTGAATCTAACTCATAAAGAGTAACTCACTGAAAACTCCTTGAGTTACTTACACACATTTTTCTAATAAATGAGCCATGCAAATGCTTAACCCTATTACTGCTTCTTAAGAAGAACATGTTAATTGTTTATCTTTAGTAGTACACTGACTGAAAGTTTATCTCTGGAGCATTAAAGTTTATAATGAACAATTTAAAATTTAACACATAATAAAAGTAGATCAAATTACTCAGGTGAGATTGAGAATAGCACACCAATAAACTTTCTGATTAAACACCTGGAGAAGGTGAACAAGCATTTTACTGCAGGAATCTTGAGGAGACCTACAGGTGTCCATGTGGATACAGACAGGTTTCTGTCAGGAATCAGATCCATTCCCTGGGAGCTCATAGCAGGCTCTTGTCTGTGCTAGTATCTTGGGTGCTGCAAGCAGCTCTGTTTTGTGCCTTGGACCCTGTGATCCAAACCTCAGGGAACAGCCAATTAATTGTTCTGAATAAATCAGCTAGATCTTTTATGTTTGTTTCTTTTTGAACAATGATTTGCGACAGTCTTTTGTCAGAGGAGAAATTTTACTAACATCAGAATTCACATGCAACATGGAAAATCCACATTTGTCAGCTGTTTCTACAATAGAGGCAGCAATGCTAACCCACTTCCAGAGGTTCATATTGACCATGGGGCCTGCCAGTGTTCCTGTGCTGGTGGAAAGTGCAAACAAAAGACTCTCTGAGAGCCTGGGCATTGATGGCAGGAAGCAAAGAGGAAAATTGGATGCTCATTTGCCATTCATGGGTGATGCAAACCGCCACCAACCATTGATCCATTTGCTGTTTTCTTACATGTGAAGTGTTTTTGCTCACTTTATCCCCAGTTTCTTCTATCTGTTATAATCTGCAATCTATTAAAGCCCTTTCCCTGCTTCTCTTTCCTCCCTGTCTGTGCTCTGGGTGGCTTTCCCTAATCCCATGTTCAGGTGTGTGGCAAAGGGTTGCTTCTGCCTACTCTGGCTGCAGGGAGGGATTCTCTGCACAGCACCAGGCAGGTGGAGCAGAAGAGGAGCACTGTGGCYGTCACAGGAGGGTTTCCACAGTAGCTGGAGTGGGGGGATGACTGGCAAGCAGCTGTTTTACAGATCACAGCTGCTTGTAGAACTGTTGTGTGTCTATAGGCGGGCATGAAGCACAGGGAGTCCTGGAGTAATGATTGTCTTCTTCAGTTCCTTCGCCACTTATCTTCTGCCTTTTCAGTTTAGGAGACACTGGCTTAGGTTTCGCTCATTTAAAAACAAAACAAAACAAAACAAAAACAAAACCAAAAACAAACAAACAAACAACAACAACAACAAAACCGAAAAATAAGATTGTTCTGGCTTTTGAGGCATGCAATGTAGTGTGGGAGCAGCAAACCCTTGGCATGGCGATAGCAGAAAGCAGAGCCGTTTGCTAAGTCAGGTCCTTGATGAGCTGGCAGCTCCTCATCGGCCGTCTGGTATTCATTGTCGGCAACTTGCAGACTCAACTTCCTACATCATCTCTTAATCCTCTGAAGATGTGTTGCTCTGACTCAGAGCGAGTGCTCTCTCACTGTCATGCCTCTGTGTGCCTTTCCATGGAGCTGCAATGGACTGTGCTGACCTGCGCTGACTGCACATCACTCTTGCTCCTGGGTGATGTCTGCCTGTCCCATACTTAGATCATGACAGGCAGATATCTCCAACCAGTCCTGTCCTGTGGTTGGAAAGCTGTTTATACCAGCTAAAGTATATTCCAGCTCTTCTTTCCCCACTATATTYAGCATAACATGGAACAGCGCAGTTTTTTTCCCATCATACCACCCYCACCATCTTCTCTTCTCTAGACTGAACAGCACCAGACTTTCAATCTTTCCTGCAGAACAATTTTTCTTGACCTGCTGCTTTCCCCTTGGACTTCCTTTTCTTGCTCATGATCTGCTGCGTTAAAAAACAGTTTTGCCTTTGACAATCAGTGTTTTCTCAGGGAGCCAGATGTCATTGCAAGAGGCAAAAAAACCTTTACACTTGAGGCAGATCAAGCTTTCTGGTACAAATAATTGCTGTTTGCCTCCATGTTCTTGGTCTGGCTTATAAAGTTCTGCATGGGCTGTAAACCCAAAAGTAAGTTGATGAAACTGGCAGTAATCAGCATGAAAAGTAAGACGGCAAGTTCTTAAGAAAGGAAGGATGTTTCTAAATCAGTACCCTGCTCTTTGTTTAAGAACTAGCATGCCTTTATATATTAGAAGATTGTATGACAGACCCTCAGTCAGTGTGAATAGGCAAAGGTCTGTGACCTAGTTACACTGTATTACATCAGTGGAAAATTTCTCCTTGTGCTGACAATTTGGGGAATTTAAAATGAACAGTTTTGTTGCTGGGGTTTGCTGTTTGTTTGTTTGTTTATTTTTAATTAATATTAATATGCCAAGAAACATAACTGAAAGAGAGCAGAGAAAATTTTTCTTCTGTACTCCTTATTTAGCTTGTTTGCTAGTGTGTTTAAACTGGGCCTTTAACATCYCTGATTATTGCCTATTCACTGCATCCAAATATAGAGCATTACTGTTTGTCCAAATCCCTGTGTTCCTGAAGGAAAGAAAAGCCTCTTTAAAATGGAGAAGGCCAATTAAGTGCCCTAAAGCTGGATGAGAGATTCAGAAGTGCAACACTTGAAACATTTATCTTTCTTTTTAAAACTTACTGGACTGAATCTAGGTGGGGAACCTTCAGAGATATTAAGAAACTGTCCTTTTCATTGAGAGAATGTTCAAACATGTCTTCTGCTGCTGCCAGGTAACCTACTTCTGCTCTAATTACTGGAGGTGAAAATTATTCTGAAGAGGAAGAAAAAGGAAGGTTCATATGAAGATGATACCATATGGATAGATACCATATGGATAAATACATATTATTACCTCCTCCACTCTCAAAGATGTATTTTTTTATTCAAAGTTACTACTACTGTACTCTTTGCTGGTCCTAATTCAACCCTCCTCTAAGTTGAAATAATGCTATTTGCATTCACAGACTTGCACAGCATCAGAAATARTTTAAAAACTTTAGCCACAAAAATTACAGTGGGGGCACTTTTATTGCTTTTTACTTTTATTATTTAAATAACCACTTTATGCAAAAGTGGTGTGAAACTACATCAAGTGTAAAATACATTTTGTAAAATCAGTTACTGCATTCAATAAACAGGTCTTTTAGAAGTCTTTTMGGTTGAACCACAACTAATTTTAAGTCCTTTAAGTCCTTTCCCTATATTGTCTCACCATATAATGCAGCAGTTACTTGGTAGCACGGCTGACTGTTTTTATTGTACACTAACTTAAAGGAAACAGTTACGGACCAGTGTTGTCCATATATTGTTACCGTGGCTATCACTGAGATGATAATTCTTGGACATCAATTGGAAATTAGCACTGAGGAGTAATTTCCAGTGATGTCTGGATACTTTTAAACTCTTTTTTTTGCTATATAGGAGCATATGATAAAGTGGTTCATAGTTTTTTCTTCTCCTACCCTGTGGTTATAAACTATTTTGTGAAATCTTGTTCTGAAATTATCCTTTTCCCGTGGTGTTTCAATGGGAATAATTGATCTCCTGGCCTTCTCCAAGGGGTACTGTGCTAGCAAAGCAGGCTTTCCTCATGTTATTTCAGGAGAATTATTTATGGGAAAAGAGCTAAGGAAATAGGGTTATTACTATGGACTTGGAAATTGAGGAAGATGAACAGAATTGGAGGTTGTAAATTAAATAAAGAATGAGAGTGAAGGAAAAAAAAGGACTACAGCAAGTCACCGGATCTGATTTTGCTCTTTCTTTGCACCAGTTTGCTATCCCTGACTTGAACACTTCCACACAACTTCAGAGTCTTTTTTGTTATTGTATATGATAAGTCTGAGTGAAAAAAAAAAAAAGAGCCTGAGACAAAAACCTGCGGAATACATGTAGATTCTATGATAGATCCCCAGATGAGGGTAAACGGCACAAATCTCAAGAGCTCAAAAGAGCTGATGTGATTTGGGTTTTTGGGGGGGTTCAGGAGTGTTTCATTTTTTGATATTACGTATAACAGATTATTATGCACATTGYCACTAAACTTGTTTCAGTATTTCGTGTATGGTTTGCCATTTTTGCAAAAATATATTCTATTTGTTTAGCTCAAGTCTACGCAGAAATACTCATCAGATTGTCTCCATTTGATGGATTTATGCTGCTACACAATGAACCCAAATCTCTGGTGTTTAGRTGCTTTGAAATAATGCACCCTGAGTTGCGGCCTTGACATCTTTCTCCTTTGTCTGACTGTGCAGTGAACTCTCCAAGTCAGCAAAGTGGYTTTTTCAGCCTGACACCCTTCCTTGTCTGCTGGGCAGGACAGATGAGCAGACATGCTTTTGAGGGGAAATGTTGAAAACTACAGCTAAGTACACATCCATGTATTGGAAACCCTCTGTAAATTGCTTTATAAATCGTTCAAATGATCACTGAATGGGAGACTGTGAGAACAAGTGATTCAGCCATAAATGATGAAGAATAATGAACTGCCACTTAGTCTGAGTGACAGACATTTTCATCCCAACTGTCCATTCTGTTCAAATGTTCTGAATCACTTCCCCAGGATTTCTTTTGGTGATTTGAATCTCTTGTTGGCTGAATAATTTTTGCTTCCTGTAGCATTGTAGAAAAATGAGATTGTACTGAGGGACAAAAAGAGCTAACACCATTCCAGTGGAGAATATTTTGGCTCCGCAACTTGTCTTTTCTCACTTCAGAGACTCTCCAAGTAACAGAACATATAACATAGCCTTTTAATGTGCACATTGTTTCCAGCCTTCCTTCTAATGGCGATCCTGTAAATTGAACTAACCGTTTGGTCATGTTTTAATAATTAACACTTTAACACAAAAGAGTCTATTTGGTATCCTGTCACTTGTTGAAGTTTCATAGGTGTTTTAAAAAGTCTGCTTTGTTAATTTGCTCTGTAATTGCAAGGAAAGAGATTCTAAATTAAACCTAATGGGCCTTTTTAATTTTTTTTAGGGYCTCAGATCAGACTTAATTTGTGGCTGTAATACCATGGTGCGATATGTGCAATTTTATTGCCCCTACGTAGTAATGGCTCTGCAACAGTTGCMTTTCCCATTGCAGCTGGAGGCAAAGCTTTGCCTTAGGTCACATTCCTGGTCCTGGAGGCACAGCCCCTGCTGCTGGAGGGATGTGTGCCTGGTCTTTGGCCAGTTTGGCCCCCCATCCCCTCTCAGTTTAATGGGAAACAGGTTGGTTTGCCAGACATTTGGGTCTAAGGAGTAGGTTCATCAAGGTGTGACCTGATGCACTGACTAGAAATTGCTTTTCCCATGATAAATTCAGGACATATTGAACAGATGGGGTACCAGTGCAAACCTTGGGGTCCTGGCCTGGTGCTTTCTCGCAGAAGGTATGGTTTTGGATAGCAAAGAGATTCGTACTCCGAAATGGTTCAACAGGCCTAAAGATACATTCCCATCACTGCATGTCAGACACGTACTTGATGTACTTAGAATTAAAAGGCTATTCTTCTGAGCTCTATATCCATAGTCAGCTGAGGGAAAACAAGCTTAAGCACTTATTTGGACTCTGGAAAGAGAGGGAATACACAGTGTAAAGAGGAAGACGCCCTTCCCAACATAAACATCTGCTATGGGAGGTGTGAATACTCACATTCTCTCACTTGCTTCTGGGATTTAACAGAAGTGCTCTTTGCCCCTTCAGTGAGTATGAGGCATAAAAAATGCTTTGAGTGTCATCTGATATAGCTTTCCATTGCCAGCTTCTGTGTCCTCTCCTTCTTCCTCTATTCTCACTCCAGAGCCGCAAGAGATTCTTTGGGGTAGGTGGGTTTCTCTCCAGAGTCAAGTGGAGAGATACCTTGGCTGGTTTTGAACAGAGCACTGGGATACCACAAGAGTGCCAGTGATAGGGAAACATGGCTGTGCAAGGCTCTATGCTTCAGGTGAATTAAAGTCAAGCCACTTGCCCTGRGAAGAGCCCAGGATTGTCACAGCAAGTGTAGCTGGTGACCCAGATGAAATAGGTGATTTCACAAAATGGGAAATAAAATGAAATCCTGTCCAGAGAATGGTGTGCTGCTCACTGGTGTACTACCAGAGAAATAACAGCTCACAAAGAAAGATTAATCCACAAGAAAATTATCATCCCAGACCACACCCACAATAGGAACCTAATTGCCAAATAACCCACTTTCTTTATGAAATAAATACATAACCACAATGCTGCAATGAAATGGAAAAGCAATTTTGCCAGAGAATAGTGTTTCTAAAGGCACACAGGGCAAAAACTCAGAACCCACCACACCTGAAGGTCAGGACAACAGTGAGAAATGAAATGCCAGAAAAATAATGCAATCTGGTAAAAAAAAATCCCAACATTCACAAACACACACACACACACACACGCGMGTGCGTGCACACACATTATTTCTCTCTTCCTGTCCTTCATCACTTCTTCAGTTTCTCATCCTAGGCAGATTTCCAGATAGCTGCTTAGCTGTACGGAATTTTTGAAGAGAAATCCAGATCCTGGGCATGTACAGCAGCTCTGCTTGTAGAAACAAGTCTCAATCCCTTAGCAAGGAGCTCAGCATGTGGCCACTAYGCAGGGTACAGAGTGCTCTGAAGGAACAGTGTAGACCCTCATATTTAGTTCAGCTGGAGCTCTGGCAGAATGATCAGCTCTCAAATAGTCCTGTTGCAGCACTTCTTGCCATTCATTCATTCATTCCTGCCAACATCTTCCTGTTGCAATTACAGAATACGCAGTTTAAATCCAGGATTCATATTTTTCTAGCTAGTCAAGGATTTTCTTAATCCAAGATTATGTTACTGCTGGTTTTAGCATGTAAACAGACAGAATATACTTGATGCTTGGCACTTCCAGAGATGTTCTCCATTGGCCTAATTCTGCATGTGTTAATATGCAACAAAATTCTTATCAGCTTCAGAACCTTCAGAAATCTTTTTTTGTTTGCAACTTCTGTGTTACACTGAATGCAGCCTCCCCCAAGATAAGTTTGTTTATAAGAACCGGTCACCTCACTGGCACCTCTCCTCAAAACCAAAACATTTTGCCTTGGCCACTGTTCTAGCAAAGAGTGACATCTTCCAGAGCAGCAGCACAGTTGTAGTGCGTAGAATTAGGCTTCAAAGTCTCAAATTCTGCTCCCATCTGGCCAACGTCCCAGCACTGCAATCCCTGGGTAGCAAAAACTATGAGTCAGCTCCTTCTCCTGTCCCAGCAACTTGCTTGAGCCCAGTCAGGACATGTTTTCAAACTTTCTTCTGCAAAGTTTCCAGGAGAGATGGAARCTTCTCTTGCAGGAATGAAAGTTGAGGTTTGTGTTTGGTGTCTTCATTCCAGCCTGGGACTTGAATACCAGCTTTACATTGGTGCAAGGTTGGATGAATCAGGAGCGCTAGTAGCAATAGGGAGAGTGGGTTTTTTTTTGTGGGGATTGAGTACAATTGATACCTCAGGACTGAATATTTGTGGGTTTGAAATTCAGCCTCCCACTTTTGAAGCTCTTTCTACTCTGAAATATATTTTGAAAAGAAAAAAATAGTATAAAGTTTATCTAAATGGCATAGTACAATGARCAGACAGTTAAAACCTGTCCATGACTTTTTATCATAACTCGCTAAATGTAAAAGTGGGAAGTAGGCTTCCTTGAATAGCATGATGCTCCCCTCTCTTACACCACAATGTTACACTGGGTGGGAGAAAAAAGAAAAGGAAAAAAGATTTTGGATGCAGACAGCTAGCTGGTTTGGGTTAGCAAGAAATATGGCCATATGTCTGCTCAGAAGCAGGTGAAGTAAAATTTTGTGACACAGYGTGCTAATGAAGTTGCCTTGCTTCCAATATTTGATCAGGGGTGTCTAGAGCTAGTTCAGGTGTCTCTATGAGCAGAAAGAGAAAGGAAGGATGAATGCAGGAAGGCTGACATGTGACACTCTCCCTTCCTTGGCTGGGCAGCCTGCAAACAACTGCTTCCTGAACATTCCTGTCTTCAAATGAAAAGGTAGTTGTTTGGTTTATTTATCATGAAATTTTTTAAGAGAGAAAAGAGGGAGTGAGACTTCATGCAAACCAGTGCACCTTGGGCTGAACGAATAATGCAAGAGTACCACTGTGGTCGACACATGTGACATTGTTTACTTGTGTCACAGKAAATGATTAATGTGGAAAAGCTGCATTTGAACAAGTCAGACTGATGAGAKCTTTACAGGCTATTTTTGTGTAATTTAAAGCAGCGCCTCTACTTGGTGGTAAAAAGAAAAAGGAAGATGAGGCAACTAGTGCTGTCAGCTTTTCTTGTTCCTGAATGGTCTTTGGACATTCCCTGCCTCTGCTCCAGAAAGCCAAGGGTTCAGATGAAGTATGGAAGGAGCAAAACAGAAGACTGAGGGAAGATTTTGATCTTGAGCCCAGTGGCAGATTCAGAGATATTTGAGCTTAYTCTCCCACATTAAACCTGGAGCTCTCAGTGCCAGGAAAGTTGGGTGATGGTGGGCACAGAGACACCTTAGTTGGCTGAATGTGTGCTGGGGGAAGAAGGGAAGTGCATAGATGCAGTTTAGCTGTGTTTGTCTGGGCCCAAACTAACAAGGTCACAGTGCTGACACTCAACTGCCTCCTGTACAGTGTCCAGGTTACTGAAAGAAATGGTCATGACCTTATCCTGTTAAAGAGGCCAGTGGTGCGCTATGTCCAAGGGTCTCTACTAATGTGACAATCACTCTGCTCCTTKTCTTCTCATCCTCTAGATGTATCTTTAAGGTTGCCTAAACCTGAAAGCTCAATTTTCACAGTTATTTAGAACAAAAGATAAGTTACAGATAAGTGTCTTTTATACCTCAGGAATAATTTCTAGGAGATAGAGATGGCTATTCCTTAAGCATCAGTTACTAATTTGTAGGGGATATGGGAAATGAAAACAGTCAAAAAGGCAAGCRGGAAACTTATCATGGATGACTTTAACCATTTGGTGCTGCTCTCCCACGCCAATAACAAATTTCCTTAGTGTTTCTATAAATAATAATGTTTTCTTTGCAAAACAGGAAATCCTGTATCCAGTATAAGGTAACCTGATAGTGGACTTAAGTCTGCTGAATGAGCACGTGTTTGTTACAGACCCAAAAAGAAATGCATTGCTAGGTAACAGAGATCACAGGCAATTTAGATTTATTTTATACAAATTAAATAGGGCATTGACCAAAAATCTGCCCCTTTGGAACTTTAGTGGGTACAGCTTTCCAAAGCTTAGAGCATTTGGTGGCATAACTGACTKAGAATATGCATTTTGAGTGGGAAGGCACTGAGAAAAATCAGGAATTGTTCTAGAATATCATGCTAGTTGTTCCAAACCCCGTGATTCCATCAACAAAAAAAGAGTTATGTAGAACATCACCAGCAAAAAAAMCTTCCCTAATAACACAAAGAAACAATGAAACATTCAAAAATGTCTAAAGAACAGAAAAAAGGTCTGATCYCAATGGAGTTAAAAAAGATAAGGTGTTTTTTAAAGTCTGTTAAAAGCCAAAATAGTTTTCTGCCAGTTGATACCCATGATAAAATCATGAATGTTGATACAAAAAAGGGAGAAGGGTGGATAAATACTCYGTCTGTGCCCATCTGAAATGCTGGGTTGTTGCTGGGACAGGAMTGTTGTTAGCTGTAACCAAAAGAGATATGAGCAAATTGCTAGTGTTATACGCTTAGCTTGTGCCACAGACATGTAGATTTATTACCTGTGGAGAAGATGATGATGATTATTATTATTATTTATTATTATTATTAATTATTATTATTAGCATAACTGTGAGAATTAGTGATTTTTGAAGTTTTGCTACACAGTTGCTGTCATTTTGTAGGTGCTCCAGAGGTCTGGAGACCTATAGATGTTCACCAAAATGCTGTGGTTAAAATGTTCAAATTTGAAAAAAATTGATATCCGATCATAAGGCCAATCAGCTGTGATTTCAATTCCMCTACACATTTTTGGTTTGGTTTTATTGGTCTGTAAGAAGCAGGCAGAGGGATGAAAGGAGTTGATTGCAGCCTCTGGCTCTCATGGGTGGCTTTAATGACATGAATGAGCAACATAGCAGGACATARACAATCCAAGAAGTTTCTGAAGATTGGAAAGAACTATTTCCTGACACTGCAGATCCACAATTAGGTGAGATGCGCTGTTGGTCCCACTACTCATTAGCTAATGGGAGGAGATAGAGAAGGCAGATTTATACTGCTCACGCAGGTGCACATTCATAGAATAACAGGCAGCAGACTGCAGTGAACAAAGTTCTGTTGGATATCAGGAAAGATTTTTTTTCAGAAAGGTGGCAAAACACTGGCACAGGCTGTCCTGAGAGGTTTTGAAGTCTCTGTTCTTGGAGGTGTTCAAAGCCTGACTGCCCTCAGCAACCTGACCCAGCTGGACCTGTTTTGAGCAGGTTGGGCTTGATGGCTTTCAGCAATTCAATCTAAATTATTCCAAGTTGGTGGTTAAATTGATGGTTCTGTTTGTCAAACCTACGGAAACCTACAGAGTGATGYGAAATGAATGACAAATTCATTTTAAAATAAGATCCAATATAGCAGAGGAACAATGCTGTTAATTCTGATTTCTTAAATCTGTAATATCCCTCTAGCGTACTTGCTATGTTCYCCCAATAGTGAAGGTAATCAAACACAGGGCTAAAATACTGGATGAGACAGCAAACACACTGCTGCTTGGAGTCTTTTAAAATYGACAAATCCCTCCCCAAGCTTGCTGTTGGCAGAAAAATAAATTGTGGAAGCAAAGAATCTTTTAGATTAGAAAAGACCCTTAAGATCATTGAGTACAACCATWAATGTAACACTGCTAAATTYACCACTAAACCTTGTCCCCAGGTGCCTCATCTACACATCTTTTCAATACCTCTGGGGATGGTGACTCTATCCCTTCTCTGAGGAGCCTGTGACAGCGCTTTAGGGGAATTCTTTTCCTTATATCCAATCTAAACCTCCTCTGGCACCATTTAGGGGAATTCTTTTCCTTATATCCAATCTAAACCCCCTCTGGCACCATTTGAGGTCATTTTCTCTTGCACTGTCACCACGTACTTGGGAGAAGAGACCAGCCCTGATCTGGTTCCACCCTCCTTTCGGGCAGTTGCAGAGAGCAGTAAAGTTCCCCTGAGCCTCCTTTTCTCCAGGATGAACACTCCCARCCCCCTCAACTGCTCCTCATAGGCAATGTGTTCCAGACCCTTCCACAGCTCTATTGCTGCTCTCTGGACACATTCTGGCACCTCAGTGTCCTTCCTGAATTGAGGGGCCCAGAACTGACCACAGGATTCGAGGTGTGGCCTTGCCAGTGATGAGCATGGAGGGACGGTCACTGCCCTGGTCCTGCTGGCCAACCTGTTGCTGATAAGGCCAGGATGCCATTGGCCTTCTTGGCCATCTGGGCACAYTGGTTCATGTTCTGCTGCTGTTGACCAGCACCCCCAGGTCAATTTCCACCAGGCAGCTTTCCAGCAGCTCTTACCCCAGCCTGTAGTGCTTCATGGGGTTGCTGTATCCCCAGTGCAGGACCCAGAATTTGGTCTTGTTGAACCTCATCCTACTGGCCTCAGCCACCAATCAACAATCTGTTCTTGGTTGCTCTGGGTCTGTGCTTGGTACATCTGTACTTGGTATTCCTCTTCCATTCCTCCTGYTCACCCCCTGTTCTCATAACCATTGCAGGAACTAGACTGTATAGCCCTCAAAATGCCGAACTTTGACACCTTGTATATTTACCTYTTTTGCTAAAAATTGCTACAATCCAGCAATTGAATCAGGTGCATTGCTGTCAAACTCCCAGAAACCATCTGAAGAGAAAGTAAGATTAACAAAAGATTCTTATTAAAAATATTAGTCACAGTCTTGCAAATGTGGTTACTTTCTTACCACCCGGATGGTTTRTACTTTTACACCACTGTGATGGGGCCAGTTTGACCCCATCTCTAGGTTTGGGCAGGGAGTCAAGCTTATATGTCATTTGGGTATCTACATACTTGAATTAGTAACACAGCACATATATTAAACTGCTGACTTTGACTTTAAAGTGGCACACTAAATATGGGGTCATAATTACCTAGGAAGCAGAGAGAAAATTCAGAYGCCCTGGAATCTTCATGAGGTGTGACTCAAGGAATTTAAACTCAAGCTCTCTGCATGGGGACAAGTCTCCTGGTTTGAAGAGGCAAGTGTTTATCTCCTACCAAAAGTGCATGAGGCTTTCTGAGTAGATGGATGTCGCAAGTGGACTGCTAGCACTCCAGATCTTACTGAAATCTCCTAGTTTCAATTTCAGATTCATAWAGCAACCCAGCAAATAAACCCACAGCACTGAAGTTTTCTGGACTGCTGGATTACCTGATAGCAGCCCATATGGTGGTTGCCTAACGCAGTCAGATTGCCTAACGCAGTGGTTGCCATAGCAGTCAGATAAACCTTTTGAACAAGACAGATGTGTTGGGACACCATTTGAGTAAAAGCACTCTCTCTGATTTAAAATAAATAATGATTGTCCATCTCTGCTGAGTAAAAATAGGACTGTGGGCAGAAATCTTTAGCCTATAGGGCAAAAACCAGCAGGCCAAGCCTGTCTTTGTTACATACCAGATTGTATTAGCTAATGAAACCTTCTGCAGTGAAGGTTTTCATACGTTATGAAACTGAATCAGACTGAATCAGACTGAATTTGAGGTTTAGGTGCAAAGTCTCTGAGGCCCATTAAGCACATTACAACTACTTCAGATAGCTGAAATCTTCTGGTTTTTGTTCATTGATCTGTGGTAAGCCACTATGAGGCCTAGGCCTGGTAAGGGCAGAGAAGACTCGTGAAGGTTCTGGAACGGTCTGTACCGTTGGCCACCGTTGGCCAGCAGCCGGCAGGTGCTGTAACTGTTCCAGTAGGGTCTGYCTCRAGTACCCTCGWGGCYGTGAGAAAYASCAATGTAACTCTGTGGCAAGGGGAGTCAGCACAYGCCTCCTGCAACGGCAGTGCTGCCATATTATGGATTTTATGGCATTAGTAAGGGCTTGTGAACGTTAAGTTACCGTTATCTCTGTTACAAAAAGCATTACGTTTAACCGCCATCACCGTTACGAGCCAAGGGTATAAAAACCCCCGTATCGCACAATAAAGTTGAAGAGATTGCACGTTCAACCACGTCTACGAGGTTGTTTCTGTGTCTCTCCCGTCTCTCAGCAAATGRCTGCTCCGACATCTATCTGCCTTTGATTTAGATATAAAGGCTAAATTGATTTGGAGTTTTCCCTCCATTTCGTAAGAGCCCAGAGATTAAGAGAATATTTGCGTCAGTAAATCTCAGGGGGTTGAAAAAATTAACTGAAACATTTTTTGAAAAGATCTATCCCTTGTCTTTTAGATTTCCATTATTTGGGGCTTTTTATCCCCTTCTTCAAGAAAATAACCTTGGCTATGCAAGAACGCAATGCAGACCTTATCTTTTTTCCTAAAGCCTGCATCTTGTGTGCTTGCTACATTATAAAACCAAGATTTCTCAAGGGCTAACATGTTGGTTTCCAGCAGAGGAAAGCAAACTGTATTTAGCTGACACAAGACATTTGGAAAAGTAAGCTGTGCATCATTTCTCTGAATGAGAAGAATGTGGTCAGAATGCCTTTGTAAGCATCCCTGAAAATTTTATAGACAACTCGTATCAATATGATTTAAAGTACAGTCAGGGGAGATGAGGAGACTGTGCTGCCCTCCATGTCAATGACCAGCTGGAGAGCATGGAGCTCTGCCTGGGGATGGATAAAGAGACAGCAGGCCAGGATTAAAGGGAGGGCAGAGGTCACATTGCACTAGGGGTCTGCTGTAGGCCACCTGACYGGGAAAAGCGAGTGGATTATTCCCTCTGTAGACAGATAGGAGCAGCCTCACATTTTCAAGCTCTGGAMTTTGTTTGGGAATTCAACCACCCCATAGCTTTTGGAGGGACAACACAACACGGCATAAGCAATCCAGGAGGTTTCTGGAATGCATTGATAATAGCTCCTTTTCCAGGTAATAGAGGAGCCAACAAGGAGAGGGGCTGTGCTGAAACCTTGTTCTCACCAAGAAGAGGGGCTGGAGAGGAATGGGATGTTCAAGGGCAGCCTTTGCTGCAGTGACCATGGARTGGTGGAGTTCAAGATCATTAGGGTAGCAAGGAGAGTGCACAGCATGCTCACTAGTCTGGACTTCGGAGAGCAGACTTTGGCCTCTTTAGGGAGCTGCTTGAAAGATTATCATGGAATCATCCCCTGGAGGTACTCAAGAAAACTGGTTGATATTCAAGGATCACCTCCTGCAAGGTCAGGAGGGATGGATCCCAGCAAAGAACAAGTCAGACATAAACACCCACATGTCTGTGTGAATGAACAAGGAGATCCTCGATAAAGTCATACACAAAAAGAAAGCCTACAGAGAAGGAAAGAAAATATGTATAGCCTGGGGGGAACACCAAGAAATTGCCTAAGCAGGCRGAGATCATGTTAGGAAAACTAAAACCCTGAGAGAACTGGATAAAGGAAGAAAAACTGATGTCATCTATCTACTTGGACTTGAAGAAGAAATAATCACTGTCCTGCATGAAATTCTTGTGTCTAAATTGGAGAGACATAGATTTAAAGGTTGGGCCACCCAGTGGATGAGGAATTGGTTGGTCATACTCAAAGAGTTGTGGGTCAATGGCTTGACATCCAAGCAGAGATGAGTGATCCATGGCATCCTTCAGAGATCAGAATGAGGGAACATCTTGAAACTTAAGCAGAATAGGTTTAGATTAGATATCAGGAGGAAATTCTTCTCTATAATGGTGGTGRGGCACTGGAACAGGTCACCCTGGTAACTGGTAGATGCTCCATCCCTTTAAGTGTCCAAGGCCCTGAGCAGCCTGGTCTACTGAAAGGTGCCCCTGCTTATGGGAGAGGGGTTGGAACTAGATGATCTTTAAGGTCCTCTCCCATCCAAACCATGCTGTGATCCTCTGATTCTGTGTTAAAGGTAAGGATTTGCATTTGTGTGACTCAAAAGGGAAAAATGAGCCATAGAGCATAAACTCAAGGTCTTACAACATGAGAATTTATAGTTTGATAAAATAGATTGTGATGTTTTTAGAAGAASTGGGCAAAAGTGACATTTCAACAGTGTAGAATAGAAGTTTATTCACYAACAAAAGAATGCAGAGATTTTGGTGACTACATCTTTCTTGACCTTATGATTTAATTCCTACATTTCACAACTATTGCTTAAAGCCTTATTGAAGGAGTAACATTTTTAGGACAATAATTCCCACCTGCCTGGGTTTTTTCATTGAACTCTGCTGACAAATGCCTACAATGAACTTTAGGAGCAATTTTACATGAAACATTACACTGAAATATCTTGAAAAAAAAAAAAAACCCAAAGGATTGAGTTCTTATCCATTTTCTCTCTTGCTCTTTTTGATTGCYTTCTTGTTTCATTTCATGTTTAATGTGTGGCCTGAATGGAAATCACTGAATGACATTCAAAGGCCCCTGGGCTCAGACCTCTGGTTCAGACTCCCACTGATGATGGAGGGCTCAAAGGAAGAGCAGCAGCAGCTTTGTGTTCTCATAGAGTGGGATTCAGCAAATGGAGGAGGAACATTATTTTTCTGGAGTTTGTCAATAAACCTCTAGGTGAAACAAAAGAATTATGTTTGCACTTCAGGTCAGATCTGCTGAGAAATGCCTGCAAACAGCAGTACATTGGAGAAATATATTCAAGAACATTTCATCCTTGTGAAAATATTACCCTGTTACAACAGCCAAGGTCACTGAGACCCAGAGTGATCTTCCAGTCACAAAAGTTAAAGATGCCTGGCGGCTGCTATAATTAAATTATGAGCGCTAGGAGAATAGGGAGAGCAGTTTTCCCACAAATATTTATTTGCATTTAAAAGTGACTTTAAACATGTCTTTGCACAGAAATCCTCTGTGTTCTGGTTGTTGGTTGCTCTTTTTTCCTCCTTGAAAGCATTCAGGCACTGAAGCTGGTAGAGAGTACCCAGGCCATCCCAGTTTCCACAGCCTTCATCTTCAGCCCAACTGAAGAACAAAAGCAACGGTTTCAGGTCTGTGTCAAACACAGCGGGCCTTTTGGGTGTTTGCAACCATCCATTTGCACCTCATGAACAAAATTCAGGCAATTCCCTGTGTGAATTAACCAATACATAGAACAAGAAATGTATTTTAAATTCCCACCATGGCATGTCTGTAGATAAACCACCAAAATGAAAGGATGTCAAAGGTAGGATAAACTGCCTTGATGACCAATAGCTACTTATTTTTATCTGAATTGTGGGCTTAGGGGAAAGCTTTTAAAATTTATATTGCCTGTCCATTTGGAAATGCTCTTTGGTTTGCTCTAATTTCCACTTTCTGGATTTCATTTAATTTTCTTTTTTTTTCCCTTCTGAAATGCTGAGCAAGAAGTTCACAGGCAAGTACATGCAATATCCAAAAACCTACTATCTCAAGGCCTCAGCACCAAGTGGAAAACACATCTTGCACTACTCTTTTACAACAGAAAGAGTTCTGATTATGTGAAAATGTACAACATCGTGTACCAGGGAAATCAGGAGTTCACCACAAAACACTGTGAAGCTGAAGTAYAAGGAGTGGCAGTATGATTGGTTTTGTGTGGCATACAGGGCACTGTTATGCTTCCACACTACGTGTTTATTTTCTGTTGTTGTTTACAATGCAGCTATATAAAAGCAGAAAAACTCCAAATAAACCAACRATACATGGCAAAAACCCTCCAGCTGTGTCTCACATGGTATTTTAGCACACACTATGTAAAGAATATTCAACATCTTAAAGTAAATTTAACCTGCAGCTAGCTGAGGGATTAAACATGACTATTCTCAACTTGAATGACCCTTTCCCCCAAGTCAAGCTGCCCATTTAGCGCCCTTAATAAATACAGGGATAATTTAAACCATGTGGCCGCAAATTGAAAACATGGGCTTTTGAACTATGTATTTTCTTTCTCATGTTGGAACTCCTCCCTGGAGATAGASTCAAGTCCCATGATCTTGTAAAAGACAAATCTGTGTATTTTTTTTATTAAGTGTTTCATGATATATATTTTTTCAGCTCTGTTGCAGTGGATGCATCTGAAAGATGTATTCCACTGACAGTACACAATACCTCAAAGGCTCTTGATTCATTTATCAACTCAATTTAATAAAAGGAGGATAATTCTTATATGAAAAAGAATGGGTTTTAAAAGCAGCTTGACAACTTGGTAGAATACATCAATTAAGTGTACAGAGAAATTGAAGGAAAAAAGGGATCTTACTTTCTTTGCTAGCATTAGAATTAATAAAAAATGTKTAATCTGTCCTTCAACAGGAAAGAAATAGAGTTCATTCCCGGCTTGCATACCTTGTGGTTTGAGCTGAAGAATGTTACACTCTAGTCTATATTCAAGTACTGGTTTAAATTATAGCCTTTAGAAAATAATCTACCATTCACTTTAATTAATAACAACAATCATGGATTCAGTTGGAAAAAAACCCACACAACACAAACTGCTAATGCAAAATTAAAAATGTTTCTGTCCTTTTTTTTGTTCATAAAAAACATCAAAGAGTCTCATCTACTGGCAGCTTTGTACTTGGTAACCTTAGGCTTCTTTCATGTTGATCCAAGGAAGGTTCACAACCAGTTTTTTCTAGTCAGTGGCCCATGAGACACATCTGGCCCCATCATTTCATCTGCGGTCAGAAGAGACACAAAGTGCTCTGCTAGACTGTTTTACCACAAACTCTTTTTAGTACCTTATTCCCCTGAGACAAGTCCTTGGGCCTGTCTTTCCTACCACTGTTTGGAGATTTATCCCTGTGGAAAAAGTGGTGGCAGAAGTTCCTCTCCAGCACCAGGCCAGAGAAGTCAGCTTTCAGAATTYGATCTCAGATCCTGTTGGGTGCCTTGTCCAGTCCTCTTCCTGTTTAAATTAGTGATGTCAAGGCAAGGGATCTTCTCCTACTGATGGAATATTTTTGTCCTCATCTGAAAGGTCCTGATGTCACTGAAAACAGGGTGGTAGGAAACAAAAAATGCAAAGGAAGCTATTTTCTTCTACAGATCTTATGTGCAAGCACTTGAATGCAGCTGAAAGGTTCAACATGACATAGCAGAGAACAAATGTGGCCTCTGAGGATTCAGTGGGCAGGTTTGCAAATCTCCAGCTGAGAGTGTGTGTTGTGTCTGACTGCTAGGCTGGTGCCAGGCATCATTTGTATTAGTTAGCAACTTGTCTTCATATTGTCAGCTTGGAATCTGTATGAAGCCCTTGGATCAACAATGCATCTCTTCTACCAATGATTTGCTGGAACAAATTGAGCAAAATTARGGCACAGTATACCAAGGGCTTGTGGCAAATGATCTGGTTTTGGCTCATAAGGTAAAGAAATTGAGAAGAAAACATTCTATGAGCTCTATTCCACCTGAACAGCAACATTCATTTCTAGTTTTTTTTATTCTATCACACTTACCAGCAGCTCTATAAAACTTCTCTGCAAAACACAACACTGCAGCATAGTTTAGTAAAACTAGGCAAATATATAGTAATTTTCCACACTGAGAAGATACTTTTTGCAACTCTTCTTCTATCTCCTGACAATTTATTGAATATATTGTGACTGTACAGTAATGTCAAGACAGTGGCCCCCATCCTCTATCGAGAGAGTTGTTCACAGTTGTTCATTTCTTGCATTTCTTTGCATCTTCTTTTTGCTGAGGATATAGGATAACAAAGGAGAAGTCTGTGTCTCCRGATCTTAAAAGGAGTTTGTGCAGTATCTGATTCATCCAGTTTCCAGCTCTGCAATGCTCCAAGGCCCTGCAGAGTGGTGCAAATAACAGTCCTGTTTGCCCTTGGGAAGATAACAACTTGGATGTCCAGTATTGCTTGTGTGGGTCACTGTGTAGTGCCACAAATTCTGTCAGAAATCTGCTATTAGTGTATAGTCATCTTTCTCAATTTGGTTTTTCAGTTTTTAGAAGCTGGTGGGGCAGAGGTTGACTGACTTTCCTAAATAATCTGTTTTTTCACAAGGTTCAAAAATGATAACTGACTATTTTGCTTGACTAGCCAGGAATGCAGTTAACACATTTTTCCTATTTTTTTTCCTGGTTTATTGCTTTAAATTTTTTGATTGTACATTCATTGCAATAACTTCTGTGAACGTTCCTTGCTTTGTGCATTGCCCTCTAGTCCCATTCCCAGTGCCAGTAGACTGCATTTTCCTTCAAGGAGAAAAGTAAAACAGGTAAAGGCATGAGGTGGCTCAGTCCTACAACCCTTTTTTCATACTTTTATGTCTCTAGCAGAAGAGTAGCCCCGTGCAGTTTGCTGGCAAGTGGAACCTCTGCTTGTGTGTCAGAATTACATCACTTCCATGGCATTGGGAAAACTTTGGAATATGATAGCTATAGGACAGGAAGGTTGTCTTACCTCTGTCTGAAGGGCTGCAAAATGAAAAAAACCTGATGTTGCATACTCTTCAGTTACACATATAATATGGATCATTCTAGTTCAGTGCTTTGCTGAATGGGGCCCTGTCTGAGTTTCCAAAATTGCAGATTTTCTGTGTGTGCTTTCTCTTGGCCTTGACTCTACAAATACCTTTCTTTCACTGCAGTGATGCTTATGTACCTGAGGARTACCTACTGTCAACAAATATAAAGATGGATGTTGATGGCTGCAGTCGATTGAGCATCATTTACTAGTTACTGAAGTTTAAGTTACTATTTCTAGAAAACCCTCCAACTTTGAAATGGAGGTTTGTCTTGATTTAGTTTATTTCTTATGGTATCAAAAAGTGGTGACAGCTTTAAAAAGAAAAATAACATAGTGCTTCAGGGAGCAAAACCAAGTACAGCATTTTTAATGGTTTTAATTATATTACAGCACTGTTGGTCTTTTCTTAAGTATTCAMTCCTCATATTTTTCTTTTGTTAGTAGCCAGTTGACAAGGGGAAGCTCTTATTCCCTCTTCATATTATTATATTCAGCTTTTTAAATTGCAGTTGGAAACATTTTGTTTATCAGAGCTATATGAAGAGTTGTTAACTGAATCTTCWTTATCTTCAGCTTTTGAAAGACTCCTTTTGGTTAAAGCAACAGCACATCACTCCTCTTTTTCTATGCTCCCATATTGATTGTCCCGGTAGAAACTTCTTGCCTGTATGCAGGGGAGAGAGATAACACCAAGATTCACGCAAGGAAATCCTGTGGAGTGAAACATTTCTGTTTATGAACAGTGGTGACAACAAAATAGTTGAGCAAGAGCCAGAGCAGCCATGCATGCATGGTCTGCATTGTTGCTTTCAGGGCTCACATGGTGCCTTCCAGTGCCAACCCTTGGGCAGTAAATCTTCCTTCTGATCATGTTGGGGCAGGTGGCATCTGCCGGCCTGGGACCCTGCCATAAATACTGGGCATGGAGAAGTGGCTTAGACAGGATCCTGTCTGGGAAGGAGGGTCCACTTACATGAATTTATGCCCAGGGTTGTTGTTTGAAAGGAGATGAGTGGTATAAAATCATGTCTTCAAGGGAACATTCTGAGCCTATACGGAACTTCCAGCCAACTCCTATTGGAATCTTCAAAAGTCTTCTGACTCTGCAGCCTTCAGAAACCTGCAGTGGGCTTCAGGCCCAAGGAAACTTTCAGTACAACTGACAGTCCTGACTGTCTATCTATGGCAGGGAATTGACAGGAAGGGGAGCTCATTTGTTTTCACCTGTTTTTGGGAGAGATCAGCCTCGRATCAATAAAACTGCAGGATGGGGAGAATTAGTTTGGCCATTGCCAGGGAACTCTGTCATTTTGCCACCTCTAGCATGAAAAATTTTTCTGTGGCTGAAGTTCTGCCAAGAAAGTGCCAAGTGCAAGYTATGTATCAGGATTTCTAGGCCAGGTCTTTAAATATGTCACCTGTCTATCTCATCTTTAGTTTATGCATTTACTGTAGTTGAATGTTTTAAAGGTAAAAGAAAAAAACAGTCAATTGCAGGAATAGGGGGAAAAAGTCAAAATAAAAAAGCTTTCATTCTCACAGCTGGTAAATTTATCCCTTTTTATGCCAGTCTTCCCTGAGACTATTTTCTTCTTTATAGGCAGCTCAATAGTCAGATGTGATTTTAAAATAGTCTTTAAGAAGTTTAATCTGAATGGTTATAGCAACATACAACAGATTCATACAAGGATGGTAAAATCCATGGGGTAGACTGCCAGGAATCTGGAGTTGTGCCATCACTGAAAGTTCTCATCATTGACCTGACAAATCTTAAGGGATTTTCTTGTTTCACTTGAACTTGCCCTAGTGCAAGGAAACAGACTGTATGATCTCTTGAGATCCACCCTATCCCTCCACTCTGTGATCTTATCTTGGATTTCCTAGTGGCAGTGTAACATTTGTTATTATTTTCTGCTGTGCCAAGTAATGTAGCAACCTTTGTAAAATTAAGCTCCTATTTTAATAAGAGATACTCTTGCAGGAACCCAAAAGACAGCAAGAAGAGGTTTAAAAAATATAACCTACAAAGAAAGGTTGAGAGAATGGGGTTTGTTTTCCTGGAGGAGAAGAGACAAAGGGGGATGTGATACATTTTCCAGAATGCTAAGACTGCAACAAAGAGACCAGTCATTAAAACGGTTCCCTGTAGCTGTCAGGAAAAGGTCAACAGGAATTTAGCTTAATTTGCAGCAAGGAATATTAGGGTTCCAYGTTACAAAGCAAATCTCCAACTTCAAGAGTGATGAAATTCGGTCTGCTTGGGGAGGCTGTGGCTCTCCCCTCTGCTCTCCTCAAGAGCAGGTGAGAATAACATCTATCAGGGGTCATATACTCCTTATTGCTGCAGCAGTGTGGTGGATCAGATGAAGCTGAGCCTCTTCCAGTCTCTTGTCTATGGAAAAAACAGGAGCTATGAGTGAAATGTTACCACTGCTTACTCAGGGTCACACAGAGTGTGTGGCCCCATGAAAGCCTGGTCCAACAGCTCCTCAGGTCAGCATGTACCATGGTGCTTGGGCAGGCAATGTCCTCTGGGCTCCTGGCTGGGGCCACCAGGGGTCCCTGGGACGTAGAATGGTGCGTGTGGCAGGGCATTTCCGTGAAGGATGGTATAAGCTCCTCTGTTCTCTCCCCTGAGGAGTGCAACTGACCCCTTTCAGAGATGGGACACTAAGCTAGACAGGGCTTCTGTTCCACTGAGTATAACCACACTTTATTCTTAACCTGCTTGTGCTCAGGAGACCCTGAAGAAGAACTACAGGAGAGCAACACAAGAGTCTTATCCCGTGAATGTCTAGGACAGGCTGGTTCCTCCCTATCTACTTTTTCATGAAAGGTTTGTAATTCCCACCTCAGCCATCTGTGACGCTAAGGCAAAGAGGTACAGCAGCATGGAACATGAGGAGCCAGGTCCTGCTAAAACTGATGGGAAATTCCTCCCGGCTTCCCCAGGAGAGTGATCATGTACTGGCTTGGCCAGCTTATTTTTGTCATTACAATTTACTGGAAATATAGCTTGTGTACAGACAGCATTTGAGAATCTAGGAGTTATTTCTTCTCATGATTACTTCAGGGAAATACTTGTAACACTGAAAAGCTGAATCCCCATGTTCCCTGTGGTAATAAAAGCACCTTAAATAGATTTCCTAGTCAGGCATGAAGGAATTTTGTATTTACAACAACAACCTCCCTTCGACTATTCAAATCCCAATAAACTATTTACTTTGGAAAACGGATTCCRCTAAACACTTGTCAGTAACAATGATCTGGGAATCTGGCTTGATGCCAACTACCAAAMCATAGGTTTCAGAAACAGCAGCACCTCACAGCATGCAGAGATGTTCGGAGTGTTGTGGGTTAAGATTTTTCCCCTTTTGTTCCCTTTCTTTGGGAATTTTTTCTTTCCCATTTGTTGCTGGGATACACTAATTGCCAGGTCATCCTCTTGATGGCTGG
>NW_026623310.1:1177344-1186777 GCF_030028575.1 Malurus melanocephalus
CTTGTTTCACCTTGTTATACACATTAGTAAAAACTGTTATTCCCTTTTACCCATATTCTTGCCTGAAAGCCCGTGATTTTTCAAAGCTATAATAATTCGGAGGGAAGGGGGCTCATATCCACCACTCCAAGGGGGGTCCCTGCCTTCATTGGTAAATACCTGTCTTTCAAACCAAGACACGGAGATAGGCTGAAACAGCACCGGGGAGCTCAGTTGCTCAGGTTTTTGTAGGTCTCGTGGACTTCTTTTCCTCAGCATTGCCCAGTTCAGCTGCAGCTGAATTTCACCCGAAATGACACCCCAGCTTGTCCTGTTTAAGCCACAGCAGTAACAAGGCAGGAAAACAGCCATATGAGGAGGTCACCCCAAAGGACAAACGTGCCTAACTCCTGGAAGCAGTTCCTGGCACCAAAGTAAAGGGACTGATGCAGGGATTTGAGCAGAAAGCACTGCCTGAAAGGAACAAGGTCCAGGCAGGGGCCCGTGGGGTGAGAGAGGCAAGGAGGGAATGTCAGGCTGCATAATGTCTCTGTTGAGAGTACTGCTGGTAGCACTTCCTCTACGGAGCCTGTATGGAGCTGGTCTCAAAGGAGTCTTTGTTACAAGGGTTTTGCAAAACAGCTGTGTATTTTTAAAGTTTTCATTATTACAATATTTTGTAAAGACTTCTTGCAAAACTTCTCTGTTTCTGTAGAAAGAAGCTTGGCAGGCCAGGACACTGAAATGCCAGACCCAGGTTTCAGCAGGTCCTGCAGCAGCTGACACAGAGCATGATAGCTAATGACTCTGAGCCATACCAGCTCTGAATGAAAATTAGGGCTAATTTTAAGCTAATTCTATGCGGAATGTTCCTATTGGTCTGGCCACAGGGAGCCGTCTACAGATCATTTTAGTCTTGACACTTTATTTAATGTTTCTGTGTCTCATTTTAGAATGGAGCACATCTTGCTTTTCAAGTGCAAAATCTATTCTGAATTAATTTGCACACTAGGCAGGGAGAAGACCTCTCTGTGGTTAATGACTGATGATGCCGGTGTTTATAATCTGAAGGGTATTTCTTTCTTGCATTCCTTTGCACACTCTGATCTACCTCCTGTAATAACAATTTAGTACTTCAGTTCAACTTCAAATGGGAAATGAAATCAGAAACCAAACAAGAATACTTTCTGCATTTTATCAAATGTGATTTGTGATATTTAACTTCCCTCAGCTTTATATGTACACTTCTATAATCTTTTTAACTCCTTCCCCTCTCTTCTTCCCACACCCTGTGAGCTCTGGATCATTTCATCTCTAAAATTTTCCAAATTTGTAATGTCAAAACCCAAATTTTAATCCATGCAACAGCTTTCCAATCGTGACAGCCATGGGGGACTGGGTTTTAAAAAGAGGCCAGTTTAGCTGCTCGGTTGAGAACAGAYCCTTCCCATGTTGTAATAGGAACTAATAGAAAAACAATAGCAACAAAAATWAGAAGAAGATTTGGGTCAGTTCTATCCCACGGCTACACCCTTGTGGCTCCTGGATATTTATTCTCTGTTCTGTTCCTAAGTTAAGTGCTGAAAGCCTTAATGTGCCCATACAGCTTCAGAGAGAGACCAGGCCAATCTTGCCAAGATGGTCCCTCTGACTGACCCTGGACACTCTGCTACTGTTTGCCCAGCAAAGAGTGGCTCTGGATGCACAATCTCTGCCTCTGCCCACTACACTGGGAAAGGAGATATTCCAGTCTGTTCTGCCCCTTCCCAGTCCCTCCAAGTACATTCAGGCACATGACATGCCATTCCTCTGGAWTTGATTCAAGCCACCCAATCAAGAAAACCAGTTCACAAAGCCTTCGATTGAATTTACCACCCCTATTTTTAATAATGTGGCAGGAACAAGACATTATTAAAACCTGGCTCTGGACCCTTCCTCAGRTCTTATTCTGATTACCACTGGGATGGCTTGGGGAATTGGCTCAGAACTGCTCTGTGGGCTGGAAAGTTGTCATCAATCTTTCTCCTTTGACACTGTCCCTTTGAGGGGTGACAGCAAGGTGCTCAATCCTGCTACAGCTGCTACTGTTCCTGTAGCCGAGCAGCTGCACCAGCACCCCCTGCAGCCTCACAGGCCTTGGGCTACAAGCTCAGCGTGGCAGGTTGTGTGCTGGTATTTTGCAAAGCCAAGGCCTCTTTCCAAGTCAAAGAAATGCCTTGAAATGTGGAGAAACTCCTTTTTTTCCCACATGTCCAAGCTTCTTGTGGCTGATACCCTCCATGTCTTCCTCTTTGTCAGATGCTTTTGGGAGCATCTCCMGCTGTCTCCTTCTCCCCACAAACACCATCTTGTGAGCCTAGCAGCATGTGACCCTTGCCACATGTTGTTTTCCAAGACTTTTCAGGGTCTTTATCAAACCATCCCTTGTTGCTCTACTGCCTTGCAGCTTTCGTGACWGTACTTCCAGTGGTCTCCCACTGGGACACTAGCCTCTCCCATCTCATTCACACAGGAATTTTCGAAAGTCTCAGTCTTTTTGGCTGGYTGATATTCCAGTGTGCAGTCTAGTCTTTATTTTCCGAAAGCTGTGTGTTGTCATTGCAGCTCATCTTTTTCCTTTGGTTTCTTATCAGGAGAAAGCTTTCTTTCACCCCAGATATTTTCAACCCTAACTATTACCAGGTAATGCTTTGGTCCCTTCAGTCTTGTCATAGACTGCAAGATATTTTTGTGTGCTCAGTCAGCATTTTTAAGGCTGTCTTTCTGAAGTTGCTTCTCCTCTAGATCTCCACGTGCTGCTATGAATGCTCATACAAGAAGATATTCACTCCCTGCATCTATGACTACCTTTTTGAGACTTGGAGAGGGCTGCCTTTTCCTGCTTTCGTTTTCCTTGCGCCACTTGGAAAGTGTGTTCATTTCATGCACGTATGGGATTTGATCACACTCCTCAGTACTCATGGGACTGTGGGACTTTCCATGACACCATGGGCAAGAGTCAARGTTCCTTTGAGTGTGTATACAAGGAATAAAACCCACTGTCTGGTGGATTTACTACCCCTAATTTTCTTAGCTGAGCAGTTTTCTCACTGGCATTGCTAGCTGCATTCACATCATTTTTGTACTGGGGCCAGACTGGACCCTCACTCCGAGCCAGGATAAAATGACCAGTTTCCTCATCTGTGTTCTCCCACACATTAAACCCGTCTAATTCTCCACTCCACGGCTTGCACAGCTCACATTAGACTGATGTGTCCTCAAAGAAGTGGTTTCAGGGCAGATGAATCCTATCTTTGCCCTGAGACAGTCTAATGACAGCCTAGACYTGAAGCAATGCTGACACAGCAGTCATGAGCAATAATTTTGCCCTGACAAGGTGCAAGCTGCTCAAGTTAATTTTACCCTGATTTAGGGAACTGTACAAGAGCAGGTGTGGGGCAGGGAGCTGCTCCCTGAATCCTTCAAGTACCTGGAGGATTTCTGCAGATGATGTTACCACTTCTTCTCCTCCTGCTATTACCTGAGCTATCTGCAGTGTATGTACCTGTGCTGGAGCCACCTCCTCCCAGATGGCCCTGCTTTGGTTCAGCTTCAGCTTGTGAACCCTGAGTTAGGAATTAATTTGCTGCAGGTTATCAGGCCTTGTGTTGTACATTGTAGTTTCTGTGCCCTTAAACCTCCATGGGCTCACCAGCTCCACCAGCATGGCAACTTTCTTCTTCCTGTTGCGTCTGGTTCCCCTTAAAAAGTGCTTTTGCAATTGTCTTAACACAGGAGGAAGAGGGTGTGTTCTCAGCAGAAAGGCACCYGTCAAGAGCCTGTTTCAAAAATCCTTCTAGGACTCAAACAGAGGAAATAATATGGTTTTTGAAAAAAACATTTGGGCTCCCCCTCCTTGCACAGCCCCACCAGCAAAAACACCTTGACTCTCCAAGCTGCAAGATGTGCTAAAAGTGAGTCTTTCCTCCATTCCAACCTAGCCAAACCTTCAGCTTAATCCTGCAGTCACTTGGAGCTGAGAGTACAGAAGTTWTAGGGCTGCCTCTTCCAGTTCCCCTTTTATACTGACCAAAGAGAAAGCATCTCCCTCTAGAGAGGCCGCCAAGGAGGTGCTGCGTCCTGGGGAGCCCTCAGGTGGATGAAAGCGATGCATATCCAAAGCACAGCTCTCGCCTCTCCTGCCTTTGTTCTGGCTATGCTGACTGTGGGCACTGAGGTGATGGGCAGCTTGCCACTCTCCAGATGGACTTGCTGCCTCTGTTTTTCATATCTTTTTTTTTTATTATTTATTTTTTTTCCCCATTGTTTCCTTTTATTTTTCTTTTCATTGCTGCAGACTAAATCGTGATCAGAGGGAAGTCCAGGGCAAAAYTGTCATCTGTTTCTTGGGCACCCAGGTATGGCCTTGTATAAATGAATTAAGATAAAATGGCAAACTGGTTGTGGCAGAATATTCATACCACAGCAGAAAACTTGAATCATCTCCTGTAATTTTGGCTGCTGTAGCAGCTGAACTAACATTGAATCCTCTGAATGCTGACTGAATTGTCTGTGCTCTTAAGATTGCGCTGAAGCACCCAAATACATATTTTCCCCTCAGAGTTTGTATGCAGCCCAATGCGTTAAGGTCAAGATCCACACTCAGAGAGAAGCAGATGGTCTCCTGAGTGATGTGTTTTCACTTTCTAAGCATGAATATGAAAAAGCCCCTTTTTTTTCCAAGCACATGAAAGTCAGTAACGTAGAACAGTCTCAGGGAATCTTAATATGTGAATAAACATGTGTTGCAAGAGTTTATTTTAGTCTTTGTGCTCATTATGGATTCCTAAGATTAAATGATAGCCAAGTAATATATATCGTTTTTATTAACATGGCTGAAATGTCAGAGCCATGCCAAAACACTGTTTCAATTTGTGTAGATTTATAATAATTCTGACCTTCATAACGAAATAAACAAAAGCAATTCTGGAGCCAGTAAATGTTCACTTTGCAGGAGCTTGTATATATGATGAATACCAAATACTCYGTATGAATTTGCTTACAGTGTAGCACATTTGCTGAGTCAATGGGATGAAGACAGTCACTGGAAACTCTCTGTACACAAATCATGTTGAATTTTAAAGGCTGATCCTGCTCTCCCTCTGCATCAGGTACTCTTTAGTAAAGAGCCTTAGACAAAAGCACCACTAAGGACCATGCCCACCTTTCACATTCCACAAGGCACAGAACACCATATCCAAGCCTGTTCCCCTCTCTATCCCACCTTTGGCATCAGGCAGTTTGAAGTCTGTGTCCTCCACAGCCCTTCTTCCCCTATCCCTCACCCAGGCAGAAAGGGGGAAACAGTGGGACAAGTCACCCCATCATCTAACATGGAACCCTGGAACCCTGGCACATCATTGGGCCCTGGCCATGGGCAGAGTCACCTGGGTGGTTTTTCTGAGTTCAGGCTGCACAGAGAAGCCAGTATCTGCTACTTCTTCCCAAAATAGCTGTGTTTAAGAGGGCAGGGAGGAATGTCAAAATGTTTTTAATAACCAACACAACATTTGGAGCATTTATTTCAAGTCTTATTGAGCCAGTGGAAAGAGACCCATGGATTTCAGGGAGATTTGTACGATACTCTAAAATTGATTGCATGTTTAGGAGGGTTATAAAGGAGAAAATCAGGGAAAAGGCTCTTAAGCATTTTCCCCCCAATCCTTCACCTGTACCAGCTGTTGGAAAAYATCTTGCCAAACATCCTCTCTCATCATGCTCACTACAGAAATTTCCTGAGCTTGTCCAGCCAACCAAAACATTAATTTCTACTAAGACACACACAACCCCCCACCTTTCTTGCCAGCTCAAGTAACATTAAACATTTTATTCAAACACAGAAAAACAGGGAGTTTCAGAGCTGAGACGGCTGCTTCTCTGCGAGCTCTGTGTATTTTTAATGTTTCTGGCTAAAGATGTGAGGTAAGGAAGCAGTGGAAGTGAGAACAGTGAATTCCATGTTGAAAGAGTCATATGGAGGTTTTTAACAGCATTTTAAGTGCACCTGAAAAATTTACAGTTGCATCCATTTTGTGTGTGAAAAATTGCACAGTTGTGCAACCTCTTTGTGTACAACGAAGAAGTAACTGCAAATGCCTGTATAAAATATCATCTCTCTGTTCATTCATCTACTTGCCAAATGCAAATAGACATGCCTGCAAGTTCTGCAAAAGGGCCATGTAGGAGTCAATGTTGAAAATATGCCCTTTCATGGTCTTCAGATGTTTCCTCAGTTTGTTCTATCTGCTTATTTCCCACCAACATCTAAGCCATGTAACGAGGGCGAAAGATAGCCACTGACAGTCTGAACCACTCCCATAATCAGCAGATCATTGGTTCTTAAGAACATTAAGGCCCAGAAATGAATGCCGCAAGAAACTTTATCTGGGAGCTGGCTGACTGATGGATGGAGCAAATCRTAATTGTAGGCATTTAAAACCCCAGCTGGCTGTGCCACACCCTCACTCCTGAGTGTGAGCAGAATGTGTTGTACCTCCCCTGAAAAATCTTACAGCACACTTACTCCTTTATGAATTTTGATAAACTGGTTCCATGCCATGCTTTTTAAGTCCCCCAAGACTCTAACCCACTGATTGTCTGTAATTTTTTTTTGACAGGAATTTTTTTTTTGCGTGATATTAATGTTTATTCTTGCCAGTATGTGCTAAAAATATTGGGTGAAAATTGATGTTAAAACACTGTTTTCCTTTAGGGGAGGGAGAAATCCTTCAAAATTTATKAATTTCTCTCTGGTTTGTTTCTTTGGAGATTGTTGCTAGATTTGTACCCTAAACCTGCTTTTAGTTTCTTCAGACTCAAAATTTGTCTCTAAAGAAAAGTGGTTCTCAGAGACTGCTTGCCTGGTATATGTATTATAGAAAAGGCCACAATGTATTGGGTTAGAAGAGACACCTTCTTAGTCATCTTCTTTTTATTCTGCTTCTGACTCACTTTTTGATTTGGAGTACATGTTTTTTTTTTTGGTTTTTTTTTTGGTTTTTGTTTGGTTTTTTTTTTTTTTTTTTGTTTTTGTTTTTTTTTTGTTTTTTTTTTTTTTTTTTTTTTTTTTTTTTTTTTTTTTTCCAAGTAAGACTAATTTCCCTCTTTTCCCAATGAAATGAGCTAAACCCAGTGATTATGGCAGTAGCAACCTATGACACTGTTAAACATGCATCCCAGGCTTGCAGTGTCCCTGTGCAGATCCTCAGAYCATCTAGCAGATCTTCAGACCCCAGCTCCTTGTATCCCAAAGATGGCTGTTAAAGAATGGGTCTCCCAGAATAGAGTATGATGGAGCAGATGGTAGATCATGAGACACTTTAAGCAATGGTTGTGTTTCAGGTCCTTCCACTGAAGTGTTCTCTTGCCCTGGGTTAAGTGCTGAGAGGCAATTTAATGATTTAGAACCTGTGGTTTGAGTGTAGCCTGAGGAAGTGGGCCAGGATTAAGCCATTTGATGCCATTTAGAGCWTGTAGGACCATCCATCCACTGTCAGCCAGGCCTGGCTATATCTCAGATGCTCCAGCAAGCATTTCAAAAGCCTACCCTGGATGACATGCCATGGTTCAGCTATTCCTGTGTGATCTCCCTTTAGCATTAGCAAAGTGCTTCCTGAACTCTAACGTCAATAAGTCTCTCTTTAGGCTACGTCTGTCCCTTGTCACCCTGTGTGCCATGCAGAAAGTTCTCTCTACTCAAGCAACTCCATAATTTCAATTTTCTCCTGCATTGTGTTTCTGGACCTTTAATCAGCCCTTTTGCTGTTCTTTTAGCATAGTGCAGCTGAATCCCATCTTTCTTGGCGAGGAGTTTCCCAGACTACACACAGACATTCACAGTCACTTTGCAGAGATGGAAATTGGTTATGTGTCTCACAGGGTGTGATTCTGCTTGTACATTGCTAGGCTGGGGCTAACCTCTTCTGCAACAACACRAAGTGGCTCTTCAGCTTGTGAACCTCTGGCTGGTTTTCTGCAGAGCTGCTGTCCAGGCAGCTGTTCCATCCTGCAGTGTACAGCCAGTTATTGCCTGTGTGAGGAAGAATCTGCAAGCTTGTTTTTCAGAGTAGCAGGTTTTCCTGTTAGACCTTAAAATACTGGTTTTCCAAGATAATTTTGAATTCTCATCCTGTCTTCCAAACTCCTGACAGTCCTTCCCTGCTGGCTGCCATCTGTATATCCTCTCTGTTCCATCGTCTGGGGCATGAATAAAAATATTGAACATGACTAAACCTGGGAGAGGCTGTGCCGCACCTATCCCATATGTCCTTCCACTCTGACTGGCAGTACAATATTTTTTCAGTACAGACCTTCTGCCCCACCACATTTTTCTCTGGATTATACTTTGCCAAAGGTGACTTCAACGACTGTTTTCCTCACCAGAGACAGAAACTTAAGTGAAAGGCTGCTGTTCAGTTCCTTTTCTTTCTCCATGCTTGTGTTTACTATTATAAAATAATTATTTGCTGTAATAATGAATTCTGAGATAAATAATCTCACAGGTACATAATTTGTTTGGAGCAACCTGTTGTTTGTCTTTCCCTGTTCTCCTGCTATAGCCAAGACACCCCCTTCCTGCAAGCAGAGCATAACAGTGCATCATACTAACACTAATGCAAATACATTCATATAAAAAATTCTAGATATACTTGAGATCTTTATATAAATTTTTCTGTGAGCCTTACCTAGTTATTTTTTTATCTGTTSTCTTGGGATTTGTGTTCATGCCATGGCCTACTATTTTCTCCAGTTCCTTCTCCTTCCTACTGTGCCATGGTTGTTCTGCTGCCCTCTGCTCCCAGGGACTATCTGAGCAGACAGCATCTTCCTTTCAGTAAAACTTWGTCTTCAGTGCTGGAGGTCTGCAGCTGTGCAATTTTGCAACTTTTATTGCCTCCTAAAATCCTTCCTCAGGCTGATCTGTGGTCTCAACCTTGGGGAAATGAGAGCATTTTGGGCTATAATACGGGGGGTTGGGGGGTTTCCCTCACCTGCCTRGTCCCAGGGGACAGCCCCGCTCCTCCCAGTGACAATAGCAGCCGAGAGGGGCTGAGTGCTGGGTTTGGTAACTCCTCAACTGCAGAGATAATCTCGAATTTTGGGCTTGTTAAATTGCCCTGTCATTAAAAAGGCAGTGCAGCAGCTCAGATCAAAAACCTACCCAGGCAGATTAGGAATGTGTCAGATGCTGAACTCCTCAAAAGTGCTAATACATTGCTGCCGTTTYATGTGGTTTAAGTTGTGCATTTGTTTTGGGAGCCTACAGACAGTGCCAGAAAAGAAGAGGAAGMAACCTTTGCCAGTCCTCCCTTTGTAAACCCACATTGCACAGTAGGAAGCAGGAGAATTTACTTTAACTAAAGCCAAGTCAGTGGTTTAATCTTTGTAAATATGTCTTAAGTGCTCTGCCTCTTAT
>NW_026623310.1:1187105-1231536 GCF_030028575.1 Malurus melanocephalus
AAGGAAGGAAGGAAGGAAGGAAGGAAGGAAGGAAGGAAGGAAGGAAGGAAGGAAGGAAGGAAGGAAGGAAGGAAGGAAGGAAGGAAGGAAGACAGTTACAACAAATTCCCAAATCTTCTGCGATTGTCTGGTAAAGTCTTGCAAGACGGAAAAGGTCTTGTAGACACTAAGGATGCTGCCAGCTAAACTCAAAACTAGAAAACTAACTGGTACTCTGTGTAAGTGTATACAGAGTGTTTGCAGAAATCAGATCAATGTTTCAAAGTGCCATTCTTTTACAAAATGAAATCATCATGCAAGACCTGTTTGCTGTTTTTTTCAGGCTTTGTGGAATAGATGAGCATCGTGGGTGCTGGTAGTGAACTAAAAGTAGGTGAAAGAAATGGAAGTTTGAAAGCTCAGTTTTTCACCTAGGACTTTTKGAATAATATTTCCTCCTTATCACATGCAGACTTACATTAGGATGGTCTTTTAGATCATGTATCACTCCTCATCACAGCACAGAGAATGCAACACAGAAAATTAGGAAATTTGAGGCACAAAATAATACCAATTTTTGCAGCACTGAGTAACTGGACTTCTAAAATGGAACTGAGAGAATGTCACACAATGTTGRTGGACAGAAAAAGCTAACAGTGAATCTTTGACACAAAGTGAGCTTCAGGACTTGCTCTTCCTACTAATATATGAAATACTTATATTTGCCTCATCTCTCTGTGCTATGCAGATAAAGACACCCAGGGGACACTTTTTCAGCTGTTGTATTTACAAACCTTTCTTTCAAGTGCATCTTCCATTTTAATCCTTTTTGTTATATTGATAAAAACAAAGAGCAGACTGGGTGCACTGTGCATTAGACCTCCATTTTACTCAGAAGCTTTGTGGTGTCCCTGCAGCCAGATTATTTTGATTTTTGATCAGAGGAGATCCCTTTTTGCAAACAAGGAGCCCATGCATCTTCTGAATCCCTGCTGTGGGAAGGTACTGCATAATGGTGATGTGTCATGGGCTGCTGAAGATGCTACTTCTATTAGAGTCTGTAAAATATTACAGGACTGGTTTTCAGAGGGACCAGCAGGATGTTTCCTCAGAATATAGACAGCTGTGCAAAGAAGCTTGGCTGTTTTCTTGACCTATTTTGTTGCCAGGGTTTTTGTCTTTTGTGTAGCTTGACTTTCTGAAACAGCCCAAATTTTCTGTGCTAAATAAAAGAGAGGCTATCTTCGCAAATGTTACAGACAAGTGTTTCAGTGCTATATTCAACTAGGAAATCTCCTGCATTAGATCTTGTCTTTACTACAGCAGAAAGACTAAATAGAAAATGAACAATTAGCAATGTCTTGGGAATAACTGATGACAGTGGGATTATATTTATTGTTATCTCCAAATAGAATGAAGTCCAAGCCAATAAAGGATATTAATTGTGGTGCTTTAAAGAAAAAAAAATCATTTTAGCTAAAAACAATGCTGGGAGAAATTCAATGGAGAGAAAGACTTTATCAACAGAAAAATCTGAACGATGAYTGCGGATCATTGGATAATACTTGAGAAGACACCCAAAAAAGCCCCACCCTGCGAAAGAATCTGCATTCATTAAACAGCCTGTTGCACAAGGGAAGAGGAACTTCCTATACATATGTGTACTTGGACCCCAGAGAAAATGCAAAAAGCTCTTAATGACAATACACATAAATTAGAAGGCAGCTTTTGGAGGAAATTGATAAAAGGAGAAGTAGGTCACAAGGAGAACCGTGATGACCACAGTTGAGGAAAGCTGCCTATTGAGGAGTATTTTCTYGTATGTTTGGGATTTTATTTTAGTATTTCCAGAACATAAAGAACACTAAAAATTACATGAGTCCATTACGAGATGAAAATAGTACAACTGCCAATAGGAAAAGATGTAAAAAAGAGGCTTATTCTGTTATATTTTTGTTCTATGTCCAGGGGAAAAAACTCCCAACCCTAATCATTTATTCATGTCAACCAAAAGTGATCACATAGTTTTTGTTCTAGTTGTAACCAAAGAGGAGGTTAAACAGAAGATAATAAAATCAGGAAAGGATCCGAATAACCTGTGTCCAGCAGTCTGAAAAAAAGGAGCAAGCCAAAGAAAATAAATCTTAGCACACTGGGGAAGTTCCAGATGCCTGGGAGAAAGCTAGTACGATAAATGGCATGACCCACATAATTTGTAGACCTGTCAGCCTGATGGGGATCTTGGAAAGCAGAGTTGGTACTGCATAACATTTTTATCAGGCAGCAAGAGTGATACAGAATCAATGGGGCATGTGCCAGATGCACCAAAAATAGGTCAACTTCTGGTCTCAAAATACTGTTCTGCAGGGGTATGTTCATCAACTAAAGATGTTCCTATTATGTATGTGTTTCTGTGAATCGTGGGAGAAAAAATCAGGAGAGAAAGGAAGCAGGTGGGAGTTAAGGATCTTACAGTGGTGTTGGTGCTCCTGAGACTCCTCACAAACAAAGCACAGAAATATGCTGGACTAAAAAACRTACCTGGGAGAGGTCTAGTCAAACCAGAAGGTGGTTTCATTACACCCTAGAGCTGCCTATATATTAACAGAAACTGGAGAGACTGTTTCAGTCTGGCAGAGAAAAATACAAAACAAGATCCAGTGGCTGAGACTGGAAATAAATTTTTAATTAAAAGTAATTTACTGTAAGAAAGTACTTCATCATCACAACAATGCACAATGGATAAAAAAAAAGTTTATACTGGAAGCTTTTCCAGAAAAATATGTTTTATTCCAACCATTGTCTTTGGATCTGAAGCATTAACTGATCTCAGTAAGTCCTGTTGTCCATGGAAAAAGAACATTGACTTGAGGGTCCTTGGTGAGCCCTGTCCTGAAAATCTATGACCTGCAGAGAAACAAAAGCAATGCTGAATGATCCACTCTCCATCAGGTGTCGGACAGAGCAGGCCCCACTCCTCATGAAATAAAGGATTTCTGAATCAAGGGTATGTTTCCTTCAGAACAGTGTAGTCATTTAGGGTGAGTGCAACATCTTGGCCATTCAAAAAAAAACACAGTGCAGTAACCTAATGATAAAATCAGCAAACAACACAGCGGGAGAAGGGCGGTTATTCACTGCCTTCAATTTCTTCTTTAGCACATCACATTCAAATATTTCCTTGGACTCTTTATTGCAGAGATTAGATTTGTCCTTTTGGGAAAATGGGGTGGAGGAGGAAATCTTACAGTGTTTTTGCTTTGTTCCTTTTCAAGCCATGGCTGTGAAAATACCACTGAGCAAGCTGGCAGTATCATTAATCCCCAACAACACTATTATACCCATTTTTGCTCAAATCTAAAAAATAAAAATAAAAGTTTTTAAAAGCATGAAACACTATGTAAGGTAAAAGGCAGTTCAGAGAAAGGCCATCAGAGCTGCTGCTTCTGATGTGTCTTTGCTAAAGCAGCTTAAACTTGAAATCAAGCAGCAGTGGGGAACATCTGCAAACCATCAAAGATGGTGCAAAGGCTGGTGAAAATCTTTGTGGCCTCTGTGATTCATAGATACCAGCCAAATACAAACAAAAGCTTTTTTCTTTTGTGACAGACATTGTACTGTGGCTTGAATCACACAGAGCCCTATTGTTGGGTTATTTTATCTTATTTTTTTCGCAGATTCAAATGGGGAAAGAGCTGTTGGGGCAGAGCCYGTCTTGCACAAAGCCAAGTGAGGTGGCTTTCTCATCTCAGGCTCCTCCCTCACAGCTTTCTCTCAGTGGCCCATTCTTCCCCCGCATTATCTGTCATGCAGAGACATGACTGTAGATGAGGCCAAACCTCAGCAGGCTGCAGGCTATAAGGATCAGGGGCAACCTCAGTGCAGATTTTAAGAACCTTTGAAGGTTCTTGGTGAGAAACTGGACATGACCTSGCAATGTCTGATTGCAGCCCAGAAAGCCATCCCTGGGCTCTATCAAAAGCATCACAGGCAGCAGATTGAGGCATGTGATTCAGCTCCTCTACTCTGCTTTGGTGAGAYCCCACCTGAGTATTGCTCCCAGCTCTGGGGCCCTCAGCACAGGGAGGACACGGAGCAGGTCCAAAGGAGGGTCATGGAAATGATTAGAGGGCTGGAAGACCTGTCCTATAGGGAAAGACAGAGAGAGTTGGGCTTGCTCAGCCTAGAGAAGAAAAGGCTCCAGGAAAGAYTTATTGCAGCCTTTCAGTACTTAGAGCTTATAAAAAGATGAGGAAAAGCTTTTTAGCAGGGCCTGTTGCAATAGGACAAAGGGAAAACCTTTTTTAAAACCGTTTTGGTTTTAAAACGAAAGAGGGTAGATTTAGAGTAGATACAGGGAAGATTTTTTTTTTTTTTTTTTACAATGAGGGTAGTGAAATGCTGAAACAGATTGCCCAGGGAGGCAGTGGATGTAGACATTCAAAGCCAGGCTTGTTGGAGCTCTGAGCAATGTTATCTATGTTACCAATGTTGAAGATACCCCTGGTCATTGCAGGCTGGTTGGATTGGATGACCTTTAAAGGTTCCTTCAAATCGAAAAATTTCTATCTATGATCAAGACTG
The DNA here is from genome assembly GCF_030028575.1 of Malurus melanocephalus. Classification (NCBI taxonomy): domain Eukaryota; kingdom Metazoa; phylum Chordata; class Aves; order Passeriformes; family Maluridae; genus Malurus; species Malurus melanocephalus. Next base: position 1,191,669 of record NW_026623310.1, read on the forward strand.
AGCCATTTTGAAAATCTGTTCATCAAAAATTAAGTCCTATCTGGCAGGCGCAGCAATAAAATCTCTGATCATACTAAGGTCCAAGGGGACTTTAAGGCYTTTTGCGGAAAGCTTGAGTGCCATGTTTGGTTTGAGAAGTTGGTTTAGCATCCATCCCCCTGCAGCACATGAGGGGCACAAAGCCCAGTTAAGACTCTGCCCACTTGCCAGTGTCCCCAGTAGTGGCTTGTTACCACAAGTTGTGATGAAGGGGGATGCTATGACGGCATCATCTGCACCAATGGGCTGCTCCCTTGAGACTGGCCCCACTTGTCTTGGGGCAGGCTGGGCTCCAGCCCTTCTGTGACTCTAGCTGAGACTGATCTGAGCACAATCTTTTTGATTCTTGAAAAAGTGGCAGACATACTCCTGGCTYCAACACTAGAACCTCGGTGCAGAAAGGTCAGAGACCTGGCTTTAACTCAGTCTGGCCATAGCAAGCATCCCAAAAACTTGAGTGTGTTCTTTCTTAGCCAGGCTTTGATACAGCCCCATAAACCTCCACCACAGACTCTGAAGGTCGTATTGAATTCTTCTGGTCGTACCTCCTTGACTCCCTCCACAGATGCCTTTACAAGCAGCATGGAGCAGGGCTAAAATAGAGCAAGAAAGGTTTCACAAGGCTGATTAATCAGAGGCATTTCCATCCTCCACTTCTTTGCATCAGTCATAGACATAGTATGTAGCATTTTCCTTGGCATCTAAATTCTCAGTGTCTAACAATTCCCAAAGACAAAAAGGAACAGGAGTTCGTAGCTGAAGTAGAAGTGTCCAAAAAAGGAACAGGAGTTCGTAGCTGAAGTAGAAGTGTCCAATAAGACAACCAAGTGATATCTACAAGTCCAGATCAAAACACAAAAATTATTGTTTTGTTTAAACTCGTAATTTTTCGGGGATTAAATTCAGTGCTTGAAATTGGCTTAATTTTTCTCATTTCCTAGCCTTTTTCTCTCCAGTTGTTTCCTATTTTGGTCACAGAATAAGTTTTTGAGATGGTCTTAGACACCAGCCGTCACCCAGAAGGGTGTTGGTAGCCATTATTAATACCTATCTTTCCTGTAGCAGTTTTAGAGGACTGTCAGATGGGTTTGGACTCTAATGTATTTACAGATCTTCCAAGGGTGGAGTACTTGTGCGTGTTTGCTAATGCGCTTGGCGTCTCTCGTGGCATCTTTAATGCTCCTAATCTGTAGATGAAATGGAACCCAAGAGCATATTTTTTACCAGAGAGTTCCACAATACATTAGGAGCTGGACTTTCCCTTTGCTACAAGCAATTTAAGAGCTACATTCTCATAATCTTTTCCACTTATTTCCCCTTCTGATGTAGCCAATATGTTGGAATCCCTTGTAAAAACTTGTCATTTATACTTATGTAAGTATTTGGTATTGTAGACAACTTGCTTAGAGTTTACTGGCACCCATAAGAGCAAAGCATACAATGGTAAATGGAAACTCATTTCTTGAATCAGCTTAGAGCTGAGGGGCTCTGTATTTGCTGTTTCCTAACTGTGAAAATGACATGGAAAGTTCTGCAGGTATCAGCATTTTTCAATAATCATTTCCATATAGCCAAATAGAAAAATTCATGATTTTGGTTTCTACACTAGATTTTGCAGGCTTTTARAGCAAACTGAGAGACCTCTGAACAATATCCTCCTACATTTACATCTTGAAGTGTAAAGCTCTTGAGGGTGGTGACTCATAAAGCATTTCTTCCTTCCTCAGAGATCTAAGCTTGCAAATGGAAACAAGGTCTGCAATTCCAGTGAGGAAGCCGGCATGAGGGGTGGGAGGAGGTGTCAGGGCCCACACCACATTACATGATGATGGATTGATGGGACCACATCAATGAGCCCTGAGAGCTGTGTGGCTCTCTGGGTAAAAGGAGGTGGCAGGAGAGAAGGAACGTCATTAGTTAACCCACCCAAGGCAAGAGAGGCYTCAAAGTCAATAAGCAACAGCCTGGAGGTGCCTGGAGGCTCACAGCTGAGCCAGCAGGTGAACTTGGCTTCCTGATGGGAAATCTCCAGCCAGTGGAAAGTSACCAAAGCCCTCACCTGCTCCCCCACTTAAATCAATGTCACAAGGTGTCATGCCACAATGCAAACAGAAATAAAGTCTGGTTCAACCTGCAAGTTATACATTAAAAAAAAAAAGGCTGGCCTTGCAAATACTATGTAGTTCACTTTGCAGAGCCTGACTTTTTTTTTTTTTTTTTTGAAATTCTGGAAGGAATTACCCCAATCTAGCTGTGTTGCAAGCTGAAGCCAGACCACCTGCCTCTGCCTCTTTTGTCATTAGCCCTGCGGCAACTCCAGTGGTAAAAATCAGTCAAAGGAGAAAGAAGGAACATTAACATTTCCTCCACACATGCTAAAAGCAGCACCAAATGATGTGTATGAATCATCCCATCTACTCTTTTCTAAGCTGGGATAAAAATGTAGGAGTCACACAAGCTGTGATAAACTGTCATGCTCTGGGACATAATGCATGTCTTAAAGTTAAGCAAAAACTGTTCCATGAGCATGTCACTGCATAGTGGTACATTGTGTTTGCACCTCTTTTAAAAGCACCTGTGCTAAAGCAGTCAGAGGCAAAAAACAAAATTGCAGAAGGCATTTGACTAATCTGAATGGCAGTTTCTATCTCACTACAGGTTATATTCTCTTCCCATTTCAGGTTTTTTTTTTTTTTTCACAATGCTCTCAGGGAGTATTTAGCCCTTGTTATGAGAATGTATCAAAATGCCGCTCAAAGGGAAGATGTTTCCATCCAGTGTTAGGTTTGCYAGGTAATTAAATTGTTCTTTTAATGCTCACTTAATCAGAGTGATTTCTCTGGTGCTCTATGTGAAAAAAAAAAGGAAAAAAAAAGATGATTTCTTACTTCCACACATTATATGACTGTTTTTTGTGTTTGATTCACTCACACTTTAAGAAGATACTGCTCCTTTTGTTCCACCTCTGGCAGCAACATTCAGAAGTCTGTATTTTCAGAAATAGCATTTAGTAYATTGCAGTGGTGCAAACATCAACTGATCCACATTGTGATCATATCCCAAAGGCAAAGCATGTGACAATAAACTGAACAATGCCAGGGAACTTACCTGGGCACTGAGACTCAGTCATGTGCACTGTTAATGTGTCACTGCTCTTCCTGGCAGATTTTCAGTGCAGCCCGAACACAAATATCTCAGACTCTCCTCATTTTGGGGGTTAGCATGGAATACTGACCATTCTCTCCAAACGGTTTGGGTGTGGTTGCCCTACTCTGAAGATCTACACAATGTAAATGAAATGAAACCCATCCTTTGCCCACTGTCCTYATTTCTGTAGGACAGCAATGGACACAATTCAGTTACTGGCATTGGTAGCAGAATTTCTCCTATCTCATGCTCTTATTTCCATTCCCCATATCCCTGTATTTTCTATTCTCATCAGTCTTCTGCTCTATCACATTAACATAGCATGCTGCCAATGGTTGGAGGAAGGAGAGCCATTATGTGCCCCCACAGACAAGGTGTAAAGGGCTGAAGTGGTGGCAGAAGGTGCTGGCTGCTGTATTTTCTYATGTTTACAGTGCCCTTCAGCCAGAGTCAGGCCCTACATCTGCTGCGGTCTTCAACGGCCAGCAAGCAGAGAGGTACCTGAGAGAGCTGATGTGGAAAGTCCTAGAGAAGAGCAGGGTGAACCTCCTTCACAGAGCCAGAGCTGGGTGTCTACAGGTGCTCCCTCCAGTGCAAACAGATGATTCTGTGATTTTCTGGGATTACATTCTTTAATCAGCCCTTTTTTAGGAACTACTAGGTGCAGAGGAGGCTTTCCAGGCAGCCTAGTAAATGCTTTCTGGGTTCAGGCRGAGCAGGGGGATTAGGAAACATGTATGTGTTTACAACCTTGCAGTGGAAGTAGGTCGCCCTTGTCTGCCTAAATGATTTGTGGGTGAAGCCACAAATTAGCCACTGCTGAGATTTACATGGTTTCCTCTGACTAAGCCTCATCTGCCCCACATGCCTCACCACAGCTCCCCTGAGCAAGTTCTCCACAGAGCCCCCCGCACAGGAGGTCAGGCTAAGGTCAGGACACCTCCAAATTGATCAAAATGAGGTCTAAATGAACCCCAGACAGCATGGAGGCTCTGTAGTGTCCCCACACAGCTGTCCCTCTCTCCCCAGCAGCTCCCATGTACTATCTGGTGCTGGATGTGGGGCAGTGCCGTCAGCACAGGCTCGCTCCATCTGTACACACACCATCTGGGTGCCTTCTTCCCTTCATATGCAGCTGCAGGTTTCCTCCTGCATATGTTCAGCCTCCCACAGCTGGAAGCAGTAAGAGGTAGTTTGATCTACATGTTATATGCAGGAAGGATTGAAGTTTGCAAACTTTTAGCACTCTGCACACTAGCAGGCCCGCAATAATCTTTATTGGCTGGTTTGCTTGCTTTGTGGTTGCCATTTGCATTCTCCTGTGAGCAAGATGCTGCAACTCCTGCAGGAGAAAAAGTTCTTTTCACTTTATCACCTCACTGTCATGGACCTCTGTCCACCACTTGATGTTTTGTGGAAAGCAAAATCATCCTCAGCATTGTTTCTGTTCATCAAGAGAAAGGGCCAAGCTGGCCCTTTGCCACACTTGGTGATTGTGAGTTGGTACAAACTGAGGTTTTTTATAGTGCCTATCACTGAAGTATAAAAGGTCTGAAATGCTGTTAGTCATGWTTCCCTCCCCACCAATCTTATCACTAAAGGCCAAACCTGCTGGACACCGCTGGTCTTCCATGTAGTATTGCCTAGAGAGTTTGTTTTGCTAGACGGGCTGATCTGCAGCCAGCGCTGGGATAGTGTCTAAATCTGGGGTCAGATTACAGRCTTTAATTAGTACTGATGATAAACTCACTATTTGTAAGGGCTTTTTGAAAGGTGACTTTAGTGCTGCTTATAGATGTGTTTTCTGAAATTAATTTGTTTCATGCTGTGAAATTTCCAGAGGTCTGTGGACACTGCAAGTCTTGAAATTGAGGTAAAAAAAAATCCTGTGACAGGTGTAACTCACGTAGGAAACACCACAAAAATGAATTTATAAGAAGTCTGTGATATTTAGAAATAGCTGACTATATTATTCTTGAGTTGACTGGCAGTTTTCTCAAGGATCTATATAACAGTTACATTAGAACTTTTAAATTTCAATATATTTTCATGCTTTGGCACTCGCCAGACACCTTGAAATAAATCTTGTGGGGTTTTGCATGTTGCAACAACTGGGTGCGTGCTACTGTGGTCAGTTTTAATAGGTATTAATACAGTGAGTAGCAAGCAAATTATAACTGTTTYACATTAGACATAATTTTACAGCAGACAATTTTATAAGGAGACCGGAATGAATCAAATTCAGTAATTTGTATTAAAATATTTTTTACATTCCCTGTGTTCCAGTGGAACTGATGACAAGCCTAGAGAAGCATGCTAGGACAAACAGACCAGAAAATTAAATTCTTCTAGTTTTCATATGCCACAGCAGGAATAATTTGCTTCTTTTTTTTTCTCAGCTTTTCTTTTCATKTTTTCTTTTTGAAGAGAGGATTACGATGTAATCTAACATTTCTAAATCCTATCACGAATATTTTTTTCATCTCCATAGAACTGTGATCTGTTCCAGTTTTTTTGGGGTAGACTCTAAAGTGCTATGTGTGATAGATTGCATTTACTAGGATGTGAAGAAAGCCAAAAGGTTAAAGTCAAGGTTGCAATCTCAGGACTCTGAATCTTTGAAGAATTTTTATTCTTTCAATTAAGCATATACATACACTGCATAYACTACATATACTTGCCAGATGTCCAAGATCAGACTGCATTTTTGACACAAAACCTATGTTTAAAGCAGTTGTGTTAAAGTTCTAGATGCTCTTGAAAACAGAACACTTAAAACCACAAAAACACAGGGTGTCTTTGGGCAGCAACTTTGAGCTCATTGTGCCCCATTGATCAGGAGATGCCTCCAAAAGCTCTGAAGGGCTCCATGGCTGCTGTCAGCTGTGGARCATCCAAGGTCAAAACTTGCTTTGTAAAAACAGGAACTCCTTCAGCCTGGTTTAAGGTACCCATAGATTTAGTGTCCTTGCTGAGTGACTCCCCAGGTACAATCAGTGCAGAGGGAGATACACCCGTGAGGCTGTGTCTCATCCCAAGCTTAGGAATTCCAGGCCAGTGCTCCTCACCTTCAAGGAGAACCCAAATGACAGTCTTGGCTGGATATCCAATGTTCAGAGGGTTTCACTGTAGGCTAGAGCACAGCCAGGCAGCTAACTGAGAAGCCAAGACTGGCAGAAGTCATTCATGTTTAGGTTTTCTTTCAAAGCTCTTTCCTTACCTTGGAGCAGACACAGCTGCTTCATGTCTCTGAGCCACTCATAAATTGGAACAATTACTGCCTTCTCCACCAGATCTACCACTTATAAAATAATAACTATCAAAATGTTTGTGATGTTTGTTACACAAGGCTGATGCATGGTCATTAGTGTAATGCAAAAGGCTGTGTAATTAGTGGATCAAAACTGTGGACACTGTCTCTTTGGTTTAGGGATTTCCATTGCACTCATCACTTGCTCTGAAATCCTGACCCTATAAACAATTCTGTCTGTCCTTAATCTTTTAACGTGAAGAGTTTCCTTGAGACACCATCTACTGCACAACTACTTATTCCAACTTGCTGTGTTTATAAACTAGTATTGTTTCTCCTAAGTTCCAAAGCTTGAAGCCCTATATATGTTTATGTGAAAATACTAGGTATTTTCCATTTGAGGTGTCTCTGTTTCTTGACACTAGAAATGAAAAAAAAAATGTTTTCAAAAAATAGAAGATTTTAAAATAGGTAATTAAAAAAAAAAAAAAAACCACCTATGTAGCTCTCTTTGTTCCCACTTCCTTTTTATTAATAATCACTAATGCTAGCTCTCTGGAGAAGGGCTTAATTTTTCTACTACTGGTGTTGATGATATCTAGAGCTAAGTGATGAGAAAGCTTAAAGAATAAGATAAATGTGTTTTTCATATCTTCTTGCTTATTTTTTTCAGATGGATTGATATATTGTTCAGCACACCAGTCTTTGAGATACTGAAACCCAGCAAAAGAAGGGGAAGGGAAGGGAAGGGAAGGGAAGGGAAGGGAAGGGAAGGGAAGGGAAGGGAAGGGAAGGGAAGGGAAGGGAAGGGAAGGGAAGGGAAGGGAAGGGAAGGGAAGGGAAGGGAAGGGAAGGGAAGGGAAGGGAAGGGTGTGCTGCTCCCACATAAGACTTCCACAGTCTGACTGCAAACACCTTGGGGTACCCAACACTCTCCTGGGCATCTGCAAGGGAAGGAGGGGTGAGAATCCCTTACTTCTGGCCCAGCAAAGATTTGGGTAGTGTAGAACAACAACCTAGACACAACAACCTAGCTCCAGGCTCTGCCCCCTCCTTTCTCTGCCTCCCGTCCTTGGCTGAAACAAGGACAGGGCAAAATAACCCCTTTCTGACCACAAAACATAATGCTCAGCTCTTTAACTACAGGCAAGGATCCTTAGGGATGATGATGGGGTGAAAATGAAGCCACAGGTTTTTGAGAGGATGAAATGTGGCTGTAGGAAGACTGTGCCCAGGTCTCAGGCGTGTTGAAGTGCTCTCCCTGAGCAATGCATTTCCTTCCCCATAGTGCATTTATTAAACACCTACAACTTCTGCACATATGTCTCCCCTATGCAGAATTGTGGACTGTAATCTCTACATAGCTTTACTAATACGTCAAGACCCATATAAATAAATGACAGGCAGCGCTGCTCAGGGACTTTCCTTGCAAGCCAGGTGAGTACAGTATGGCCTTGAGACTCTTCCCTGTGATATTTTGTGAGACATTGCTTTTCTAGACTAAGAAAATCTGCCATTCCCTTGGTCCTTTTAACATTCTTCCCTTTATGAAAGTCCCAGCTCAGTTTGGTCTGTTCATGCTCTGACTTTAAGCCTTCAGCCAGGCCCTGACTTTACCCTGAATGGAAAAAGTGGGGTGCATCACAAATACTCCATTTACAATAGAGCTTGTTTTGCTTGTACTTATACCATAACTAAGAGTTAATAGCAGCTGACAGTTATACACAGATTTTACATGAGCAAAAAATAGATGCCCTGCAGGCACCAGATTTGAGTGCTGGGGGTGCTCACCTCCATCAATTGTACAAAAAGCAGGAGCAGCTATGGCAAAGTCAGTACCATTTTGCCAATGCCTTCAAGTGTCACTGGTGAGGGAGTTWTCAGCCTTTCAAGGTCATCCCAGTCTAAGACTAGAAGTCATAGATGTCATGTAGAGTTACCTTACCCACCTCTTGGCAGCACTCAGGAAAGAGGCAATTCACCTTTGGCAGGATTCTCCCCGCTTCTGACGCAGTAATCTCTCTGGATCTGCTTATTTTAAGTCTAGGCAGATGCTGAGGAGGAATCTGTGATAATTTCACACTCTTCATCTTGCYGAATATTCCAAGTATGTTCCCTTTGATGTTTATGCGGAGGGTGAGACTCTCATGGCTGGAAAAATACCACTACATTTTCTGTGTCTATAGTGCATCTGTCAAGAGGTGTGAAGATCCTCTATCTAGTCAAGACACTTCTTATGTTTTCCATTCACCTGGCACAGTACTTAGGGAGGTCATCACAGGTTTTCCTTCTGCTGTAGTAAGTGTTATTGCCTAGCAGGCAGTGAAATGCTGGTGGAATACCCTGGCTGGAGTTGAGGAAGAAGAGCAACACAGACCTATCTGCACCTATGAGAACTGCACAAAAATACACACCAAGTCATCATTCCAGTCGTTCTGGAAAACAAAACAAATGTACAATTYGTAACACTACTCAAAGTCACAGCCTTAAAGCTCTATGCCATAAAGATGACAGCAGTGAATATCACGCATAAATTTAACAAGTTGGAAAAAATTATCAACCCATGTTTACATAACAGATGCATGAATACTTCCTAAAAAAATTGGCCATCATGGCTGCAGGCCTCGTCTCAAAAGGTAGCCATGTCCCAGCAGCCCCAATCAATGAGGGTTGAAATCACCTTCATTCCCRTCAAAGTAGCTGATGAAATAAAATGCTTAATACCAACTGACAGTCTGTAGAAGACTGGCTGAATTTGGTCTGCTGCTACAAAACAAGGTCTTAGGAGTTGGTCTTTTAGAGTCCTGTGCTTCAGTGCATGCCATGGTGTGCACAGAAGAATAAAACAGTTATAGACAGAGTGGTTTAATAGGTGAGACCTCTTGGCAGTTGTCCACGACCCCATGACAACAGGACCCTGCTTGGTCCAGTTTAGCAGAGAGGCATCTAGCAAGGCAGCTGGAAAGAAGGGGCAGCCCTTTGCCCCCGCAGCTCTGACACCATCTGTAGAGCAGAGCTGCTGTGCTTGCTAACAACCCCAGCAGCAGAGATGCCAGAAAAGAGGAATCTAATATTTTCTGACTCTCCCAGACACTGCTTATCACCAGCTSTCTCATGTGGATGTTTTTACATCACGAATGAAGACATTTCACTGTGGTACACTATGCAGATATTCTTACAACACCAAAGCTGTCCAAGCCAAGGTTCTGGCTGAAATCCAAAGCTCTCCAGATGGCCAGTGCCATCTTCTTGTGTCCTCCAAGACCTACCTGAATCTTTTCACAATTATTTTGGAGAACATGGGATGAGATGGGGCGATCTGGATTGTCAACACCCCTGCAGTTGTGGGCAGCACACTACTCAGTTCAGTCAGAAATGCGCAGGATGAATTTCTTCTTATAACCCCTCAGAATATTCCCCATTCCCCAACTCACACCTGTGCCAAGTCCAAGAAAAGCAAGGCTGGAAAAGACACCTAACTCTTAAAACTGATGTCACCCCAGAAGAACCTGAGGGTCCACATGGTCAGGCAGAACTCGGGACAGAGAGGATTGTGCAGCCCCCAGAGTAAAACACTGCACTGGACAGTGCTGGGGTGGAGAACAGGGGCTCACACCTGCCACCACAGTACTTCTAACTATTCTAGATTTAATTTGCATTTGCTTCTTTCTGTCTTGCTGAGCCAATTTCTCAATACAAGCAACGCTGTCCTTTCATATCTACTTTTTAAAGGTGTCGGTAATTACATGTGTTTTCTGAGAAATTGTTATTAACAATTTAATTAAGACTTGATTGGTTGTATCTGCAAAKAAAAGATTATTGTGTCTTTTGACATTTATTTCATGTTTCCTCCTTTCTGATGGAGATTCTGCTGTTGGAGATCCTTTCTGAGTTCTGAATTCCTCCCTCTGCCTCTGCCATTCGTTTTCTCTTTTTTCCCCCAAAAACCAAGCACCTACGAAGTCTCACAGAATGCACCCAACAAGACATGAGTGCATTCCTGGTAGTCCAGCTGCAGAGGAAGGCTTTCTCCAGATGCAATGATACTTCCTTTCAACCTTCTAAACAGTGTGAAAGGCACAACAAAGTGATGGTCTACAGGATTTGCTGACAGGTTCRCATGTGCAATTCATTCTTTGGCTAAGAGCTTCCCCTTTTCAGGATGTTTGAGAGACCATGTCTTCAGCCCATGAGTACCTGTGGTTCCCTATGTATCCAGGGTGCTCTCTGGATTGTCGTGGGCTGCTGAAAGTTGCTGTGGGAAGTGCTGATATAAAACCTCTGCTGGACTGAGTGCAAGTCAAAGCAACCCCTGTGCCAGYTCCACTCCTTCAGCAGCCTCCTGGGGAATAGCTCTCAGTGTTTCCTTTTACAGTCTGTCTTTTTCTGCATTCAGACTGTACAGACTGCAATTTCCCCTTATTCTCTCCAGCTCCATGTGGACCACGATCTGAGTGACCACTGATCCATGCAGATCTCCTGGAAATATCCTTAAATCCTGTGTGCTTAGGGAGAAAGAAGTCTAAAAGAAGCCATGTGTGCTCAGTGGGCTTTGAGAGAACACACAGGGAGAAGGACTCCACCACCAACAACCCCATCCTTGTGCAAGAGCCTGCCCCACTGCACAGTCAGGGATGCAGGAGGGGATGTGGCTTTGCATTGGGTGGACACTCCCTCCCCCCAGGGCCTTGGAGAGCCCCTGGCTCTGCACATCTCCACAAATCCCTGCACACAGCCACGAGTGTCACCAGGGACAGGGGATCCTCCAGCCTCTGTTGTGCTTTGGAACTACATTTGTTAATTGTTTCTCAAGTTCAGTTTAGGCAAATGCCATTTTAGCATAATTTTATTTACACAGGGGACAGATTAAACCAGTAATAATAATGACACATATTAGGTGCAGCTATTCTATTTTGTTCCCCCAAGCAGGCCTGTAGCAATGTTTCTTAATTTAAGTCCTGGTGCTACAAATCTGAGTAAATTTTACACATGGGAATATTTCCTCTAGATTTTGTGAAGGCTGCTCACATGTGAAAAGCTGGATTTCCCTAAAAGTATTTTCAGGACTGAACACATCATTTAAGTGGCTCAGTTTAACCTAGTATTTGCCTATATTATAAAAAAAAATCAAGCAAGGCCAAGGAATCCTCTTACTTTTTGTTGTGATCAAATTTTCATTAATTTCTTAATGGTAGTCATGCCAGTAAAATTATGTTTTTCATTTTGAAAATGAAATGTCTGATGATCAGATGACAAAAGTCTGATAATCATTGTTTGTATCACATCTTAATGATGTATAAATCTCAAAGATTTTATCCTTTGAAAAGTAAAAGGTATGAAGTTTTGTTGGTGGTGAGGATTTTTGTCTGGTTGGTTGGGTTTTTTCCCCCTAAATCTAGAACTCAGTAGATTTCCTAAGATAAATAAACAAATAAGAGAGAACTTCACAGACAACTCCTTTAATGCATAACTGAAGATGGTGGATTTATATGCTGTGCAGTAAGCAACAGTTTCACAGATTCTGTTACTTTTTACATAATATTTAATTTGTATTTATAACACATAAGGAACAAAATGAAAGAACAGAAATTAAGAGAAACTGAGAACTAACACRGGAAACTATAGAAAATTCTTTACATTCTCATAATTTATAATTTTGGTGAAACTTAGAGTATAAAACCGATTTTAAAATAGCCTGACTTTCTGCACATTTAGATGGATTTTTGCATACAATGGGAATAACGTTTGCTTCAGAGGGTAGTCATGACATTGGACCTTACAAATTGTGGAGTGGTCCTCACAGAGCAGTTATAATGTAAAACATTCTGCTGCGGTTAATCTTCTCTTTAATAAGGCCTGAAGACTAAACAGTTTAAGTTTCTAATAGTTCAGGAAGTTTTCAGGATGTTCCATAGATGTTTTGGGATATGACCCTCAGCTGGATGACAGAGTTGCAGCTCATTGAGTKTTTTGTCTACATGTTGATGATTACTTCTATTATTTTTCCCCATTTGTGATTTTTTAAATTCCATTTTCCTATTTTCATGTCATTGCTTTGTGCTTTTTTTCTTAGTTTCTGCCTTCTCTGACTGTGATGGAAAAAAGCATTGAGCTATTGTGGGCACTGGCAGATGGGGGCAGAGACAGGAAAATTAATTCTGCAGAGGACATTTGGCACTCTTTTAATTTTGCAGGCTTGTCTTTTCCACTTAACAACATTCCCACTTAGCAACATAAAAATATATTTGCATTAAATAAAGGGGAAGCCAGACAAGAAAGTAAAGCAGATCTTGCTGTGACCTTAATAGATTGTGAAAAAGAAAAGGAAAAATATGTATTAYAATGCTTGATGTAGCTAGAAGTCAAAGCCTCTGGCTGTTGTTACAAGAACACTGTTAACACCACTAATAATGGGAGATCAGACACAGGACGTAAGTRGAAGGAACAATTTATGGAAAAATTACCATCCCTCTATTAGACTCAATCACATCCAGGCACAGAATGGTTGGTGTCACAATTTTAGAGCGGAACAGCAAGAAACAAGTTGTTGTTGGATCACTGTGGGTACATCAACAGCAAAACAAAAAAAAAAAGTGGCTAAATAGCGCAAAATATACTGTGAAAACAGGAAGGAAGAACATGTAGGTGGGACCATATGGCACAAGCTTCTTCAGTAACTATAGAACATTCTCCTTCAGAAAATGAAGAAATAAGAGCTTGGTATAGCAACGTTTTCCCATGCAAAATACTTGCTTATTATAGAGCATGGAGGGAACCAAACTGGAGGTTGCTTCTAGCATCTGTATCTTTGGTGGGGGTTTTTGGGCCACATGGATTGAGGAGCATGAGCAGGGATACAAAATCAGTGATAAGTACAAGGACTATGTATGTGCCTGACTATTCATCCTGTGGGGATAAGGTGAGGACTAAACTCTGGTTTTYGTTCTCATTGTTTTCCCTAAAACATAGCATCACTTTTTGGAGGAGAAACAGTATGAAAATTGATTTATTTTCTTCCTTTTTTGTTGGAAAGATAGAAATTCCATGCCATTTTATTTGTGGAGAAATYCTGGAACATTCAGTCACAATAGAGAGGATGGCAGAAAACCTAGGTGTGYATGTTGAGTGAAGCAAGACAGATGGTCCTTGTTAAGAAGTATGAACCCTGTGAAACCCTGTGAAGATAACAGTGTGAGGTTTGCTGGAGTATTGGGGTTGTAAAGCCCAGGACATAGCCCTAAGGAAATATGAAGTAGGAACTGTTTTCTGCTGTTTTGAGGGGTTTCAGCATTTAGGGCCTGAATTCTGGTGTTTGTCAAAGAGGGGCAAATTAAATCCCTGTGTGACTGTAAGAAAATGCACAGGAACCTCACTGTGGGCAAGAGAGAGGGTTTTGGATTAATGAAGGACATGTGGGGAGGAGAAGGGGGAGAGAAGAAGGCAGTTTAAAAATTCAAGGACCTGGATTGCTCAAAGGAAAAAATTGAGTTAAAAGAAATATGATAACATAGTTATTCTTGTTTGAGTTTGAACTGTCCCCCTCCTAGAAGGGACAGAGGAGCTGATTTACACTGAATTCCCTCAGTATAGGGTAACTGGGACACCAGACTTGCARCACATGAAGGGATTGAACAGCTTTAACTGGGAATGCCAGCTTTGGTATAAATGGCATGCAGGCCCGAACACAGAGTGAAGTAGCAAAATACAAAAAGCTGCATAAATCTAGGCTTCAGTTTTGGAAAAGGAAGCTAATTAYACTTAATAATGCTGGTGTTGGAAGAGGGAACTGCAGGAGAAGGGAAAGTCACCAGTCCAGGGAGAGACTATTCCAAGGGCATGTCAAGAGCATCATCCTGCTTAAGTGATTCAGTCATTTGACTCAGGAATGGGAMGTTTCACAGATGTATTATCTCCAGACACACCTTCTCCTAGCTCTTTCCTCAAGGATATCTGGATAATGGTATCTTGTGRTTAGCTGGACAACCTACACTGTGTTATCCAGATGCAACCCTAGCCCTTGGTCTCTGATGGCAATCTTCCCAGCTAAAACAATGGTCTTTTAGATGTACCACTGATGCAGACCCAGCAAACAAATCAGATCATCACTGCTATTTTTTTTGTTTGGTTTTTTTTTTTTTTTTTTTTTGGGGGAAGGGTGGTTAATCACCAGGCAGTGATTTTATTTCAAATAAGCATGACAAAGGGGACATGACAGCAGGAGTACATTGTAGGAGTTCTGGCACAAATGCACTTGAGCTGTACCAGACATTCATGTTCTTTGCAATCCAGGCTATTCCTGCCTCAGCAGGAGAGGAAATCTAGAGGTAAYTGCTGCAACTTACATAGCAAGCCTTTCAGCTGACTAGTTTTTATGGGGCTGCTGCCTTCAGCAAGACCCAGGAAACTCTGGGAAAATAAACTTTTGTTATCTTCTAGTATGTCTTAGATCTGAATCTTTCTTGCCTTTTCCTAAATTACTGTTTTCTTCTTGAGAGATCAAGACCTGCAGTGGGATTTTCTACCCCTCTGACTGCCCACAAGGACTGCTCACTGAGTTTGGAAAGGAAGAGAGAGGTGATTGGAACAAACTGTTTGCCTTCTTGATACTATTGGCTCAAGGGAAGCTGTTTCTCTGCTAAGCAAATTCAAATATGGAAGAATTCCCTGACTGTCTTCAAAGTAAAAGGAAACCTAACTCCCTACAAATATTATTTTTTTTTTCATTCTAATGGCAGAAATAATGCTGTTTTCAATAGAYATGAGACATTTGTCCTCAGAGTACCACAATGAGGCTGTGGAGATATCCTTGTCCTCACAGTGCCAAGGGAAACGCTGAAGTCAGAACACCCTCTGAATATGTAAAATACAATACAACCCAGGAGAGAGGATGCTTGAGTGAGCACCTCATGGCAAGGCACCATTAATGACTGTAAAGTCTGAGGAGAGTATTTTGCTGGGGAACATAATTTTCATTTTCTAGTAAAGTCCAAGGGAGTTGTTCACTCATCCCCTCTGTTAAATCAAGTTACTCCTAAGCACAGCAGCTCCATAGAAGGCTGGACCCTGGGCAGAAAATCACAAACATGTCTAAAGACCGCTGTAGGCCAGCCTGGGTATCATGGGCAATTTGTGCCAGGGCTGATTTTGGGTCCCTGCCTGAAAAGTGCGGCTCTGAGAACCTCTGCAAGCAGGAGAAAGTAGAAGTGCGTGGAAGGCTTGTACCAGAGAAGAATAAAACATCTTCCTTTCAAAACCTGGTTTCCATAGAACAAAAAAGCACTTACTTCAAGTGTTTGGAAAGCAGAGTTTCTTCCCAGTAAACACTTAGGCCAGTGTTTATTCCCTACTTAATAAAGTCACTGTAAGAGAGCAGAATTAATTGCAATAGTAGTCTTTTGAAATTACATATATTTTCCTGCTCCTAGATTTTTAACATCTATTGAGACTGTCAGAAACTTAGAACATCACTAAATACAGCTGAAATTTTCTGTGAAGGGGAAACTGGAAATGTCTAATGATTTGAAAAAGTTAATTTCAAAAATTTAAAAAAATATATTTTTTTTTGTTAGTGGAATGTGATTTCTGTTTTTATTCTGCCTATTTCCAGTATTACACAACATGTAATTAATGATAGCATGAAACTACTTTTCTGAAGTACTGTCTTATTTAAATTATCTTTAAAAAAATCACAGAGGCAAGAGAAGCAAGTGGTTAGCAAGTTTAAATTTATATCTTCTTTCCTATTTCAAAGTTCCTCCTGCCTGCTTTGTTTTTGGTGCTGACATAAAYGCCAAAGCATTGTATAAAAATAAAAATATTAAAGTTTATACATTAAATTCCTTCAAAACTGGACAAAGAAATTCTGAAAACTCTGAAAATATTATTTTCATTGTAAAAGTGATAAATTGGTAACTTAGATATTATGAAAATCTAGGTTTTTACAACTAAGTTTAGATTTTTATGAAAATTACACCTTCAGACAGTACAAAAGGCAACAGTGAGAATAAATTCACTCTATTCTACTACAGAATGCTCTTCTGCAGAATAGTTTTCATACAAGTTTTGTGAAAACATATASAATTTTGATTTAGAGCTCTTGTTTGAGAGACATACTCACAGTTCCCACTAAACCTAAGAGACTTGCATGTCATTGCATGCAGAAATCTGGAGGAAGAATTGGGTCTAAAGTTTGAACAAAACAAAATAATCAGATAGCCAGATAAATTATGGTGATGGAAGATGTGACTAAACAGCAATGGCTAAAATAATTCCATAGTCCCATGTTTGCCACWGGCAAACACATAACACAGGTTAACTCTGAAACTTGTTGCAATGCTAGTTTTTCATGTGTTGTATTCTTTTTATCTGTATCTCCCGAGAGGAAAACTGTTTTAGCAAGAAAATAYACATTGATATCATAATTTTATAAGAATAATTACTGAATTGGTTGCAGATTTTGATGTAGCAGACAATTCACCCATGTACAGCACATCAGTATTTTGACAAAATTATCTACTAGAAAAAAAWGTCATTTCTTAATCTGGAGGGCAGCACCTCAGGAAAGCTACCAGAAGCTGGATTTTCACATGTTACCTTAATGATGAGAAGGAATGCTCTACTGGGGCTAAATGAGCCCCATTATTGGTGATGAAATGGTGGGCAAGATGAAGGAGAGGCAATTTCTTGCTTCTCTCAGACGTGGTCCCCTGGCTTTAGTGAATGCAACGAAAAGATACAGAGGGGAGAGAGGAGAGGAGAGTACCAAGGTCCAGGCTCCCACCGTCACGCCTGTGCAGAACCAGCTTTATGGCTCCTAGGGTTGTGACTCCATGGGAAATGCTTGAGATCCCACTGCAACTCTGGCATTCAGACCCGGAAACCTCCCTTCCCAGGGGAGTTAACATCTGCTGCTGCTGCTGCTGCTGCTGCTGCTGCTGTGAGATGATGTGATATGAGTCAAGCAGTTCAAGTGGTAGCAGGCTGTGCAGGAGTGGAGAAAGTTCAAATTTAAAGGCAGTTTCCAATGCACGACTGAACAGTGAGGGGGAGAAAGGGAGAATTGTTACAATTGCACATAATGGCATTTATTTCTAGGAGGGGAGGGTTGAGGTTTGGTTGTTTTGGGCTTTTTAAAAATGTAAATAGCACCTTTAAAAATAATTGCTGCCTGCAGTTAGGAAGTTGGTCAGGGAGACCCTCTAGTGCAGAGTCCCCAGCAGGAACTCCCACATACTGATGATGGCCAGGAAAGTTGCAAGAGTGTCAAAATTAGCTCTTTCTCTGCATCCCTTTTCATGTTTGCAGTCTTATAGTGAAGAGAATGGAAAGTTGCTCTTACAGCATGAAAAAATCCCTAAGTCTGACACACACACACACACACACACACACACACACACACACACACACACACACTCTTTGCCCGTGCAAAGCAGAGGCAAACTCTCCCATATGGGAGATAATTTGTATTCACCCAGGTGCTGGGGAAGTTGCATTTCCAAGAAGTCTAGCACTCAGACTAAACAGGTTCTGGATCATCTTTCTGTTCCTGAGGGCAGGGGAAAWACAAGCCCCTAGGCACTGCCATGAACACCTGGACCCTGTAAAACACAGAAAGCACAGCAGGACCTTAGGGCAAATCCTTCAGGATGCAGGCATATCAGGGATCAAACATCCATCCCATTCCAAAAATTCAGCGTGGCTGTCACAGGTATCAGCAAAGCATGGCAGCCACCTCCTGTAYTTCACCAAGAAGATATTTTTATATTACCCCAGCACCCTAAGTCAGATATTTGAGCACTTTACAAACACTCCCTGGGTCTTGTGGTGAGTCTACCTCATCTCTCCCTTCATCTGTTTGGCTGCTATCCAGTTTTTGCAGGGTTTTAGGTGTTTTTTCAGTGTGGGTTTAGGGTTTTTTTTGAAAGTCTATGTCAACAGAACAAGTCAGTGAAAAATATAGTGATGGCTAATTTCTAATGGAAGAAATGTGCAGACTTAAGAAATACATGAAAAGAGCAAGCTCTGGACTCTTATTTGTACCAAAAGCGTTTGGTTGTTTTTTTTGCTTTTTTTTCCCCCCTTGACTTCTCACAGTGTCGGGGGGAGATAGGGAGGATATGAAGAACTTTGTGTTTTTTTGCCACCTTCCCTCTCTGTGGCAATTATAATACACACAGACACTCATCCTTCTCTCACCAGAGAGAACCCACAATAAATCTGATGGTTTTCAGTAAACTGGTTACACTTCCCCAGCTGCCCCCTCCCACACCACCCTGGTGTCCCCGCCATGCCCCAGGGAGCTCAGCAAWGCGCTTGGCCAAGGGGCAGGAGGAGGGGGAAACTGAGAGGGCTCAGTGTTGCTGTGTTATGAAGTGACAGATAGAGCCAGCCAGGCAGTGCCCCAGCTCTGAGCACGATGATATTCATTTCACACAGCCCTTGCCTGTTCCAGCTGAAACGATAGGAGATGCAAACTTTGACTTCTGTGTTTGAAAGAGATATTGTTTGATGGAAGTGTGTGGGTAGCGGGTAAAACAAGCAGCTAAGTGTCAGCACAAGAAGCAAACATTCTCCTTCCCTCCCTCCCCAATGTAGTTTTTGACGTAATGAGCATTGCTCCCAATTTTCCTTCCAAATAGGCATTGCASCCGTCCCCATGGCAACTGTCATGCTCAAAAGATGTCCTGTCAGGAGCCATGAAAGGCCCAGAGACATTTGTATTAGATGGTCACAACCACGCCAGCTAATGCTTAACAAATACACTACGAGGCTGCATTTGTCAAAAAGAAGAGCGCAAACATTTGTGTTCCATTAAACAGAAATTAATAAGATTCAAATAGGAAGAAACCAAACTGGACTGGGTTTTTTTGTGTATACAGCTGTGTTATGAAGTAATACAAGGAACGTTAGTATGAATAATGATTGCACATGTGCATTCAATTTATTTCTTCTACTTCTTGTATGGTCTCCTTTAACCCTTTTTCTCTATAGGTTTTTCAGAAATCAAGCACAGGTTTAATAGCTGGGCAAGACAGGGATTTCAACTGCTCCTTTCACACTGCYGAGGTCCAATAGCACTTTTTTATTTAAAGGCACTCTGGGTCATTGGGAAGTTGTGCTTTTGAAAAATATTCACGTACTTCATTGAGCGCTTGAATATGGTTGTCTCAATTTTACCAGGAAAGAGAAGCGCTCCAGTCTCTAAACAAGGCGGGTCAGTGGAACCAGTGTGCATCCTTCTAGCTCCCTCGGCCACAGGGAAGGGGAGCTAATTTATCCCAGCTGAGGATCTCGCCTCAGGTCCAGGCACTAAAAGAAAATAACAAAACAGAATTGTGTTTCCAGCTTAGCTGAAAATCAAAAGTGAAAGTTCAGGAAGACAGCAGAGCCTCCTCCCACAACAGCCCTTCTCCTGGCTCCGCATCACTGAACATACTTGCTGCTGCAAGTAAACAACAAAGTGGACTGTGTTACACAGCCTGACAATGACAGTCTGTACTCAGCTTTACTGTCCACAAAAGGCTGTGGTAGCTTTGCTTTCTCCGGTCAGCTTAACCTTGTGCTTTTTCTTGTGAGAAGGGGAAAAAAAGGAGAGTTGGCCAGGGTTCTGGCTCAGCCTTGGGCCTGGGCCAGCTACCCAGTGTGTGTGGGTGTACCAGTGCCTGGACAGCCTCCACATTTGCTGCTTAGAGCTCTTATAATTTCCCTGGTTCAACCTCCTACCATCACAGGCAGCAGAAATAATCAAAGCAGAGCCTGCATTTCCATCGCTCAAGGTTTTTATTCTTCCAAGGTGTTATTTTGCAATAGTTTGAACGCATATATATTTGTGTCAGGACTGTTACCTCCTCCTCCCCCTCTTTTTCCCTTTCTCCTCATACTCCTGTCTCTTTCTTTTCATCCATGAAGCTCCTGTTATCCCCCCRAGCCCTTCATCTCTCAGGCAAAACTGAGTGAGACCCTTATCCAAGGCTGGGCAAGTCARAGGAGAGGCAGCAAATGTAAAAAATTTTTCTTTCTGGATGTAATTGCAAAACAAGAATTTGCTATTCCATCAGCATGCACATGTCCAGACCTGGACTTCTGTAGAAAAGCCAACTTTCACTTAATCTTTTGGATCGGTAAGCATTTTTCTGGAGAAGGTTCACCATGCCAGGCTCCCATATTCCTCTCCTTAGTTTCCCCAAGCCTTCAGGACAGGACAGAAACCTAAAGAGACTAACGGTCTTCCCCAGACCAAACTGCTGCCTTCAACAACAGACTCCAGTCAGTTCTGGATAACTACAAAAAAGCCCTGGCATGGGGTCATTCCTGTTGTTCMATCTCCTGTGTTTGTGGTGTAGTCATGTGAGATGATGCGGCCTCTGCCCCTTCTATGAAGAATTTTTCATCTTCCCAAACATCTCCAGACTCTGAAGACACCCAACCTTGGAGCAAGGCAGAAAATTCAGCTCACAGCACATGTTTTAAGTTGGAAAATGACTATTTGCTGAAACAAGAAAATCTCTATCACAACTAGATTCTTCCAGAAAAACTCCTGTTCAGAAGCTCCAGACCAAGCTTCCATCCAAAGAGAAAGGGAACAACTCTTGCAGAAGCACCTCTTGGTACAGCTGCTTAGCTGGGGGCTCAGACACTCAGCTCAAGCCCTGGTCCCAAGCCTGAGAAGAAGATTTAAGCAGTGTCTGCACCCTCCAAGGTTTGTGCTTCAAGAATCATCAGCTATTTCAATGTATGTTAAGCACACACTGTCTCTCTCTCTGAATATTTCTGAAAATTGACTAACTTCAAGTGCACTGAAATAAGGACTTACTAAAAAAATAGGTGAAACTAAGTCTCAATTTATCTTTTATGTTCTTTCTCTATGCAGCATCTTGAAGGAGAACAAACCAATATTGAGTATTCCCATATGGAATTTCCTTCTTCCAAGAAAGAAAAAGAAAGTTCAATTTTCCTGCTGAATAGCTTACATGCCTAACAATACGTTTTATGAACAATTTTTGCCATATTCATGAGCAAAAGTCACAATAATGGGTGTCACTTTTAATGCCAAACCTTTCAGAATTATTCCATATTTCCCAGCCCATATCTCTCTAAATGATTCCAAGGTTTTGTGATCTTGTGTTTGACATMTCACACATGTATTCTTTCAGCTCAGCCTTTGCAGCCTCCAAGCCTGCACACAGAGATATCTTTGAATGATGTCTCTGGGCTAAAATCAGGCTTTGGTTTTTTATATCTTTGTCACTCCTCAGCTGGACAACATGGTGCATGACAGGAGCCATCAACACTCAGSAAATGTGGTCTCTTCAGCAGTGTGAGTTACTGTAAGTTTGTCAGGCTTGTTCTTCCCTCTCTAGAATGTTTTCTGACACTTTTAAAAAGAGGYTTGAAGTTTAACCTTCAGTCGAAGAAGCAGAAGCAGAGAGAGATGACCTAGGAGGCACACAGGGATGCTGCCTAAGCACGCAGGATCAGGGCTGGGATAGGCAGAGCCTACCTGAAGGATAATGAGGAAAGGCTTCCACAGGTACTATCAGCAGCAAAAGGAAGATCAGGGAAAACATGGACCCACTGCCAAAAAGGGAGGAGACTGAGTGACAAAGGACATGGGAAAAGACCAAGGTACTCAAACCTCTCTTCTTTGTCTTTACTGGTAAGATACTCCTTAAGGAATCACAGGTTCCRGAAACTGGTGGAAAAGGTGGGAGCAAAGTGGAGAAGGACCAGGTTAGGGAATATTTAAACAACCAAATATACCYCCATGCCATGGGACCTGGCATGCACCACCATGACAGAGAAAGAACTGTGGTTGCCATTGTGAGGCTGCTCCTGATGGTCTTGAAAAAGTCATGGATATCACAGGAGACTCCTCAGGACTGRAAGAAAGTAAATTTCACTCTTCAAGGATGACATGAAGGAGGATCCAGGGAACTATAGACCAGTTATCCTMAACTGAATCATTAGGAAAGTGATGGAACAAAACTATTTCCAAGCATATTAAGGACAAGTTGGTGACTGGGAGAAGTCAGCACGGATTTATGAAGGAGAAAACATATCTGAGGAACCAAGAGTCTTCTGGAGGAGCTAGGCAGCTGAAGTGTGGCTTAGGCAGGATACACATGCCAAACACAAAATTGCTTTTTTGTCATTTCTTTCTTGAAACTGCTCCACATCAGGGATGGCAAAATCTCTGTCAGACCTCTGGCCTCCCTCATTTCTGAGTCAACTTCTTTTAATGAGCAGACAGTTAAGTGTCCAAAATATCTGTAGTCAAGGCTGAGCAACATGAACTGATAGAAGTCAAACTTCACAAAAGATATTGCCTTGTGTGCATTAGCCAAAAATTCTACCCTTGCTTGCTTCAAATCTGTGTTTTATTTAGTTAGTCTACATGAATATGTGGTTATGGCTGCAGCACGAAAATGCTGTTAATAGTCTATAACAATGTATCAAGCTATTTATCTTTATGATATCCCTGGCCCAAATATTTTCTTTATGTCAGTGAAATTTCTGATAATTAATTTTGACACCTTTTATTAAAATAAAAATAAAGAGCCCATACTGAGCCTCTTGAGCCAGAAATGTAGTATAATACTCTGAGAAACTTGAAAATTTTCCAGAAGACAGGTTTTTTTTTGTCAAAAAGGTTGCCCTGATTTTACAAAATGGAAATGTTTCACAAGAATCTCATTGAAAGTTTGGCACTTCATTGTAAATATAACATTTAATTTTAGCTTTACTGAACTGTCCATATATTATTCCATTCTGGTCTACATTGTGAAGACCTCAGAGTTTTGAATTGAAATGCTGAATGACAGAGGTGGGAAGGGGGATTGTACCCTCTCTTTCCCTTTCACCCAGGACAAGAACGTGTAGCAGATGTCAGAGTGCGAGCAAGCAAACGGAAGCTCTTTCACATCTGTTTAAGCTGAGGATGTTCTTCACACTAGATAACAATAAGAGTTCGGGGGACAAATCTTACATGTGCTACTGTATACAAAGGCACTGACCCCAGCACAGAAAGTCTCTAAGCCATGACTCCTCGAGAGTATTCTGGTGAAGAATTGTAATTTGTTTGCTCTTTGATGTTTGGTACAGGACATCTGGTTCAGGGCAAAATGAACCTTTAATCTTATGTTTCCAGGGAGGTAGGAAGTGAGCTTTCTGACTGGTAGCAAAATTTTGTTTCCATCTGAGTATTTTCTGCATGTCCTATCCTTATGTTATTCAGGGGGAAAAAAAAAAACCCAAATGAACAACCCCCACACCCCAACATTTGGAGGCTTTTATTACAAAAGACTGGATTTTTTTAGGGAAAAAAATCCCAACCTTTATTAAATTTCAAGTTTGGGATATACTTAAAAACATAAAGGAGAAAATAATGAAGCATAGGAGAGAAACTTCAAACTCCTTTCAACCAGGCAGCAACACAAACACTCTTTTTTCCTTTTCAAACTATCACTTTGCCCATCATTCCCTTCGTCATTTTAACAGTTATTTCTGCAAAGTGTACCATGCCTTATGTAACAACACAAAAAAATTCAATAAATAAGCCAACTTRGGTTTATGCTCTCTAAGTTTCTGATCAGAAAGAATTTAGGTCAGCTCTACCCCCAGTTTTTGGGAGAACAGTTTCGTCCATTTTGCTCAGGGGACCAAAAAAGTCCAGAGGCATGAAAATTACTTAGCTAGGGTCAAAATCTAGATTGGAGACGTAGTTTTTTAATGTCCTTGGATTTTCATATTGGCATAAGAACCACAAAGGTCAACTATTTTGGAAAGTCTATTTMTTATTATTTTAATGTGAACTTGAGAAAATGCTACATGGTTAATCATTCAGTGATTAGGTATGAAAATTGTTAGAAGGAATCTTTACAGTTTATTGAAGCATTTGTTAACTACTATGTGAAGATTACTAGCCTTTTAAAAGTGTGATTATTTTTACAGGACACTGGAAGCTCTTTTAAGATCTGCTGCAATCCAATATGCAATTCTTGTTCAGCAAGATTTCACAAAGTATCAAGCTATTTATCTTTATGCTATGCATGGCATGTGTACGTAGCAAGTTTGCAAGTTTTAGGCTGTCATGGATGTTTCTTGAGAAAGACCCTTGGACAGAAGTAATTTTTCTAAATTAAATAAATACATTGTTTCTGATTTTCCAAAATASCCAAAGGAACTAACTCACATTCTAGATCAATGGCCTGCAAAATTTCACTTTGAAATATGAAAATGYTTTTTACTTAGTGACGCACAAAATATCTCAAGGAATAAAGGAACTCTGCAGTGGGTTGGGTCCTGCAAACTTTACTCTTTCACAGCAAGTTTTCCTATTGACTGTAATGGTGCTGATGATGTGAATTATCATGTTAGCCGACAGTCAGAATGGAGCACTATGCACAGGTGTACAGTCAGTATTATTTTTCAATTAGCTTCCCAGGATATTTGGACTTTTAAAAAGAAATAAGATTTGTCTGCTCTCTTGGGAAAAGGAAAATTCCAGCCCTCTAACAGATGAGGATTTATGAGGGTCAAATTCCAAATCATTTTAGACATGATCCGCAAATCCTTTTCTGTATCGTCAGTTTGAATAAATGGAGTTCAAGACTCCAAGTTAGGAAGCAGAGGGGTAGGAAATAAAACCTTTTGAAGGCTCTGGCCTCTCCAAAGACAGTTACTCAGGCTGGGCTGGGAGCTGTGGGTGCGCCAAACCACTGTGGGCACATTTCACAGACACTGACCAAAGCCTTTAGGAATCTATGTRGAGATAAAGATTTAAATGAGGTCTTAGGGACAATGGCTTCATTACAGAACAGGGACAAGAGTGTAACAGAACTTCTTTGACCCCAATACCAGGGAGCACTAGAAATGAGAAGGCACAGGTGTGCACATGGAGAGCAACAGCAGCAATCCAACCATCATTTAACATCACGCAAGAGCAGCAAGGAACAGTGGGCAAAATGGGCTCCAGGGTGTTTATGACTTCACTGTTTGCTTGAAGATACACATCACTTCAGCTTAAATCTCTCTGCAAGCAGGGCTTTGTCTTGTGTGAGATACGCTTCTTGTTAGTTTGGCAATAGCTGCACAACTGTCTCTCCTCTCAGTTCTCTGCCAAAAAGAAGGTAAATTGGATGTGCAGGAAGACTTGGGTCTGCTCCACAAAGTGTTATTCATAGAAACAGATTCAGCGAGTCATATAGATGTGCCCAGAAAGGCTATTAGATCATCAAGATTGCTTTCCCAGGATAAAATAGGTAATGATTTTGTTCAGATTTGTTTCGTTTTGGGTTTGTTTTTTTTTTTAATTTTTTTTTTTTATTTTTTTTTTTTTTTTTTTTAATTTTTTTTTTTCATTTGTTTGTTTGTTTTAAATTAAATTAGTTCCACATCACGTTGACTACCTGGAGTTTCTCTAAATCACAGTCTTCCATATAGATATCGGGTCTTTATGTGAAGACTTTTGGGCCAATAAATTGCTTTGGTTTTCCAGAACATTTTCTTTAGTTGGACTTTTCTTTCCTTAAGAGACAGAATGTCTTGTGATGAAAGAACATGTGGCACATTCAAGTTACCTATTTGCCCTTTTTTGATCAGATTTTTAGATTCTTGTACTTTTCAGAACTTTTTTTCCAACACTGGAATATTTTTTCCTGGCTCATTCTTTTATATTTTCTTCCATTTTTCAGCATATTTTTATAAATATGGGATGACCAGGACTGTACATGTTTCAACATGTTTGTTCCTGAAGTTATGTACAAATGTAAAATTACATCTGTATTTCCAACCATATTGATTGYCAATATTTTCTCATCTATTATTTCCTTATTGCAGTTCAGTGAAAAGTTTCTTTAAAACTTCCTTTTTCCCTGTGAAAAATGCAAATTGAAACAGATAATACATTTTCTGAAATAATGTTACATTTCTGAAATTATTACAGCTGAAAATACATGTTTTTATATATGTATGGGTACAAGGAGAACTTAAAAAGCAGCTGAAAAGTATTGGGTTGACATTTTAAAAACAAAGTATTTGAATTTTTTATTCTGAAATRTTTAATTTAAAATTTGCTTTGGGTCCATTGTAAGAACATTTTATACTTGAATACCAAAGTATTGAAATAATTGAAATATTTATACTGGGGTCAAATAATGTCTTTTCTTCAATCCATTATGGGTTCCTTTAAGTCATCAACCTAGAACAATTTGAAGAATAGAATTGCAAACTGACTAGGAAAAACTTCTATTYTTCTTCCTTTATTGATGATTTTTATTACGTTTACTCCTTTTCTTAAGATTTCTGTCTGATGAGAGAACCTCTAATCATTTTTGGTTTAGGTTACCTATTTGCCTTAACCAATCCTGACACAAAGTCAGTATCTCAGTTATCTGAAATTATCCTAAATAATACACTAAAATCTATTGAGCATTTACTAAATATACAATCAATTTGCCAAAAGTCCCCTTAGATATATCTTCCTCTGGAGCAGGTGATTTTTAATAGCCTCTGTAGGTATATTGCTCTGTAATACTTGTGCAAGCAGCACCTAGCTCCTTCTGCTGTTTGTAAAGTGTCTCATGGAATGATTTATTTCAAACATCAGTGGCTGCATCTTTAAAAGAATTTTTGCCATCTCTAAATGATGAAAATCCTATAGGAATTCCTCATAGGCCTCTTTTTCTTTCATGATCCACTTATACAGTTCTACAATGGGAAGACAGGTATTTAATAGACCTATTTATTACCCTGTGTCTTTACTTTCTCTATTACTTTTCCACATTGCCTTATTTGTGTCTACATCACCCTTTCCCTGCCACATCTTATGTGTTATCACTATTGTTCCTTTATATCTAGTTATTTTTCTCCTTCTGTCTCTTGTTTGTGGAAGTGAAATGATCCAGTCTACACAGTACTTGTCTTCTAAAAAGCATTATTCCTCACTATGCTTTTTCCTGGCTTTTCTTTCTGGTCTCTGAAATTTGCCACAGCCTGTCTCCACTTATAATTAAAACTGTCCTAGTATTTATTCTCTGTAAAGTTTTATTAAGCATCCTTTACCCGAACATGCTAAAACCAAAGCTTTTAATCTTGTACTACCAGCAKAACTGAACAAAAAGCACATGGTTCACAAATGTGAAATGCTTGAGGTAAAAAGGCAAGGACATAGTAGTTTCAAAGTTAGTTCTTTYCATTATGTCAGTTTTCCATGGTAATGATCTGAGAGTTTGCCTGAGCATATATTATTCCAGGAGTTCATCACTGAACTCATTTAGTCATTTAGGATGCCATCATCATCCCGTGCCCAGTCCTTTTGCTCTGGTGCTGACTGATGGGACTCACAGCTACAGTCATGGCTGCACAGCCCACTGTCACATCCACTCTCGGGTTTSGATTTTGCTTAATGTGCTACTGGCACAGGTGGATGCAGCAAGACTGAGACCCTGCTGTTAAAAATAGGATTGCTGCCATTCGAGTGTGATTTAATTGCAGAGGAAGAGCACTCAAAACAAAAGCTAACTTTATTGACACTGCTGGGGAAAGCCCTGTTCTGTGGAGCTGAGTGTGTAAATGGTGTCAAAGTAACTTCTAACAAGAAGGATCTTAGTACTTAAATAATGGGATCATGGGGTCATATGAAATCCTCCCTAAGACGGCAGTCTTTATMTAAATCATGAGAGCATAATCTCTCCAAAAAGCACAAATAACAAAGAGGGCTCAGTACATAGATTCTGGGTCCACAGGTCACTCAAGTTTAAGTCCCTTCTAAAAAAGGGGAATTCAGTACCTAAATACTGAGAGAACTGTGTCATTGTGTACCATCATTACAATAAGGAAATTATTTTTAAGATGGAAGAAGAAGCCCCTTTTGCTTCTCTGTGGAATTATGTCACTAATGCTGTGACATGCATTTCTAGACATAGGTGCAGCAGGGACTACCGTGCCTATTCTGATTGGCTGTCCAGGACATTGAGATTTTACTGACTTCCTTTCCATGGGCAGATGTGTCACGTCAACCCCAAACTTACATCAGGCAGACAGTGTCCCCACTGTCTCCCTCCTCCCCTCCCTTTTCACGTTGTCCCTCCCTGCTCATATTGTACCCTTGCCATGATACGCTGCGCTCACAGCTTTTTGAAAATGGTCCTGACTCCATCATGTGGCAGTTTCTATGTGGTCTGAAATACTGCCAGCTGCCCTGGCCCAAGGCAAAATGACTCTCAGAGCTCTTGCAGGATGACCTGGAGATAATACATTGCTTCTCAGTGCAAAGCATGGCACTCCAGCAAAAAGCAGCAGYTGAATGGGACATGGAGGGAGATGCGGCGTTCCCACAGAGTTTATTTAAAATTAGTCATCACTGCCCTGGAGAGCACATCAAAGCTCTGGGGTGGAGATGCCATTTATACAAGTGGAACACATTGTGCATTACTCCTATCCATCATGGGCCAAGCTGCAATATGGCCTTAAGGGAAAATGGTTCTTGCAGGGAGCTATTGACTGCTGGGACCTTGGTCCTGAGTCTTTCCCAAGCGATGCTACCAAGATCCTATGGAGTGCTATGCCAACCACTGAGCCACCGGTCAAAACCCCTTCAGTACATTTATTCTGAGAGCTCCAACCTGATTTTAGMGCATATTTTCAAGAGCAAAGGGCTCTTGTCTTATCTCATGAGTCATCCTTCTATGCAGATTATCAATTCAAAGTGACAGACATCATACTATATTTTAAACAAGTTATAATGTAAGAATGAGATTATGCACAAATATTCTGCCATAAAATGATGTGTTAGTGTTCTATCATATGTTTGCCAGCAAAACATTTTATTATATTTTTATATGTAATGCACTTATGCCAGCATCCATATGTTGCACTTAGGGTAAGAAGAAAAGTTCCCATAATGAATGTACACACATCTTCAGCTCAAACAGCCCACTTAGAGAGATATAAATCCCACAGAGGACCCCAAGTCTGACAGGTCTTTTCTGTCTTTTGTTCAGAAGAAGTACGTCTTCCTGGTGTAAGATCAGAGGGATGTCTTTCATCTTGAGCAGCAGCTACACTGGTATAACTAAAAGTAAAATCTCTCTTTTTGCTTAACAGGGCTCTGTGTCATTTGGATTACATTTCTATGTATRTTTCTAGTAAAAGTGTTGTCTTTGTTTAATTCAACAAAGACAAATGCAGTGAAGAGCAAAGATTTCCATCATTAAAATAATACTGACTTTTACTTTGATCAAGTAACAAGCTTGCACAATTCTGGTACAATAGTAATATTACCATAGGTATCTGCATGCATGGAGTGAGTGTGTGTATCTATGTGCATGTATAAATGGTATTTACATCCACTTCAAAGCTGTGCTTCTAAAATGAGACTGATCTGGTAGTCCAAGATGCTGAGAGACTCTGAAAACACACCCCACACACAAACTTATTAGATTTCTGCAGCTTAATAAGAAGAAATCTTGCTGCCTAATCCTGAATACACTGAAATTAAGACCAAAAATTTTGGTCACTTCCCAAGTACAGAACCAGACATGCTCTCCAACAGCTGAAATATTTGAATAAACTTTGCTAGAGCAGGAAAAAAAAAAGAGTGGCAGGCAAATTTTYGAATTAACTTCATGGTCATAGGAAAATGAACAGTTTCCCTACAGGAAAAGGAAAATACAGGCTTCAGTTCAATGTGCAAGTGTGTGTGTATCATCTCAGGGTGTGAGTTCTTACAGTGGGTTCATGTATGTTTCCAAGTACTCTTTGGATGGGAACTAATTACTGCTTGTTTAAATYACATGAAATGGCTGTAGGTGCAAGGGTTTAACCAGTGATTAAAGATATTATAAGGGACACTAACAGCCTTGTTTTGCTTCAACATAATTTTKCACTATATTCCATGGTTTTTTGTGCTTGCAAACATTCCTTGTAATGAGTGTTTTCAAAAAGAGAAAAATTCCAAAACTTTTTTGAATAAAACCTTTCCCTGGGTGGAAATCGGTGTGGCTACAGGCTTTTCTATTCCTCCAGAGCAGTATAATCCTGAGGAAGGTACAGAGTTGCTAGAATCAGAATCTTGTTTTGGTAGAAACCTGTCTTCTTCCCTTTTAAAAGAAACACAGAGCAGAATTTTGGAGCTGCATTTGATTGTATGTCAGAAAGGTGAACTGACCCTGCTTGTCTTGCCCCTATTTCTGGTCCTGGAACAGGCCACCTGGTCATGATGTGAGAAGTTCTGGACCACCAGTGATTTTAGGGTGATGGATGCAAATATTTATGTGATGCAGAGCTGAATCTGGTCCAAACAGCTGGAGGAATTACTTCTATAGCATAAAGTTTGAAGCATTTTTTTTGCCCATGTCTAATATCTGATCAAGCTTATGAACTTTTTTTCTTGCCCAACATAGGCTCAGTCTCCATTCTCAGCCTAAGAGTGAATGAAACACATCTCCTGGCAATGCAAAGCCATGGAAACCAACATCCTCTTACACACTAGAAAAACGTTTTATATAAAATTCCTTCAGAAGTTTAAAGATGTTATTTGGGGTCTTTTAGTCTTCTGTTTTGAATAGTTGTGTTTTTTTGGCATGTTGCACCTACATTGTTTGAAACTTTTTATAAAGACCCGCTTGCGATGTACTTAAAGGGTGCTATATAAATTAATGTAAATTGTAAATCATTTTGGCAAACATTTGCTCTCCAAGGCCAAAGCAAACTCAAGAGAGGCTGACAGTAAAAGTAACACACAGGAGAAGGAGAGGAGAATCACGCTCATCCTAGAGAAGACCATTAAAAGTCATCACSAAGAATCAACAAGACACCAAGTCCCACCAGCCCTTTTTTTGTGAGCARAGGAGCCACTGCCTCCAGCTTTGGGCTCCTGTGGGACTTCTTGGCCATGCTCACAGGGTGTGGGGCAAAGGGGATTGAAGGTACAAGAAGGACCCCAACCTCAGCAGCGCTGGGAGAGGAGCATGTCCTCCTGCCTCTCCCAATTTGAAGTGCAATTTTCAGGCATAAAACCATTGTTTTGCTTGCTTGGCCTTCTACAGTGGCTGGGCCAAGCTTCCTGCTAGGAGCCAGGATCTGCAACCTTATGAAAGTTGCAGGGCCCGGCAGGCTGCCGGTATTTTCAGCTGGACTGAACCCAGAACAATTTTATTTTCATCAGAAATGTTCCTTGGCCCTACCACATGTGCAAGCACATATGAAACCACCAAGAAGGCTCCCTCCCCCAGCTATCTTATTTAGCTAAAATTCAGCTGCCCAGCAGAACTGTTTCTTATCCAAGCCCTTAGAGAGAGGAGAGGAGAGGAGAGGAGTGGAGAGATTTAATTATAATCTTTCTCTCCCTGAACCTCCCACAGTACACTAATGCTTTTCATTAGCCGAAGCCAAAACCTTGCTTTATAAGCTGTGAGAGCTGTCTTTTAAAAAAATACATCCARCATTAAAAGAGTTCTGAATGGCAGTAACAGCAGCATAACCCTCATTCACAGGTGTGGGAGATTCGCTGGAGGATTGCTAGTGGAGAGGCAAGTTTTATTTGAAAGACATCTGATTCCTATTTCTGTCCACCGGCTGATTACGCCTCACATTACAACACTTCTGTGCCCACTGACAATTTCAGTCCAAATGAATGAGGCAAAAGACTCAACATCCAGGAGCTCTGGATGACTTTTATAAGTATCCAGATGTTTGGACTTTTATCTGAAGCTTRCTCAAAAAATATGAGGCCACTCCCAGAGGCAGCTTGACAAATATCCTCAGTCATTTATTCTGTGTGTAGGTCTAGAGCAGATATTCATATGGACATATCACTGGAGTAGGTACCTCAGTAGAATTCAGAGGTATGGAAATGCAGGAAAATGAAGAATTACATTTTTGACCCACAACTGCAAWGTTATTTGAGTGACGCAATTAAATCATGGTCTTACATTGATGGAAAAGTTCTGAGGAAATATCGTTGACTTGATTTTCATTGTCTTACAGAATACATAAAGCCGATTTTCATCTTTGAAAAGTTACCCTTTTTTTTAGTAGTTCCCCAGAAGGTGACTATCTAGGGGTCTGAGAGTACTATGAAAAAGATGGAGCTTGGCTCCTCACAGCACTTGATTCTCCATTCTTTTTCTTTTTTTTTTAAAGCAAAATATAATTCTTTTTCTCATTTCCTTGCCCTCTACCAGCTTCAATGGTATAAATAGGCAAATAAACCTCAGCAAATCACTAGAGCAGCTTCAGGGGTATTTGTTCGTTTCATCTGGTAGCCCTTGGCAGCTTCAGGCCGGTTATACCAGTACAAACACTGAGTGTGATGGGAAATCCGCATGTGTGACAGCCTGTGAGGAGGGAAGAATACAAGCAGCAGCATAACAAATACCTGTCTGGTCAATAAAGGACACGTGAAAGGGCCATGGGATTACACGGATTACAGTACTTGGTTACACAGATTAACCAGGCAATTAAAGGCAGCAGGAATAATAAATACTTTTCCAAGAGGAGCAGCTATTGGGCTTGTAGGCTGATTGTAGCCATCCCAATTCTAAACTGGTTTTGCCAAAAACTCRAAAGCGCAAAAGTTGAAGGAGAGGGAAAAGGCCCTGGAACCAGTCCCACAAATGGGACACGCTTCCCCTACTCCTCAAGAAATTTTACACAGTTGACTCGGGTCTTTTTCATTTATATTTTGATGGTTTATTATCTTATATTTTATTAGGAAATCTGCAGAATGTCTAAAATGCCTTTTGGCAGTCAGGCCTTTTGTTGCTGATCTCCGACTTAAATACAGTTTAACTTATCAAGAAACTTTGGTGTAGATCTGATGTAGTGGCTTGGTTCATTTGGTTTTTAAATGCTTTCTTTTGGATCACTTTTAATCATCACTTACATTGCACGTGGCCATTTATGCATTGACAGGTTGATGGGGACTTTAATGTACATAAAACTTTCTCTGTCAGGACTTATGCCTCTGTCAGATTTTATCCTGTAGTAGAGAGGGTTCATGCACAATTGCTGACAGATAAAATAAGCTCCTCCAGCAGCTGCAACTCTGCCTCCCACAGATTTTTTTTTTCTGCTCTGATTTTTTGTCTCCATCTAAGTCTTGGGAAAGCACAGGGCTGTGCCGGGACAGACAGGCAGGAGCACGGCACTGGACCTGTGAGAGGGACAATGACTTAGCCACATCAAGGGCTGTAGTGCAACACTAAATGTTTGTCATCTTTCTTTAGTCCCAGCTGCAGGAGACAGGTGACAGCAAGTAAACCATTCTATTCAAAAGAAAAGTGYACTTCCAGCCTGTATTTCTGCAGAGAAAACCTAAAAGGCAAAAAACTCACTTGAAAAAAAATAAAGTCACGAATCACATAAAAACAGAAACAGCTCACAAATTTTAAGACTGTCTCGCAATCTTAAGGACCTGAATCCTGAATTTGAAGTTCTTGGATTTGTTGTATTGTGTTGTGTTTGTTGTGTTGTGTTGTGTTGTGTTGTGTTGTGTTGTGTTGTGTTGTGTTGCTGTGTTGTGTGGTTCAGAAGGCAAAGCACTATGGTTTCTGACAAGCCTGGTACAATCATCTAATGCTTGAGGTATGCAGATATCATATATGATATGAAAAGACATCCAGCATCTGTCATTCACACAGAAGCCAATGGAAACTGCAAACACTCAGCTCTGAAGGATCAGGCCTTTAATCATGAATATGTTTCCAGATCTATAAAAAAATGTTTCCTAAGACACTTTATTTCTGCAAGAAATTCCCTGTTGGCAAAAGACTTTTCATAGCTCCTTAAAGACCTATAAGAAACTGTGGAAGAAATAGAGAGGTTTTGCTTATGGAAATGAGACCTACTAGAGAGCAACTGGAAATGTTTTTATGAGTCTTTGTAATGGAACTACAGTAGCAGTTCCATGTTGATTTTTATTGGAAGACACAATATTTTTTTTCTTCTTCTTTTGTAAGCCTAATTTTTTCCCACCTGAAGCTTCACATGTGGTCTCTTGGCAAAGGAGAATATTTTTCCAAACTGTAAGGCTGATGTGATATGTCTTTGTTTTAAGTAAGGACATATTTCAGACAACACTTCAAAAATTTCTTCAAACCTTTCCTTGTTCATTTGGAAATTGAAAACCACTTACACTACAAAACAATCCAGTTTGATTTTATATTTTCTCTTAGAGAGATAGAGCTCATAAGCRTATTTTTCATAATTTCATTTGTTTGGGGGTTTATTAAAGGTATTTTTGAAGAATAGAATAAAAATAACATAAGAGATGAGAGACTATATTGATARATTAAAATATTACATATAGGTGTGCCAACCCACATGAGGATATAAAACAGAGGAGATAACAAATTTAAATGTATGATAGAAGCTTTGAAATAATTAAGGTGTTCATTTGTACTAGAATTTTTCAGCCTTCTTTTTGTACTGATGATAAACATTTTTGTAAATAATTTGTTCCACGTAAATTTAACCCAAACTACTGTTCATGTCTAATAACTGTTTTTAGTAGTAGCTGAGAACTGTCATATTCCCTCCTTGACACGGTACACAAGTACCATTTCTTGTAGGGAAAAAATAAGGAAAGGGTCATTTCAGTGAGAGCACCACACTGAATTTTACACAGACCTATCAAAGTGGACAAAAAATTGAAGCACCCCATAGATGACAAATAGTTCTGTAGTGATACTTGGAGCTACCTGACTCGGAAGAGAGCTGTGGGGCAGGGAAACTTCCTCCCTGAGCAAGTCTGGAAAAGAGCATGTAGCTTTTTCATTAGCCRAATTTTAAAATGCCTTTCACAAAATTTTAGCAAACAAGTCATGTGTTTTTTTAGTGGACTCCCTTTAGCTTGTGATACATGGCCTGGTCACAGAGGTCACCAGATCTGAGGTGCATTCATGATCACTTGTTTCAGGTTTTCCTCCATAGCCATGGCTGTCAAAGTGCCACCCCTCAGTCTTGCCTTCTCTTTCAGCACTCTGGATTGCTGGAAGCTCTTCCTCCTCCTTCTCACTAATGGACACTTGAATTGCAGCCCACAGAGATTTCACCTCAGTTTCCATTAAGCCTCTTTCTGGAGAAGTTCTGTTAGTTTTGCCACTTCATTTTTCTTAAGAAAAAAATTGTAGGGGATAAAGTGATTCCTTTAATCTCTGGGAAAAGAATCCAATCTTTCTCCTACCGGACAACTGCMATGCCTTCTTTCTGTGTGCTCCCTCTCCTTCATTCCTGTTCTCTCCTTTTCCTCCCCTCACACTGATAAATCCATGTCTGCTTCTTTGCTTGGCTGTCTTCAGTAAAGAACTTTCTTTTTCTTTCTTCTTTTTTTCCCCACTGATACTTTTTCTTGCCTTTGGTTATATTTTTACAGCAAATTATTTCCAGAAAGGAGGAGAAACATAGAGAACCTTGTTCTATATTTCTATTTCAACGAAAGACCCCTGCCACCAAGAATAGGAGCAATGTCAGGCAGGCAGACCATAATACAGCAGGTTGGTTTCTGACACAAAGGTTAACTTGCACTCCTCATCTCAGTCAAATAAATTCAAAGTTCCACAGAAGTTGCACAGCAGCTTGTTTTCCTTCTTACACAGCTTCACAATTCTCATGGCAATGAGTACCTGTAGTGGAAGCACTAATGAATAATACAAAACTGGTTTTCCTTTTTTTCTTTTCAGTCTTTCTCATGTAACTAGATGAAAATTGCAAGCAATCTCATCAGAGTATATTTTTCATAAAACAGTCAGCAGTATTCAATGTTTCAGTGACTACTTGATTCAGACTTCTGGAGATTCACCTGTATTTGCTAACCTTGCCCCAGATTGAGATACCCCTTTTATATCATGCTACTCGCGCTGAGGCAGTGCCATGCAATACATTCCACCCAGTGTCTCCTTCAACAGGGATCTGGGTATCAGGTCTTGGACAAAAGTTTGAAAGGCAGCACTGAGCTTACAGCTAGATATGAGCTCAAGAAGAAATTACTCAGTGATTTGCTATGTAGTTCCAGGGTGTGATGGTATGTAACAACCGGAGACAAAATGTCCTTGTGGACTGTCTTTCTGTACTGAAGTAATTCCTTACGTGCTGCTTCACAAACATGACATGGCTGTCTCAAGTAACATACTTGTTGAGAAACAGTCCTTAAATCATTAGGTTGTTCACAGCAGCATTCCTCTCAAACAAATGGGGTGGTGGTAGTGGTATATGAGGGCTTGGCTGCATTACCAACTTTCTCAGACATTTGATGTATATATTGAGTTGCTAAGCTTGCCCCAAGGTTTTACATATGCATATCATTACTAGGAAGAAGTTCTTTACTGTGAGGGTGGTAAAACACTGGAATAGGTTGACCAGAGAAGCTGTGGATGCCCTATCCCAGGAAGTGTTCAAGGCCAGGTTGGATGGAACTCTGAGCAGTCTAGTGGAAGGTATCCYTGCCCATGGCAGAGAATTTGGAACTAACCATCCTTAAAGTCCTTTCCGACCCAAAGCATCCTAGGATTCTATCATTCAGTGGCTACATCCCTTCAAGAAAAGAACCTGATTATCAGAACCTGAAAAGGGTTCTGATAATAATACCATCTTAGGTATTTCATGTAAGATTCATCTGACAGACTTTAACCATCGAAGTGTTTGATTCCTACTATTCCAAAACAGGTGCATAGAATAAGTGGGATCATCTTTTTGCTTTTGTGTGCCTCTCTTATTGACTACAGAGAAAACCCAGAAAAGCAGCTGAAACCGCCCTTTGGAAGTAGAGAGGGATACCACCATGTCCTTCAGGACAGACATGTTAAATCATCAATTTATTGTGATTTAACATCTACCAAGCCATAGTAATTGATCATGCCCATGATCCCAGCTCACCCAAGCTAAGTGCTCACTTTAATCATTCCCTAGAGACAATCCTTAGGTTGCAGTAACTTAATTGCTTGTCCATGTCTATTCAGACCTTATTGTCTCAAAGTGCATGGTCATATTCACCAGCTTTGTTACAGAAAGCAAACTAAATATTGGCTAAATCTACACATAAACTGAGACACACAAAACTAGAAAAATGAGAGAAGTAACAGATCTACAGTCGTTTCTATTTCAAGCAAACTTTCCAAGTAAGGAACAATGAAAATGTACAAAAGTAAAAACATCTAAATTTCCTCTTGATGTAAAGTTGGAAGAAAGGCACCAAAGCTATTAAAAAAAATAAGATTTACATGATACTTTTATCAGCTTTCAAACAGGAGCTGTGTGGCTCAGGGAAGGGATACACTGACCTTTCACTCCCATTCTCTCCAGCTTCAGTGCTGCCACAGGCCCTAAGTGAAAATGAGTCTATTGGTCTCATCCAAACCTCGGCGCATRTTAGCCCACATTACAAAACACCAGAGAATTTGGCATGATCAGCAGTTTCTGCTCAAGAGAGGCCCAGGACTGCAATAGCAGAGGTGTTAGAGATCAGAATTTGGGAATGCTCGTTGAGTTACATGGGAAAGCAAAATACTTGGTCTCCTGCTTTCATTGCGACTGTATTCACTTGCACAAAATAAACACAGTATGAACAATACAAAAMAATATTTTTATCACAGCAAATGATATATAAGGCAAACAGTTCATKACCTTATTTATAAGGCAAACAGCTCATTACCACCATTCACCCAAAGGTCACAGAGTGCTTTTTAAGCAGAAATTTAGCTGCATCGGTGAAGCTTGTAACATCATTCTTATTTTACAGATGGAAAAACTGAGGCACACAGACACCTTCCTATCCAAGACCGCACAGGAAATCTGCGGCAAGACCAGCAAAGGCTCCTGATTACAGGAGTCTGTGTGTGTCAGGGTTTGGGGAGGACAACTGAGCTCTCTTGCACTCAGATGTCTATGGCAGGAGCTGAAGAGCGCACAAGCAAAAGGTCAGTGTATTCATTCTCCAAGCCACAAAGCTCCAGTCTGAAAACAAATATAAATGCAATGAGGCTTTTCTGCAGTTCTTCTTTTTCAAATTTTGTTTCTTGGCCCCAGGAGTCATTTTTACACCAAAAATAGTTATGTATTACATACTACTATTTACATAAGTTTGCACTGTCTCTAATTTGGAAATACTAATAAAAAGAAAACCTGCAGACCACTGGATATCAATCTGATGCTGTCCTCTTAGCACCATGTGATGTCAAACTATTCTAGCTGAAAAGGGTGACATATCYTCTGATGCCACTTTTTCCAGGTTATTGTTTTTTTTTTCCTGAACTGATACCGGCATTACTTCCTCCTTACATCCTCTGAGCTACATTAAACATTATTCTGGATTCCAGAAATTTGGCTATAAATGCAGTTGCTTGGAGTAAAATCAACCATCCACAATACACCACCCTAGGTGAAGTAATGCTTGGGTACTGTGATGGAAGTGGTTTGCATGGGAATGAATGAAGCCAGAGGAAAATCAGTTGCCCTAGAGCTGGAGATCTCCCTGGTCCTTCTGCAAGCCTGGCAAAGGATCACCACATATGCACAGACTGCCACTCCTGAAAATTATTCTCCCCCTTCAATCCCAGGTGCTTGATCAAATGCTTTGGGCTGCTTTTGGTAACTCCAGTCCTCTCTCCACACCTTTCATTTTTGAAGATTCTCCCCTAATTTGGTGTTTTCTCTCTGAAGAAACACTGTATTGTGAGTTATTATGCCCCATGTGAACTTCTCTGTGGATTCCTCAATCAAAAAGAATTACTTGGATGCTTGTCATTCAGTTACCCTTCATTACAATGAGCCCCATTAAATGGGTTACTGGCTGAGGACACTGACACGCTCACTAAGCACCARCCTGGTGTTGGAAGCAGCTTGGAGCCACAGGACTTCTCAGGGCTTACATGTATCTTGACAGTCCTTGGCAAGAGGACCACTCACTACAGGTAAGAAAGATGAGCTTTTTTGTTAAAAATTGCACTGGATGCCATATTTCAGTGGTGTCCCTCAGGTGAGCTTTCTGCCTGTGAGGAGCAAGCTGGGAAGCAAAGGGAAGTCACAGGGGATGTGGTGCAGCACACCTCAGGATGGATGTGCCCTGCAGCGCATCCAGCTGACAATACCTCTGGCTTGCAGCATGAAGCACCAGTGGAAAGTTTTGTGGAGAGGCCTCTAGGAAGGAAGCAAACAAGAGAATCACGCTGTGATGGCTTCTTTGAGCTGAGACATCTTTCTAGTTTTTAAAACCAAAACACAGTCGTAGTGTTAATGCTGCTTAGATTAAATACCTCACCTTCTTCAGACAACCCTGGGGGAGTGAAACTCAGCCTGAAATGAGAAAAGTTTCCCAAAGGTGAGTTCACAGATCACAAAACGTGAAGATGGAAAGAATCTATTCAATCATCTATCCCATCTCTCTGCCAGTTCAGAATTACTCCCCATGATGTTTTTAACATAACTGTTTTTCTCATT
>NW_026623310.1:1231563-1258544 GCF_030028575.1 Malurus melanocephalus
GGGACAGAAATACTATGAGATTTTCTATGAAAAACTGTTTGATTTCTTGACTTCATTCTAGTGTCTTCTTTTGCTTTGTGCAGAGGAGTTCAGCATGTGCCAGGATGAAGAGTGAACCAATATTTTCTAGAGGGACATTTCTACCATCTGCAACATCCAACAACTAGAAAAATCCTCCCAATAACTGGGTTGCATCTGCATTTTCTTAACTGTATTCAATTGCTCCTCCCTTTGCATGAGACTGAGGGTTTGCTCTTTCATGATAGTACTTTCTGTGGTTATGGACTAGGTAACCTGGAAAGTGCYACCAAGTCCCCCCTATTTCAAACATTATTTGCAGAATGAGGCACACCTTTCCTAAAACAATGGAAATATGCCATGAATCTAAAAACTGACTTGGACGATGTAGTTATGAAAGAAATCATCCTATTTCACTGTGGGGAAGAGAAGAACAAAGTGTGTTTTTCACCTCTAACTGAGGATTCCATGAGTCTAACATTCTTTTTCCCCAGTTTAATTTATGTGCATGTGTTGCAGGGTCTGGATCTCTTTTAAATGTCTGGTTTGACACTGCAGCCTGTTTCACCCCCAGCACAAGTTTCCTATTTCCCTCTCAGAGTCCAGATGTCCTGGGGCCCTTGCGGGGCTCCTTGATAATACAGATATTTGGGACAACCCCAACCATACAAAGAAAACTGAAGGTAATATATGTATTACCCAGAATATCCTGTTAACACAGGCAAATGGTAACCTGTAGGGGCAGGAAGACTTCTCCATGCAGCAGTGGGAGTGGTGCCAACAAGACTGGGTTCGTATGCAGTRCACTCTGTGGCTCCTCAGCCGATCCCACAGACACTATGGCCACTTTCGAACTGCTGAGGTGTGAAACACTGATGTCAGTGTAACATTAGAGCTGACAAAGCTGTTTAAATCAATTCAGAGTAACAAAAGTGAAGAATCACCTCTCTCTAGTCATCTCTTGCACTCCTCACAGTGAAATGTGTATAGAGTCGTGCAACAAGCTGTCACATCAGCTTCAAAAGCAATGGCCCACGCGAAGTGAATTTCCCTACTGTACCATCTTGTTATTTAAGATTATTTAATCAAAGGTGGCAGAAAGCAACCGGTGGTAGTTATTTGTTACTTTTTTTTTCCCCCAAAGAAAGCAATTCAGCCATTTCAGAACAGGCCTGAGTGTTGACACGAGCGTCTACCCACAGATACAAGGTATAAATTGCTTAATTATGTGTGAAGATTATGGGAGCCATGTCAAGACTGAGTCACCAGCAGTTATTTGAAAAGGTGAAACAAAAATGATTAACATGTTCTTTTGGAAAGTGGCTATTGTACTTTGCCGTCTTGTACACGTGGGTGTTGCTGCGTCTCCTGGCAGTACTGTGGCCACCCTCGCTGGTGTGCAATGGCAGCAGCCAAACAAAACTTAGGGCTCAGACATTGCCATATTAGCAGCCTTCCAAAGGACAATGCAAAGAGACAGAAGAAAAACTGGAAAATATGTTTTCCTGAAGAAAAAAAAAAAAA
This sequence comes from Malurus melanocephalus, assembly GCF_030028575.1. Taxonomy (NCBI): domain Eukaryota; kingdom Metazoa; phylum Chordata; class Aves; order Passeriformes; family Maluridae; genus Malurus; species Malurus melanocephalus. The sequence continues at coordinate 1,233,106 of NW_026623310.1, forward strand.
ACAGGAAAGCAAAGTCTCTGGGTTAAAGATTATTATTGTAGCACTATGCATCTTTCCCTCATCTGATTTTATGCAGAAAAAAAAGAAAGCAGAAAGCAGAAAGCTTTCAGCTTCTTTCCAGAACTGCCATTAAAATGAGGAATGCCCAATGATACTGTTTTGTGTCGTCTTGCGCTGCTGGCAAGTGTTGAGCTCATTAGTGTGGCTAAACACAAAAGGTACCTGTTGGATGCCATGGCACAGTGCAAGTGGCACAGTCCTACTGACAGGTCAAGTTCTGCACCAGCTGTAAGGCTCTTTTCCCTGGTGTAATTTCTGACTCCTCAGGAAAGGTAGGTGCTATACTGGTACATGTTACCTGTAGTGAAGGCAGAGTTGCASTTGTGGTATCACCAAAGTGACCGAGTGATTTTAAAATAGAAACATATCCCTTCTCATAACTGTAGATTTCCAGCACTTTTAGGACTGCAGCAAACATTGTATTTTAAAACAGCCTTCCCGCGGCGTTTCAGTTCCTGCACTTTCACTCTCAGCAGATAGCGTGGAATTGGGTGGAAATATAATAGCGATAAAAACCAGAGATAGTTAATTATTTTGACCTTCTGAAAAGGCAAAGCGGGAAACGCACAGAGAAGTTTCTTCCTTTTCTTTCTTTATTTATTTCCCTTTCTTTCCCTCCTCTCCCTGCCTCCGCTCTCTCTTCCCCTCCTGTCCTCCCCCGCCCCATCCCATGCCCCCGTGGCCCAGCCCCGCCTCCCACCACTCGCTCAGCCCTCCGCAGCCCCCACGGCAGCATCACTTTTTCCGCTTCTAATTCCTCCCACCTTTTCGTTGCTCGCTCCCCGCGCCCGCTCCGCGCCCAGTGTCTCGCCCTCTCCGCAGTCTCCCTCCACCCTCGGAGGGGCCGCCGGCCCACAGCAGACCCGGCTCCCGTTCCCGCGCTGCCCCCGCCGCGCCCCGTCGGCGACTCGACAGCGCCACCCGCTGGACGGCTGCGGGAAGGCGTCTCCGCGCATCCCCCGTGCCCCGCCGTGCCCCGCCGGCCCGAGGGCGAGTTGGGCCGCGGCGCTCCGGGGCCCCTCCGGAGCAGTGCCGGGATGAAGACGACTGCTAGACACCCATGTAGCCCTTGTCCGTCACCCCGCGGCTGCGCCCGTCTCCGCAGCCCGGCACTGAAGGCACCCGCGGGGTGGACACTGACCGGGCTCCCTCACCAGTTCCTGCTGGTTTTCTTCCGGGGAAACAAGGTTACACCAGGTATTGAAGTTGCTCACCACCACACGCAGAACTGTAAGCTGGGCAGCAAAGTGAAAAGTTGGTTAAAACCCAAGTAATCCTGTCTCAACTCATCCTGGGTTGTCCATTCCCATCTGAAGGCTGAGCCCAGATCTGGCCTTGTCTTGCCCGTGGGAGGGACCACCATGGGCTGTGGCAGTGTTGTGCCCTGTGCTGGGCCCACCGAGCACAGCAGCTCCCGCTGACACCTCTGCGTGCCACAACTCCACTGCCACAGCGGGACCATGAGGGACCGCAGGGAGCAAACACCCAGCCATGCATGGCACTAAAGATGACAGGGATGCTCGTTTGGAGAACACGCTCTGTCCTGTGTGCACACTGAAGCAGGAGCCTTCAGACAAAGAGTCTGAAGTTAAGAGCTTTAACATTGTGCCTGTGCAAAAGGGAGCGTATTGACTGACTGACAAAAACCTGAAGTCTTGACAGCTCTTTCTTTCCTTCGAGTGTTTGATGCCACTGCTGTAACAGTGCTTGTTGCACACTGACCCTCTGTAATGACCACAAACACGGCTAAGAAAGAAACCAGAACATTCTGTGATGCGATGCAATTAAAAAATCAGTTTTCCTAGGGAAGTTTTGGATGCTTTGCATGATATTTTCTTAGCATGTGCAATTTTGCACATAACTAAACACAAATTTTGCAACCTCTGACTTGTCTAGAGAGGTTCAAAGTGACAGTCATTCCTAAGCCATGGGATATTCACCTTAAAATTGTTAAAAATACTCAACTTCTTGCTGTGGTGGTCCATCAGATTGCACATTTAGCCTGACACTGAGTATTCGAAATTGGCTGTGAAGGAAATACTCTTTAATGTTTGACAAACAAGCAGCTGTGCTCCTTTGAAGTTGGTCAGGAATTTGGAAGGCTAAAGTGATCTTAGAGCAGGGATTCACAAGTGCAGGTGTGCTGCTCAAAGGTGAATGACAGATGGAAAGGTTACCTAAATGGTAGGACTGCTCAGAGCAAAACTAACCTTCTGGAAAGAAGTGTTCCAGATTTCTTGTCTGATTTAAATCTCAAACTGTTTCTAGCAGCTAAAAAAAAAAATGCACGGTGTGAGATTTATTTAAGAGAAAATATGTAATGAAAAATCATTCACTTTCTTTTCTAATTTATTTTTGCAATTTTCAAATTTCATCTTAGATTTTGGAAACAAAATTCAAGTAGTGTTACACATGCTCTGAAAAGGGTGTATATGTACATTTTTGCTGCATTAATATGTAAGTTTTCTATTTTCCTGGACTACTTTGCCTCATTTGTTAACCTGAGCCTCATGTGCAGAGTACAGTAGGAGAATACTTTTACAGATAGAATCATTGATTCATTCATGCTCAYGGTTTCCTTGCTGGTTCTGTTTCTTATTCTCTAGTTCCCTGCTGTAGAAAGTGTGTCTTGTGTTTGAAACCTTGCATGCTGGTGGGAAACATCCTGATCCTTTGGATGCTACTGTAGGAAGACCCAGCTGAAACAACASTGTGAGTTCAAGCAAACACTGCTCACATGGGTAAGGATTTTAGTCATCCAARCCCAAAAGGACTGATAAGGAAGAGGAAGCTGTTTAATCAAATGCCTGGTAGCAGAAGATGGAAATACAGCAAACAGGCAAACCCAGGCAAACAGCAGTTGTGCTAAATTGGGTGGTGATTATTTGGAACATATAACAGAAAAGAAGCATACAGGGAGCTTTGAATCAAAAATGCATCAGTGCAAGATGTTGGGGTGGGTATAGGAAATCACAGATGTGCAAAAGTGTTTGTTCTCCTGAACCCAAAGTGGAATATCTTAGCATTAAAAACTGGGCTTTCCTCAGTGTGGCAGCAGTGTGTGTGGCAGTTGAGCTGGTGACAGAAACACCATTGAGAGAGGGCAGCTACTTCTGGGCAGCAGGTTCCTTTGCACACATCGAAAGCAGGGATGCAAAATACAGCCTGTTTTCTCTGATGCTCTGATTTTTACCTTCTCCATGGCAAACACAACTCACTGCAGAGAGCAGCTTGCACCCTGGCTCGAGGGCTGCTCGCCCTGGTGGGGGACTGCCTGCCTGCCGAGGCCATGAGAGCTGTGAATCCCCATCCCRGGGCCATGTCGGATGCTTGTATCTTCTAGCACACTTTATCTCAATTAAGGCATGATGAAATGGGACCTTGAGCAGCAAACATGCCAAGGTGTAACTTGAGATAAATGTGCAGCTGCACAGATCTCCTGAATGGGGGGTAAGTTGTACATTTTGCAATTAGGGTGAGCTAATTGTATGCACACAAGTGGTTGCCACAGCTCAGCTGGTGGGTRGTAACTTATTAAACCACAGTAATGTGAGCACTTTGAGAAATGAAACCATACCCAAAGTGTTTGCAGACTCAGGGCCTGAGAACCTGTTGCCCTTCCATTCCATTGCACCATCATCTCGAGGACAAGGAGAGGAATTGAAAACCTGTGCTGTATACTCTGATGCAAGATGAAGTTTCCTAAGGGATTCTTGAATCTCTAGTCAGAATTTCAAAGAATTTAACTATGTTTTCTTTTTAAATGACCATGAATCAAAATATTCATTTTAAGTGGAAATGTTTGGGAAAGAAAAAGTTCTGGAAATTTTCAGCATAAACACTAGTTCTTATAAAAAAATGTGAAGAGTGATATTCAGAAGGCCGAACCCTGGGCGCTGGGTTTCTTCAGCTAGGAATCTCTGCAAGCCTTGAGTCATCCACAAGGGAACCTCTCCAATTTGGTGGAACTGTGGCTGAACTTACTAGTTTCTCAGAAGCCTGAGGAGAAAATTATCTGCCAAATGCTTTCACTCCTCTGTAATTGGTCATTAATTTTCTGTACACATGCATGTGACCTGACAGAGCTCAAATCAACCAGGGGTTGGTCTGTTTGTTTCTTTATTGCTAGAATCTTCCTGATGCCAACCCTGTTAGCAACACTGATGAGGTGAGCTTTGCCCTGGATAATATAGTTCAGATTCTGGCCCTGGTGATGTCAATGGGATCTTGCTATTAATMTTCAGACCTGGATTTCAGCACACTGAGCTGCCTACAAGTGAGGAGTATAGAGATTCTGTGGAAAAGCTTTTCTTTTAAACAACATTTTAATGAAACTGGAGATAAAACCGTTTGTTCTTGAGGCTAATGAATTGCTGAAGAAACTGGAACTTGGGCTGTGTAATAGGGGGTTTGTGTGTGAGAGCAGATTGGGTGAACTAATAGAAACTGTAAAAATCCTAAATGATGTGAAATAACAAAACAGGGGTCTGGGCTCCAGTGGGTGGCTGTCACACCGAAGTRTGTGGGGGTAGTGGCACCACTTCATGCTCTGCAAAGTGGGGCAATCTCCAGGCTGCAGCTGCAGCTGCCTTCTCACAGGTTTCCTCCCCCAGCCTCTCTGCTGCCCACGTTGTTCTAGAGGACAACATTAGAAAAATAGGCAAAATACTCATTTCATAGGACTTCTTCAGCTTTCTGTCCCTTCTCTGTGAATGGTGGTGCCAACAGCAGTAGATGCACACTCGCTAGAACCTATATAGGAATGCTTGTAACACCTTTGTGTGCATTCCCTCTGTTTATTTGCTGCCTGCTGTTAAGCTCAGTGTTGCCCTGGAGATCACAACATTTCAGCAAACACCGTGTTGAGCTCCCAACAGAGCCCTTTTCCCTCTTCCCTTGAGGGATCGCGTCACACTTAAAAGAAAAAACAAAAGCAGGTATCTAGTGCTGGCTGGACCTTCATGTCATTTTTTCCTATTTCTAAATAACTCCTAAGCTAAGACATCCCATGCAAAATTTCAACCCAGGGCAGCTCTCTGCATTCACACCACAAACCAATGAATAAGTTTTTTGAGGTAGCCTTAATTGTASTTGTAAGAATGACACCAGTGTAATATTTAAAGTGTGAGCATAAAATATGCCAAATCAATCAGTGTATGGAACCACACTCAGAAAGTATGCAGCTGATGATGTTCCTGATCACACATTAACAAATAAAAAAAAWTTAAAATAATTAAAAAATCATATGTGGAAATTCACTCCTCCAGCCAATGGAAAACTTTTCTATCTTATAGGCTACAAAGTTCTGTCACCTACCACCCAAATCACAGTTAAAATTATCCCTTAATTTATCCCTTTAAAAAGAAAAAAAAAGTTTTACAAGCCGTTATTCCTGCGCAGCAATCACACAGACATTAAATCTTATTGCAAAAAGGGGGTAATGCCTCTTCTCAGCATTACAGCTGCAGCTGTTTGACAGAAGTAAGTGACTTCATAAACCATCCTGATTTGGCAGTGGAAGAGCAGASTTTAATGCTGTCTGCTGCACAGTCACGGGGCTAAGAAAGCTCTGCAATCTTCACAAATATTTCACCTCAGTTTAAAAATACCTTTGCTTCACCATGTTAATACCTCTTTTGTTTTGCTTTCCATTCACCCACCCTGGATCATCTATCAAGACCTTTCATTGCTTTAAAGTGATTGATCCCAAGGGACCCACATATTTTTCTGCTTTTTTTTTTTTTTCTTTTCTCAACAGAAGATACTGCACTTACACCTCTCCACTGGTTAGTTGGCTTGTTATGGTAAATATCAGTAAAGATGCAGCAGACTATCTTTATTTGCAACATAATCAGGCTGCATACCTTCTCATGAAAGAGTCCATACTAAAGCACTCTATTTTCTGTCTCTCTCAAGTGTTCACTCCATAAAGAATTACTTGAAAACATTATTTTCCTGATGATGAAAATAGAGAGATTTCTGATGGTTTGTCTTCTCAGCCTCCACATTTCTGTATTCATTCTGAGACCTTATTATTTAAGAGTGAGTTCCTGCTCCTCCAGAGTGACTTCTGGAGACTTTCCCAACTCTTAATAATATGATTTTGGTATGAGTTTGATATGAGAAGGCTGTTCACTACTTTTCAGGAACACCATTTCCTTTGGGAAATCTTCACTGATGTAAAGACAGCAGGAGCTCTCGCTACAATGAAATCTCCAGGATTCACCTTTCAAGATATCTGTTATTTTTATAGGACCATTACAGCTCATAAGCTTTGCTCATTCCTTGGGCGAGAAGCCTGCTCTTTCACATTGCCAGGGGATTTTGCAGGATTTGTCTCAGAGCAGATCAGACTGGAATATAAGAATCTGAGGGAAAAACTGCCGATGAACAAATTCGTTTCTCAATGATGGTCTTCAAGCACTGTGAGCTTCATGTAAGTCTTTCTTAATTTGTTGCCCCTCTCTTAATAAAGCTATATGACTTCAGAAGTTTTTAATGTCAATGCTATCCTAAAAGAACAAGGAAAAAGAAGTGAGGAGAAAATACTGCTCCACAAGCATTCTAGGCATGATTTCCTAAGCAGAAATTTCCTAATCATGGATATTCTTGGATTTAGTGAGGAAGATCTTCAGGTTTGAGATAAATATTGTGTAACCATTAAAYACCACTGCGAGCTGTCTTGGCAAGAAGCCTTGGGTAGCAATTGTACCTGCTCAGTATGAAAAGACACCTTCTTCCCCAGGCCTCAACAATAATTTAAAAAAAATCTATTTCTGCCAGACAAAACTTTTGCATCTGTCCTCAAGCAATTTAATTTCTTCTATGCTGTCAAACAGGGGTAGGACCTAAGGGAGATGTTATCCCCAGAGRTCTCCCAATGGCCCCTGAAGGACTTCATGACAACAGCCCTTGCTGAAGCATCACTTCCATGCAGTGTAACTCATCTGTGACATGAATGGGATCATCAGTGAGGTGGGTGAGCTGGAGAGGTCTGCCCATTGTACGCCATAAGAAATTCTGAGCCTTCCCAGTCCCCCACAGATGGCATGGCCGGCAGCACAGRAAGTGCTGCTCTAGTACCTGCCTGTGATGGGCAAATGCTCTGCATGGGACAAATGCAATCAAACTAACACTGTACCTTGCATCTCATGGAACCCTTCGTCTGCTGTGTTCAGAAATAAAAGCCAAGTGGAGTCAGTTTTTCCCTAAGGATGTTTAGTGCTGCTGGTTGTAGGACCTTGCCTATGGCAGGGGCAGCCTTCTGCCAGCACTGGTCTGAGTACTGTGAGAGGTTGCACATTTACACAATGACTAAAGGAAAACATTCCCTTAGTCCTCCCGCTGCTCCCATCCCTCCCTGAAAGAGCTCCATTTGACCCAGACCATCTCGGCTTCATATATGCAAAAAGGTTTTGCAGTTAAGTATTAAAATGCAGGTTAACATCAAAAACAGTGCTGACTGACTGCCACAAGCCAGCAGATAGAAGGCATGTGTTATGGAAACTCCAGAACTGGTCATCCAAAACCTTTCTTGGGCCCTTCAGTATTGTGTGATAGCTGGTAGGTCTGCTGTAGGCAAGGTGAACTCACTGCTCTGGTGCATCAGTGCCRAAAAGCCAGGGAGTCCTGAGTCAGGAGCTTAGCTGAAAAGCAGCCTTCTTCACATATATTTCCAAAGTTTCCCTTTTCAGAAAGGTTTTGATGTTTCCTTTGAAGGTCACCTTTCAAATCTGTTCTGTAAAGTTGCCTTAGATATAAAATCCTTACTCAAACATATTAAAAGGTCAAATAAATTACACTAAGTAAACAAGCTGGTTTTGCTAGCTTTTGCAGGTGTCCAACACATGGTAGTGTTAGGATACATGACAGAGAACAAAAACTTAACTTATTTATCTCCTTTCAGTAAAAGTGGGCAGTAACTAGCTGAAGAAAAAGTTTCAGACTAAAAGTTCTTTCCATTTTAGCTTCAGAAAATAGGCCCCTTGTGAGCTGAACTGATAGCAAGCAACAGCTTCTGTGGTATTTTGCTGTTTAAGATAGGGTAACAGGAATATTTTCAGTAATTTAATTTTAAGTGTTTTCAATTGCAGGACAGGAGCAGATCCTTCCTGCAGCTTTCATTTGTCAAGGTCCATATGTTTAGACAGATGAGTTAATAAAGAAACTCCTCCAGAATAAAAACAACATGGCCTACTAGCTTCAAGCCTAATTTATGGCTTAAAATTTTCCACTGCTCCGTGTCTATTTCATGCAGTTGTCACTCAGTGGTAGGCTGAAGTTTCAGGATGTTTCTGATGGCCCAGCTTTTATTTTTGAACCTTAACATAAAATTGATATTATCCATCAAGTTGCTCTGCATTTATGAAGAAGCCAGTTTTATAAAGGCTTCTTTGGAGAACATATAAACTGCTTTCTTCCGTCTTTTGTTTTACTCAGAGATGCCAACCTGACCCGTCAAACAGATTCCTTATAGCTGGCTGCTACAGACAGCTGCCTTTTTCTTCAGCACACTCAGATTTTAGACCCAGGCCTGCTGCCAACCCTCAACATTTTTTCTTAATCTCCATGAGTCCTGGTAGACAAAATTTCCACTGAAGGCAGAGTGGCAGTGGTGGTGCCCTGGTCCAGGTGTTGGATGTGCTTCATGATTGGCCAAAATCTGGGAGTCATGGCTGGAGAGCCAGARCTCCTAATGTCCATTTTTGGTAATTTAGTGCTACCACCCCCACTGACCTATTTTATATTTTTCTAGTATAAATTCTCAGCATAGCTCAACTTCTGGAGGAATAAAGTGGCCATTTACTAAGTAATTCCTGTGGCATTCCTTGAGTACATGAAAGTCTAAGCTGAAACTTTTTCCCAGAGGATCTGCATGTGGTCAGTGGGGAACAATAAGAGTGGTTTATCTGACCCAGCTTAGATGCTGCTGTGGGAAGAACTGAATCTGGAGTGCCTCTTTCTCTCTGATTATCCTGAAGGGAAACATGGTTTGAGCAGCTAAGTCTTCAGGAAACATCCGTGGGGGAGATAAGCCCCTCTTCAAGTCTGGATTTGTCTCTCATCGTCTCTGTTCTAAGAAGGTTGCATTTGGAAGATATCTCCTAAGACATATACCACTAAGAATGGTGGCATTTTTAATAATTTCTTGTAAAGTTACTGTTCCTGTGGAAAAAATAAACCCCTCAAGTCCCTCATGTAGTTCATTCTGCAGTTTGTAATTGCAAAGCCTTTTTCTAACACAGCAGGTGCAGATTCATAATTAATACRTTGTGCAGCACTATGATATTAAGAAAATGGAATCACCTAAGCATATTTCCTCTGAGCTTCCAGAAAGATCTTGAAAGCATTTCCTCACTTGGAAAAGTTCAAATTGTGCATTTGTCAGGATTAAAAAAAAAATAACACCACAAATGAGTATTGATGCCTACAGCTTGCAAATAACTTTATGGAGGGGGAGGCAATTTTTTCCAGCATCACCCTTCATATTAATTACTTTAAAAAGTGAGCATTCAAGGCTATTAGGTTCAGGAACAACTTCATAATATCAGTGGCTGCAAAATGAAAAACGTGCATGTTGGCACATTTGTTCAATCTGTGGTGGCAAGCAGGGACTCTGCTGCTGGTTTATGTGAATTTTAATGAAAGCAATTTATCTTGTTTCCACCAACCCGAAGCCATTATTTATGAATCAGTCATCAGATCTCCCGCATAAGGAAGAATGAATTAGTTTGGTACTAAGAACCAGTCTGATTTGTGGCAGGAAATCAGCAACCGAGAAAACAAGCTTATTAACTACCATTAGAAATGTCATCTAGCATCTGCCACCATGTCCATATTCTTCACCCAAAGTGGGCAAATCCCCAGGATGAAAAGCCCTGGGCTTATGCTATTCTGAGCATTGGGCAGAGCTGCCTGGCTGCACCAGCCCTCACTGATATACTGAGGAGCAGGACATTTCCAGGTCTTCAGTTCACCTGTGGCCRAAGTCAGCAGTGCCTAATATGCTGTTGTCTGGCTTTCAGTGAACTTGCAATTTCTGTTTTTTCCCCCAGGGAAAGCCTGTGTCTGGTACCACTATGAGCACACTTAGCAGAGGCAATGCACTGCTCCCCTGCCTGCCTGCCAGCCTGCAAGCAGCCTGGTAGAGCTGCCTTCCTGCTATCACTTGAGTCCTGTAGATGTGACTCACTCGCAATACAAATTAAGTGCTACTGGGCTGATTTCACAGCAACTGCACTGTTTCACCTGGATGGAAGATCCAGAGAACTACAAGTGGATGTATGAGTCTTCTCATGCTGCTCCTTTTATCTAGGAGCGCCGAGCCTTCTGCTCTGACCTTCTCCTTCCCTACTGGGCAGAAGAGCATAGCAATAGGAGCAGGAGAAACTTGCACAATCAGTAGTTTTTTTATTATCCCACCCTGCCAATCTGGCACCTTTTAAGGACACTATTTTCTTTTCCCCCTTAAAGAAAATACTATGACTGTTTTGCAATTGGATGGCCATTCTAACTTCTTAGTGTGATTTATATTCCATTCGCTTCTGGCTGCCATAGAGATTGGCCCAGTCCTATCCACTACAAATTTCTGATTTAGTGCCGCCCTCACAACCCCTTGGTAACTTGGGTGCAAGAGACAGGATGTTATCAAAAAGTTGGAGTAATGCATAGCTGAAACTGAGCACAGCCAGGGCAAGCCGCACGCTGCTATTTTGGGAAGCTTTTATACCTTATATTTTTCCTTTTCAAAAGCACTCATATTGCTGCTTAAAATACAGAATCTATTTTTAAAAGAGGTTGTTCTGTTCACCTTGGCAGTGTGTAATTACAGGAGAGAGACAGCATGGACATTAATACAGGGCACCTTTGTGGAGGGAGAAGGCATRAGGCGTTTGCTTGTGGGTGCGATGCCAGTGATCAGCTGGGTAGGCAGTGCGGTGAAGGGGTCACCTGGGTCCCGGGATGGGGGAGAGAGGCTCCTTGCCCTTCTCCATCTTCCCTTTGGCTAAGCCATCTCTACAGTCGTGCTACAAATTCAGTAACAACACGCTTGCTGTCAATAACAAAGGGTTTGCTCCAAATTCTTGTGAGGGTGTCACTGTTGTTCAGAAATTAACACCTGACTTTTAATTGCTGAGGACTGGAACTGTCTAATGTGCATCAGGGTGCAGCACAAAGTGTTGTTCTCAGTACCTACAGAGACTGAGCTCTTTCAGTGTGTTCTTCCCATTCCTTGATTCTATATTTTCTTCAAGCCCATGTGTCTGTCTATTTTGGGTCTGTTTTATAGAGTGATTTTTTTGAACCAGTTCAGCTGATAAATCAACTAGTTAAGGAAAAACAAGGAATGACCTCAAAACAAAGGGATAACAGGAAAATCAGAGTTCCCAAGAAGGAACTGAAAGAGATGTAACTATAGCAATAAATGACAGGTATCCAATACTGACTACTAGCATGAGTGAGTGTTTCTAAAACATAAATCCAGAGCTTTCCTTCAAAAACARTGAGTGGAGGAACATGTTGTCAAGGGCTGCCATTTTGAAGGAACTTTGGCCAATTCATCGCCATAGAGCTTATCTTTAAAGGCYTGTTCACTGGAATTTACAAACAGATTTTAATATAAATGGATGCCTTGGAATCCAATTTACCTCAAATTCAAAACTGCAGCAGTGAAACTGCTTGCAGTTGAAGGTGTTAGTTACCTGTGGCACAGGGTTTGGGGAAGCCTATTGTAGAATGTATGTATCCTCAYTACAGAAGAAGGATTGGGATGGAAAGTCCCAGAGCTCAAGAGTTCATGGTGATGGGTTTTCAACAAAAATCAGATCTAACTTAGCTTCAAATAGAATACAGAAATCAGAACCCAAAGTAAATTGCAGTCCCAGTGGTATCTAAACAGATGCTTTCATACAAGTAGATATTAAAGCTGTTCTGGGAAATAAGAGGAAGAAAATAAAGCCGSCATTGAGATGGCTGTATTTCATCAAGCCAGCAAAACCCAAATGTCATTAGCCTTATTTATTTTATATTATGAGCAACAAAGAAGTTTTACTGGAAATTTGGTATTGCAGAACTCCAACCTGTCACTATTCTCCCATTTTTAAGAATAATGTCTGACTATTTAATTTGATTTTTAACACACTTTTTTTTTAGTTTCCAGCATCATCCCTTCCACCTCAGCATGTGTTTATTTCTAATGGACTCTTGGGTGGATCTTCCTGGAGACTGAAAATATTTGAATCCAAATGTTTAAAGGTTGCTCCTGATTCTTGGTGACTGAGCTTATGAGCGAGTAGTGTCTTGATTTGAGCTAGCTTGGATTTCATTTTTAACAAATTATGAACAATCACACAGCTGGACACAGTACACATGAAAACAGCATCAGCAATACATCTAATTCATCAGCCAGATACGGAAAAACAAGAAGACACAGCAAAACTTTATTCACAGGTATTTATCCACCAGATGAGACTTCAAAGTGATTATGTCTTTGCTGCTTCAGTATGCCCCAATTTCCCACATTGTACTGGTCTATATTTGGTAGGTTGGCATAGAAGCAAATGAGAAATTTGTTTTAGCTCACCTGGCCCAGCACCAATTTTGTATCAGTATCATATACTGATGGTATTTCTATGCACCTTTAGTACTGAAAATTGGATAAGGACTGCCATCATGTTAGACATCTTGTTAGACATAACCGAGACATAAGAAGGTAAAAACATTTTGGGTGATGCCAAAGTAAACTGAGGACAAGATGTTGGTGAGATATTGGACTCAAACAACTAAACCCATGAACTGCAAGCCCATACCTAGGCATTTTCTTAGACTTCTTCCTGGGCTAATATGCATAACCATTGTATTTATTGGAAAATCGAGGATTTTTTCAAGCATATGTTCATTTGGCCTCATATGATGGATATATAGTGTGTCAGTTTTGAACAACTGTGAGTTCTGTGGGCCAATCATATGCAACTTGCAGGTTACTTCTCTGCATCTTGTGTTGCTTTTTGGCTCCTTGAGGACTGGAGAATAGCTTCACAGTTTAAGAGTTTATATGTATTTCTAGAAATTCAGACATATGAAACTARCTTCTGAAAAAGCTCTAAATAATCTTTCCAGGCTACTAAGCATGTCAGTAAGCCTTCATTCTGCCAAAAAAGCTCCTTAATCCCTTGAACCCCTGTGATGCAGCTATACTTAACTGTCAAGTAGCTTTCTGTTTTGCAGGCTTTAGACTTAAATTACTTAACTGAAAATTGGTGTAATTGAAACTCTTCCAGTTCACRTGGTAAGACCCAGCATGTGCAATTATGGGTACACACCACTGCCATTCTGTCAGAAACCCAAGATCAATGTACTTCTTGTCTCTCTCTTATTTAGGGTYGGGTGGAGAGGAAGAGGATGCTGCTGTAGGAGTTGTTCTACATGTAAAAGACAGGAAGTTGCTTCTACTGGTAAGGACATGTTGCTGCGCAGAGCCATCTCTTGACGTGTCTCAYATCTCTCCAGCCTGGGCTGGGCCGAACCAGCCCACCTGGCCTGGGCTCACCAGGGCTCAAAGATAGGTCTCCGCTCTCTTCTCCTTCCTTATGGCTTTTCCCCAGAGCCTTTCTCTCTTCTTTCAGTCCCTAAGCCCCACCACACTTGGATGCCTCTCCCTCCTCTCCTGGTCTGTGCCAAGCTGGGCCAGGCCTGTTGGTGCTGGAGATTTGGGTGTAGGAAGGCTGTGGGGATATGTGGGGAAACTGGGGGGCTGCAGAAGCCCAGAGGATGAGGAGAACCCCGTGGCTGGTGCCTGATGGATGCAAGCAGAGCACCCAAACCAGCCATCAGCATTCCCATCTCTCTTCCTGCCCCAGACTTGGGTGACACTTTTTTAACCCAGTTTGGCTGTTTCTCTCCTTCTTCCCTCTCATCTCTGACCCTGTGGTGGGCAGCCACCTGCCCCACCTGCTTCTCCAGCATGTTGAAAGCCGTGGGTCTCTGGGAGGAAGAGGCAGGTGAATCCAGAGCTTGGGGTTGCCAAGCCTCTTGCACAAGGCGGTGTAAATCCTCCTGTGGTACCCGCTGGGAATGGGCTTGCCATGGCTGGCCCAGTCAAGGGGTGAGTTGCATGTGGAGTCAGCCCTCTGAAGGCTGCATTATAAAGCTCGTTGCCGAAGGATTTTACAGTGTGTTTCAAAGTGTAATTTAAAACGAGAGCAAGGACCAGGAGCAAAGCCCTTTGTTCCAGACCCCTCCCAATTTCAGGGATCAATCTGGTTGATACTCCTGCATCCCRTGCCAGGTGCCTCCCAGCAACACCCACATGGAGACGCAGAGATCCCTGGAAATGCCCAGATGGGTCTGGCCTTTAGGGTTTCCATCAAAAAGGCTGCTGATGAGCCAAAACTTCTCAGACTACCCTCAGTTTTATTTCTATTATKATTATTCACAACCCCAAAATGCATCCAAACCTGTCAAGCTGAGAGTACTACATTTGGAGCACAGAAAAAAGAAAAAAAAAGTCTCAAGTAAGAAAACAGTGGGTTGGAAACGGGAAGGCTAAATGAGCCCCACCTGAAATAACTAAAAAAAAAATGCATTTTTGGCTTCAGCAAGTCAGCCAGAAGGATCCTATATGTTTTTGTATATAGTTCCCAGAGGACTTAAAACTGTAAGATTCGATGCTAAACCTATTTCTGTGCTGTGAAACCAGGGACAGCTGTACAAATATTTGCTGTTTTTAATTAAACCTAACATTGCTACTTCCTTCATTTAACTTAGGTCAAAGGACTGGCAATTTTATGCTTTGATAGATGAAGAAAAACAGTTGTGGGTGCTGTGTTTTAGAAATATGTTATAAAATAAGAAGTCTGAGGCAAAAGGCCTCTGAGGCTATAATAGCTCTACCCTTGTGCTTTCTTCTCAGAGATATTTTCCTTGTCAAATATTTTGCCTTATCCATATAACAACAGTTTCTGCTGTAATTCTGCTCATTATTTTTCCTTGAAAAACTTCTATTTAAACTTTCCATATGCTCCCTAGTTAAACTTTAGGTATCATTCTCTCAGATTTGTGTTTTTCATAAATGTAGATAAATCTGCTTTGTTAGGGGGAAATGAAGAGGCACATGCCAGGTCCCAATCGCATTAGACCCCTCCCACACACACACTACATTGCTTCACTCAYCAGAGCTTCTCCCAACAATTCCTACTGGAGAAGTGCTGGTCTTTCTCCTGCTCTTTAGAGAAGGGCTTTATTATCACTGTTTCTTCCAAAATCAGGGCTGGATAATAAACAATCCATTCAGGCCCCTTTTTTGGTTACACAGCTAAGACCAAAGCTCACTGAGCTGCAAATAGCAGGGGAAAGTCCTCATTTCAGCTCCATGGTCTGTTGCATGTCCTGGGGCAAGTTCCTCAGTCTTCCACTGCAAATGTGGCAAATGAGGAAAATGATGTTGACTCCCATGGTGACCTGTTTTAGGATCTGTACAGTAAAATGTCAGGTATCAGAGTTCATCAGGCTTTTAGAGGAGGGCAGAGATTACTGAGAATTAAGCAGTTGTCTTTTTGTCAAACATTCTGCATTCATGAACATGCACTGTCTGTTGACGAACAGCCATTTTAATAACCTTTTGTTTAAAAATCAGGAAAAAATTCTTAGGAAGTCAGAATAAGACATTTAAACACCCAAGCATATATTGTGAAGTTTTGTTTTATTTTAGTGCTTTCTTTTTAGATTGCTTTTAAGTCAATATATAGATATAAGCCAACAAGGAGGAGGAAGATAAGTGTTTTGCTTTTGTTGATATGTATTTTGTATTATTTTAGATCATTTACAAAATTTCTGAAATTTCAACTTTTCATTCCAGTGAAAAATATGTGATTTTTGGGGTGGAGGAAAAAGCACTATTTCTTCCCTTCTGCTATATAATGAAAAGAATAGACAGAGTGCCCTTTCTGCCTAGATTTTTATTTCTGCTTTAAAATCAAATGTCTGATTGCACTAAATGAAATTAGTCTTATAGGATTTAAGGGACTTCAGTATGTTCTCAATAAAGCTTGTAATGATCATCAATGTTACCATTATATTACTGCTACCAGCAGTTTTACTGTTGTCTTTGATGGGGTGCTGAGCATTAGTGTTGATGTTAGAAGAAAATAGTTGTTTCCCTAAAGATGTAAACCTCATCTATCCTTTGATAAACATCTGCCAGCAAATAGATAGTTSTTCCTATTGAGGACTATCAGACTGACCAGGCATTGGTGCAGGACTCATGTTAGGCACTGAAACCAAACTGCAAATGTGCTAGATAGTGGAGAACGGGTGCAGGAATGGGGAGAAAAACATGCAGATTTGCAGTTTACCAGCTTGATCATTTTCTAAGTGCTAGAAAAATGGTCTTTCTAGGTGGTCTGAAGTTTTAGGCTGGATTAACATTTTTATAATACTTTTTATAATACAGAGACATAAAAATCTTCAAACCATCTAACAAACCCCTATCAGGAATTTTCTTGAAGAAATACTATACAWGGCCAATTGCAAAAATGGAAGTGGAAGTGTGTCTTTATTTCTAACACCTGCCTCCCTACCTGCTTTTTCCTTATCTACATACCATGTGGAGTCCTGCAGATACTGATCCATTGGTCAAGTAGAGAGTAAACCAACAGGAGATATATCATGACTTCCTGCAAAAGAAATCATATGTTGTGACATCTACTTTTGTTACCACTAATACCACTATAGTTACTCACCKCATAACTAAAACCTTGGCAGAATGAGTCAGTTAACTGGTTTTACCAGGGTTCCAGTGTGTATCCATAAGCCCAGAGGTTCTCTTCCTGGTACAGCTGCTGTCCCATATACATTGTTGAGCATGTCTGAAGGGCAGAAATGCATATAGGAGCTTTTGCCTCCCACTTCAGGACACATAGGGAATAAGCCAGGTTTGTCCGTACTGTACTTGCACTATAACTGAAACTATTTCTATTTCCAATGAGTTTTTCTCAATGACTTAACCATCCTTTCAGAAAAATAAGATGAATAGCTGCTTATTTTAATCTGGCAGCACTTTGAGCAAATATAACATTTTTTCTGTCTCATGTAGCTCAAGGCTGAAAACCCAAAGAGCAAGAAAACTCTTCCCCCAGCCACTCTTCCAAAATGAAAGTCAAACTTTTGAGGGATTCAGCACAATCCATGGGATTTATATTGCACCTGCTGAATTCTCATAAGAAATATCAATTAAAATATTGTGACTTTGGAAGGAACATAGGAAATCTGTGGGGAGACTCAAACTCCGTGTTTTTCCTGCACCTGCAGCAGTCTGCCGTCCCTGCTCTGTGCCTCTTGGACAAGGAGGGGCTGCCGGGTTGGTGCCACATGYCACTCCTTTTCCATTGGCGCATAGGGAGGAGCCCATTTCCCACATCTGCACCATGCTCACTATTTCTTGTTTGAGTTGGCACACATGAAGGTATCAGGATGATGAGGCCTTGCAGACATAATGCTGGAACATGTGGTGGCATGGATTTGGCATGCTCTCCCTGCCCTTGAATGCCTGGATGGCAAGGGGGGGAAGAGAAGGCTGAGATTTTGTAGCATTTAGCTCCAAAGCCTGGTCCAACCTGATGCTAATTTTTGAAAAGCTCGAGTAGCTGTAAGTCAGCCATTATCCCCAGCTGGTGATTACTGTACTCAGCAGGAAGGGCTGGGTTCTGGGCACTGCTGTTGGTTGCTGCTGTTGCTGTTAGCACATTACAGTGCTGGTGGCATGGCCCTGTGGGAGCAGGACCTTAGGGAGTATCTTTGCTCAGGAGAGATTGTTTCYGGAAAATGCACTACATGTCTTCCCAGAATTCTGCTGTTCTAATTTGAACATTGTTAGGTTGTCCTAATTATCTTCCCTTCCCCACCATCATTATCCAAAGGAGGGTGGAAACTACTGCTGCCCAGCATGGAGGTGCTTGAGAATGCTTTGCTGCTGTGCAGCTGCCCACGAAGATAAACCTCTGGGAATTCATCCAGAGGAGTACCTTCCCAGTGGATATTAATGGAGCTTAGGCATAATCCCACTGCTGAACAATTACAGATGCTCAAAAGAATTTCAGAGACCCAGTAAAATGCTTACAGAAAAACAAGAGGAGGCTTTCAAGAACACAGTTCTGAGCAAAGACAGAATTTTTGCATTTAATTGTCCATTGCTTTGGCTGGATGTTGACAGCTGTGATGGTTTAGATCAGAGTAACCCAAGGCCAYATTCTGACTCACAGAGTAACAGAGAATACCCTCAGTATTTTCCCTGAATGAGGCTCATCCCTAGCATTTCGATTGCACTCATCTTGCAGCTGCCCCCAAAACAGGCAACCTATATCCCTGAATTGTGGCAATGGGGGACCAACAGTGGCCTCAGTGGGGTGCATGTTGGCGAATGAGAAGAGTCAAGTAAGCTGTAAAGTGTTTCCACAGTCTGACCTTTCTCAGCTAGAGGCAATCTCTTGTGCCTGTGGCAGTTTCTTGTGTTTAATAACCCATAGTAGATCCCTTTCCAGGTGCTGATGCACTGTTCCTTTAAACCTGTGAAGACACAATGCCTTTTGGCAACAAAGTCATGCCCACTGCCTACCTGAGGGATCACTTCCTTATGTTTGTTTTTAACCTGGCTCCCTTATAGCACAACTGTCTTATACTGAAAGGGACAAATCAATAGTCAATACTTCTCCTTGGCAGACAGCAATTTGCAAACCTCTTTTCCCTAATGCTCCTTTCCAGCTTCTTCCCATTCTCCTGCCACAGGTTAGTGTTCTCACAGAGGGCCAACTGGGATTGTCCCTTCTCCTGAAAGCATAGAGTCAGCCCAGTTCAGTCACAAAACCATGGACAACTAAATTAGCATGGGTGGCTTAGCACTGGCGTGGTGCAGACAGCCCACATGGCTGGCTCTGCTGGCTCAGCTCTGGAGTCTGGACTCTGCAGTCAAAGGCCAGGCACAGCAGCTGGGTGCTGTGACTCTTCCTGTGGTGAACACTTCACCAGACTTAGGTGTGTGTTTCTAGGATACAAACTCAGAAATATTTTCACTCTCATGTTTGTCATTCTGGGGAGACATTTTGCCCTCAGAACAGACCTCTTTATATAACACCAACCAAATACACATTGTGCCTAAGTGGAGATCCTCTGTTAGAAACAATGTGCTTATAAGCATTTGGAAGTGTAAAGGTGATATTTATAAAGTGACCAGAACACCCACTATGTGCTGCATAAGCCAGTGAAAATAACAGYTGCTGTGTTTTATCAGCTTTAGAGTACCATGGGAGCAGCACACAGAGTGGTTCATCTGTGATGTCTCASTGTTGAGCACAGCTGACTAATGCACTGCCATAGCTAAAGAGACAGTAATCATATAGAGACTGTAAGTAGATGATAAAATGAGTAACAGTTTTATGACTTTTCAAATACTTTCTTCTAATATCCGCATCTGTACTATATTTGTGAGGGTAAAAGTAATGAAAATTCCTGCAAGTGAAAATAACTTTATTCTGTAGAGTATACCTAGGGTGTTGTCTTCCCTTCAGCCCAGTGGTAAACATGTTGATGTTGGAGTAAAGAAAGGGCTGTTATTTTTTTCCGGATGAGCGAAGTACAGCTTTATMATTCTGCATTAACTGTTTCATATGCTGTATACACTTTTTAAAGGACTAACTGATGGTTTGTAAGTCACAGAAACTTTTTTTTTTTTAAATTCTGAAACCATTAACAGCTCCACATAAAATCTAGGGTGCAAAATCTGACAGGAATTGAAGAAAATGCAATTAACTGAAGTGACTATTTTGTTCTTAGTATAGTTTCCACCATAGAAAGTTATTATTTTTTAAAATTTTCTGTGTCTCTGAAAGAAATGTAATTTTCCTTAGGGGTAATGTCAGGTAAACTAATGGAAGCTGCAATTCAATGGACACTGAAAGTCAGTATAAAGGGGCATTGACGCTGAAAGACACAGCCTTATCTTCTCTCAATCTGGCCTCACATTCCTGCTTGTGCATCACCTCCTCTGCCGTAGTTGTGAGAGAACTGGAGTGAGAAACATATCCAGGTTTAAACCTACCCAGCAAAAACACTTCAGATGGATTCCCTCCCAAGAAAAGCTGATTTTGCATATATGGAGGCTGCTGTGCCAGCACTGGGAGAAATGCTGTGAAGTATGAGCAAGTGATGGAATATCAGAGATTACTTTCTTTAGCAATACTTGTGCCAATTTACAGTGTTCATCAGACTGTCACTACAACTAACATAAGAGCAGAAATATTAATATTAGTCAGTAATGAGTTGGACTAGGTATTTATTTATTAAAAACTGCAAATAAATATAGTTCTGTATCTTTAGAAGCAGGGCCATGAGAATGGTTTACATTTTCCTGGAAGATCTAAATACACATTATTTGGCATGGAAAGGAGTTGCTACAGTCTTGGTCTCACCTGTGCTAGTCACAGTTCACTTTGCAGATGTGCAGAAGGATGTTCCACATGTTAAGAGCAAGTGACTCATAATTGGACCTTCTGGGAAACATTATGGGTCACCTAAATTCAGTAAGGAGTCCAGAGGGAGGGTACTGAGCTTAAAAGACCTGAGAGATTTGAGCTTGTGCTGAACACAGGATATCAGGTGGTGGAGGAACTGACTCTGACCAGAGGTGCCTGGAAAGGAGCCTGGTTTGGTAGGGACAAACCTGTAAGGCTCCTAGTGAGGATGTGTGCTGACTAAAAAGGTGGGAGGGAGTCTGAAAAATTTTGAATTTTGCATGAATGAAGCTGGCTTTCAAAGGGGAAACATTCTTGGGAAAACAGGAAGAGAAAGAAATTGAAGCAGAGCCAAAAAATTAGGTTGAGAGCACAGCAGAAGTCATAAATCTGTGCACAGTTTTTACCTGCTCTTGAAAGWTCCCAGCCATGAAAGAAAATCAAACTTTAATGCTTGAGATTTGCACGGCAACACATGAGCAGTTTCTATGGGTGAATGCACAGCTGAGCAGCTGAATGAGAGGCTGGCTGTTGGTAAAGAGCTAGTGATTGCAAGCAGAGAGCTGTTTTTGTTCACAGGACAGGAATGGCATACAAATATCCTACTGTTAAAGAAACAAGGTCAGGTCAGGTGAATACAATGGATAAGACATTGTTTGTATAACAAAAGGGGCTGAGTCAGGACTTCAGAGTGGGGTGTGGATGAAGTTACATAAACAAAACCATTAATAAACCTGCTGTCAATATTGCACACTTGCCACTTATGCATGTGGGCTGGGTAAGGAGCCAACTGAGTACACATTCATCAGTAGATTCCTAATTATAGCTGGATAAAACCTTCATGTACCTCAAATGGAGTCAAGTATATTTTCCCTTTTTTCAATGGTAAAAGAAGCAATCTCACATGGTGACAAATTCCATTGTCAAACTGTCACGTAACTTCCCATAAGGGATGTTTATAGATGGATGGCTCAGAGCAGGCACTCTTTGCTAGATGGCTGAGTTTAAGTAGGCGAATCTCAACAAGAGAAAGTGTTTTTTCAGAGTCACTGTGGAGTTTTCAAAATGTAAAACTAATGCCTGAGAAGCTGAATGTAGCCTGCAGTCAGTAATATTGATCTGTAAGTACATTTCCATCTCCCAAAATTATTTATTTCTGCATCTACCCATCTTTATGATGGCAGGCCCTACTAGATTTGACCAAAGAGGTATTGTTTAGCCATTGATGCTCCCATGATACATGAGTTCATCTGAGTCTCCTGTTTGAAACAAGCATGAGAGGGGCCAATTCATTGAGCACAATTTATTCCAGATCTTTGCAGAAATATACAATGCTCTTGAGCCTGTGCAGATGTGTAGCCAATAGGGAGCTGTTTGGCTACACAAGTTTTTTATATATTTTTTCAACTAAATCAGAAATCCAAATGCAAAAGTCAGCACTCAGATGTCTACATGGATTTGTGGCTCTCCTGCCTGAGTTCTAAGGTTATAAACCAACTGAGGGATTAAACTCGTATGTACATTTTTTTCTTTATCTGACAGACCTAAGATGAATAACATTTCTCATTTACAGAATTAGAGGACATTTAAATGGGAAAGGATTTTTTAAGCCATTGATGTAAAATCATGGATCTTTTAAAAAGGATTTTGGGCTGGTTTTGATAGTCRCCATTTTCCATAGGAAGACATCTCTTCTGCTAACTCTGATGGCTTCTCATGCGTATTTTTCAGAGTTTTGTCCACTTCAGATAAAACATATCCAGAAATGAGACATATGCTGGCAATCCTGAGGCATGTACTAACATAAACCAAAGTTATTTAATAAAACTGTAATATAGCTCATTTTATTCAGTCCCTTCAGAAAGCCATATGTGAAAGAAATGGAAGATAATAGAAAAGTGATGCCGTTGGCGGTAAGCTCACAAATTCTCTGATTGCTTCAACCCACAAAAGTGTGTTCAAGGATTATTATAGCTCAGGATGCACACATCAAGTTCCTGACTCCTGTCACGTCCATCCCTCTGACCATAGTGCTGTCCTCATCATCAACCCACCAACAGCTAGTCAGGTGCTCAGCCAAAAACATGAGAGTTAAGTCCCATTTGCTGCCAAGCCCTCATGTCAGAAAGCAGGGGTCTGGACCCACCGCAGACACGTCCTGGGGAAGCAGCAGACTTAGGAACAAGAAGATGGACACAAGCCTGAACTTCTGCCCCTGGGTAACATGGACCAGTGAGACCCTGGTGGGTAACTACCTGCCCCTATTTGTAGTCACAGTTGGCTGAGGTAAATGCTGAATTGCTGTATCACTCCACCCCTGCTCCAGCTGCTGGAGAACCTCTCTAAGCTGAGAGGGCAGTACAGGGCTACAGGTTATACTACTCRCTGGGTAGTATAAACTCTTTTCATTCCTATGTACAAGCAGCACACCTTAAATCCAGAAGAGACTGGAATCAGCCTAGTGTGACTTACAGGCAGACAGTCCTTGCCTGCAGATATTAACTGCAGGCAGMAGACACAGCTATGCAATGCCACTTCTGAGTATTTCTGTGATGCAAAGGAAAGGAGGATCAGGAATGAGTTACAGTATGGGATCCTCTATTACCCTCACTACTTACTGGTTTATTTTCTTCCTGACTTTATTTTGAACCCCGAATAGCTCTGTCCAAKATAGGGCCCAACCAATCATGGTTTTAGTCAAGCCTGTGCCAGCACTGCTTCTCTCCATCTTATACCACTCCTTAATGCTATTCCAGAAGACTTTTCATCATCAAACTCCCCCATATGCTTTTATRGTCCAGGGCATAAAATGTGGACTTCACAGTCTGGCTGTAAAAACATCATTGGTGGCCTTGCAGGCTTGGCCTGCACTTTTTGGAAAGGTTCAGCTGAAAGGGTTACACAGAATAATGCTGACACCTGAGGGTAAGGTATATGATGTGAAGCCTGCAAGAAATCCTGAGCCCACGTGACATGGACCTCCTTTGCTAGGAAGGTCCCATGAAGTATAGATAAAGCCAGTTGGTGCCTGCTATATGGACACTATTAATCCAGTGAGACCTTTTGCCAGAGTCCAGATCARTAGAAAGTGCAGAACATAATTTCTGTTCCAACATTCAGATGATGCCCTGACTTTCCTTTAGCCTAGAGTGCTTTTCAAATGAGCTCCAGTTTTTCTCAGAGTTGTGGTTGATGTTGCTGCCAAGAACACATCACAGACCCTGAAGCTGGGGCCATACTGGTAACTACATATAGGATATGGAGGTCAACCAGCCCATGCTGGTAAAGCTTCAGAAAAGRCAGTCTCCAAACTCCAGTGTCTCACCACTGCCTAATCAAATAARAAGAAAGTCTGTACTTTTTACAAATGGCTGACAGAATCCACGATGAAGTGGTGAGGCAAAAATAGCATCAGTCTGGAAGAAAAATCTTATATATGCAGTTAGCTTTTCAGTATAGGAAGAAGTGATGACAGCCTGTTTACTTCCATCCAAATCCCTCTATCATCTAGTCTTGGAGGGGACCAGTGTCTCTACATGGGGCACGCTATATTTTTAATCYGCTTATACTATGGCTCAGTCCCTTTCTTACAGCTAGAGCTAAAGCACTAATACAATTAGACAGCAAGAGAGTTTAATAGCCATAGTCATAAATTTGATGGTTTGCATAATTTAGTTGGGAGTTTCCTTAGAGATTTGCTTAAAATATTGAACCTTGGGTTTTGGTTTTGGTTTYCTTTCAACAATAAAAATGGAGACTATTACAAAGGCTATAAATACAAAACTAATTTCTCTAGAAAGAGGGGTTTGTGCAGTGCGTGGTCTAATTTTGGAAACATTGCCATGAACTGCTATTAAGTTCAGTATAGCTTGGCATATTAGGTAAGACACTGCATTTTGCAGGATTTGGCTTACATTCATGGAAGTGCATGCCAGCCCTTCCCCAAATAYAGCGTTACCTGTTTGCATGTGTTTTTCAATCAGCTATGTGACAATATAATGTGCAATTTCTATAGATGATTGAAGAATGTGAATAGAAAAGAAAAAAGGGAAAAAACCAAAACACAGCTGTCAAACTGACGGCAGAAGTCAGGGATGTAGTTACAAGGAAAGGTGAAGAAGATATGGCTGTCCTGTTGACATTGTCAACAGCCACAGGAGGAGCATGACATGGGAGCATTTGTGTAGCCCCACTGCAGGCCCCCACCCAGATCAGAGCTATATCTGGCCCTGAAACTACCTCACAGAATAGTCCTTGCAATAGGAAAAAACCCGTCTCAATTACTGACAACTTCCTGGTGTTTGCTGTAGGTGATTTGCTTTTTAATGTCATTATAAATTAACATCACACTACTATAATATGAAAATTAACCCAGATTTAATTTCACTTTTTTTGCTCTGTTAATTTAATGTAATATGGTTTGGACAGGTAAGCATTTAAAAAACATAATTCAGTTAAATTTCCACTGCTAAGGTATGCCCCTGACCTAAGAGCACTGAATTCCTTAGAGTGGAAATTAAGACAAAACACAATGTCTCATTTTCATTCTATGATTCCATTAAGGCAATGTGCCTAAAAGGAATCATATTCTATTAGATGTGTTAACAGGACTGTAAAACATTTGTATGTTTTGGTTCTGTTCATATAGGCAAGATGCTGTCATTTTCTTGAATAGTTGGAGGTGGTTAATTTTCCTGTGTAGATCTTCATTCATGCATGTTTGAAATTGCAATGGGCTATTGGTCCTTTTACAATGAATCTTCTGTATCTTCACTCACCTGAATGYCCCATGGTAATACTGAAAGTTAGTCAGCAGATGTAAAAAGTCCAGGGGTGTAATTTTCTATTTTCCATTACAGGCCAACAAAAAGGCGGGGG
>NW_026623310.1:1258569-1260680 GCF_030028575.1 Malurus melanocephalus
GGGGGGGGAAGAAAAAAGAAGGAAACTTTTGGTTCTGATAGATTTCATTTGAACCATTTCTAATTTTACTTACCTATAGATTCATACCATGCGGTGGGTTGTTCAGAGTTTATATTATGGATGGTTATACTTACTTAATGTAAGAACATTTGTAAAAAAGACATGCACTTGATATAATGCATACTCTATCTCTTCCCAAGTAGAAAAAAACTTGCAGAAATCTTCTCCCTCACCCCTCCCAAAGATCTGGGACTCTKTCCAGGCATCTGTCTGCTTTTGCYCTGAATTTTCCACTCAGAGCATTTGAAATATATGTAAAGCTAATTCTGTAGGTCATACTCATGGCAGATCTAGAACCAGTTAAACAGGGCTCCCAAATCAGGCCTAGCAGTTTGCTCAGCAGGGAATGGGGAACCAGACAGAACAGCCAGCTGGATGCCAGATTTCTGCGACTTCACTTTTGACTTCCACAGAGCATGCATTGGTGAATGAGTTTCAGTTTTGGATCTGAAAAAAGGTGGCAAGGAAGAAATGGTCTGGGTCAGCTGCAGCCTCTAAGGAGAGTGGGCTGTTGCAAGGGATCCGAAGACATCCCCAAAGGGCTGACAGATGAGACACAGGGCTGCGGCAGAGGAGCACCTGTCTAGGAGCAGCTGGAAAGCAGGAGAGCTGCAGCAACACATCTCAGTCACCATTCTATGGTTACATTTAAGCAACAATGTATACTCATTAATGTTTTCTTGCAGTGCCTTGTAAACTTTTCAAGTGATTTTAAATAACTTTTAACTGGCTAAATAAACCCAAATGAAATAATTAATAAGACTTTTCCAAACAAAAACTGTCTTCTTTTTTTTTCCTTTCTTTTAAACAAAAGCACTATTTTCCAGTAGGTTTTCACAGAGTAGTGTTTCTTGTCTGGAAGATCACCCCAAGCAAAAAATTCCCAACAAACCCTATGTTGAAAAAGTGGTGGGTGTTTTTCAGCCTCTGAGACCCTGAAAAGTACCGTCTGAGGCTACTGTGGCTTTTATAGCATTTCATAATGGCTCTTTTGTTTATGTAGATAGGGGACTGCTAAGAAGTTTTTTCTGGACCTTCCCATCTCAGATGTCTGGGACACTTTCTACTCTGTCATTTGGAAATCAGAGTGAAAGGATCTTTTCTCCTCTCTTTTCACTTCTGTTCATCATGCCAAAAGCTGGCTTGAATTATGCAGCTTTTGTAAAACTCCTTAAAATGTTTTTATATAAGAACAAACCGTAAAAATTGAAGTGAAAGGACCAAATCCTGTGCTGCACTTACTCTCCATTGATGAGGTACTCAGGGAAAGCCTGAATGGCAGCATGTGAATAAGGGCAGAAGACATATTAAATTATACTCTGGGGTAGTTGAGTATAATATAACACCATGGGCAGGCAGTACAGATTCCGAACACACTCCCCTATGGATCCTATATATAATGGTGGGCAGTTCATTCAGGACACTGACACAAAATAAAGATTGACCTTCTTACCCACTTTGCATGACAAGCTCATGAAGTAGCTGACAGCTGCTTCTTTAGCAACTATACCTAGGAAATTTGTACACTACCAAAGAAACCATAGCTCATCTTCTCTTCATAACTAGTTTGCTGATAGCTAGTGCACTGGTACTGCCCAGTATGGCATGCTGGGCCATGGCAGGGGAGGGCAATGTGTGAGAGAGTGGGTCCCCCAGCTCTCTGGCCCCCAGCATAGGAAGGATGTGGATCTGTTGGGGTGGGTGAGAGGAGGGCCACAAAGATGATCAGAGAGCTGGAGCATCTTACAAAGACAGGCTGAGAAAGGTGGAGATGCTCAGCCTGTAGAAGTCTCCCAGGAGACTTATACCTGCCTTCCAGTACCTAAAAGGGGGTTCAGGAGACCTGGAAAAGGACTTTTTACAAGGCCATATAATTCTAGGACAAAGGSGAATGGCTTAAACTGAAACAGTGTAGGTTTAGTTTGAATATTAGGAAGAAACTCTTTACTGTGAGGGTGGCATGGCCCTGGCATAGGTTGCTCAGAGAAACTGTGGATGCCCCATCCCTGGAAGTTAAAGTCCAGTCTGCATGGGGCTTTGAGTTACCTGGT
>NW_026623310.1:1262205-1268018 GCF_030028575.1 Malurus melanocephalus
CCAACAAATAGAAGACACTTGTAAGAGCTGAACACAGTTGAAAGCACAATGAATATGAGGATAAATACAGGTTCCTGTGCAGCTGTATTCTCAAAGGAAGACATCAGCCAGACACAACAGTCAGACAAAGGCAGAGTGCTACAAAGTGTTTACAAAATATTGTTTACCAGGCAGGGCCTGAAGTAGGATCTGAACTGGGTACTGGGAAAATCTTTGCATAGATGGTCTCAGCCAGCACCAGAAAAGGCAATGAACATTCCTACTGAGGTATGGAAGAACCTAGGACAAGTCCCAGAGATTGTTTTCCCAAACTGTTAGAGTACACATTCAGCAGCTGTGTTTGGCCAGTCCCTCTGGCCCAGCACAGCCTTTTCCCTCTGGTACCAGGAGAMAGTTACTTTTCAACCTGTTTTTGGCTGACAGGGTGGAGATTTCGAAGGGCCACTTTTTTGCAAGACAAAGGGGCACATGGAGTTACGAAGAGATTATGTCAGTGGAATGGTAGCTAATACTTGTCTGCTGTCTTTTCCCCATGGTACCTCACCTTTGTCTCAGCAGAGTCTAGTTGCAAGGCAAAATTGCAGTACAATTAAATCCCTTATGGGAGAGATCTCCCCCAGACCCATGTACAGTTTACAGTGGCCCTCAGGTAACATTCAACTTAGATTCTATGTTTCCCTCATTCTTTCTGAAAAAAATAGCCTAGCAATTTGATTATTACATTTTGTTTCCTGCCAAACCTCACAATTCATTCGCCCAAGAAAAAAAAAATCCAGCAAAAAAGCCTTCTTTCCTTTAGCTCTAAATAAATATTTTGGAAGTACAAGCACCCTAAACCARTTCCCTGAAATCTCTACTGACATATCTGGTAAGTTCTAGAGAACAGCATAATTTGGCAATAAATTAGAAAGACATGTAGGTAAAAGCCTGACTTAATGTACTTTTAAGCTCATAAAAAACAGGCACAGACAATACAACTAGAACTCTTACTGTAAACAGCAGTAGCTGTGTCCACAGAGCAAAATAGTGGAAATAAAGGATGAAGGCACACAAACATGCTGAGAAATGATTGCCTAAACACAGCAATAATGCCAAACACAGCAAATTAGGCATCTTGAAGTAAGACACACAGAAAAATTAAGATGAGCAGAAAGGAGAGGAATTGAYATATTTCAAGTGTAGGATCCCATGCAGGTCACATACCTAGGAGCCATGTGCTTTACAGGAATCTGTCAGTTTAGTGCCTTGATTTTGATGTTTTTTATCTACACRCTGTCCAAATGTCTGTGGTTCTGGTTTACAGTTCATAAAGCAGTTATTCTGACAGCAATGTTTTGTTTGTTACCCATTGTGTTTCCATCTTCTAAAAAGGAAAAAAAATACATTACATCATTTTTTGAGGGTGAAACTGTAATAGCTCATCCTTTTTATGAATGTTCATTATCTTTTTTTATTGTTTCTTTCAGGGATCTTCTGTCAAATGAAAAATAACAACAAAATACAATTGGACAGATGCTATTAAATACTTACTATTAAATAYTCAAATAAAAAAATGGCAATGATGATGCAGTTAAGTGTTAGCATAGAAACTCTGTAGAACATGTGAGAGAAGCAAGGCTGGTTTAGTGCATACACTTACACAGCATCGCCTGCTCAATATTTCATTTGGAACTTTAGGGATATGGGGTATGTACCTCCAAAATAAAGATGGGTGATGAATATATTGCTCTTCAAAACAGTGCTCAAAACTTTTGTTCCAGAAACGTCCTGCTTTGCCACTCCAGGTAGAATCTGGATGCTGCAGGTGTCTATGTAGGTATTTATATGCAGGTATTTATCCCGGAACATGCTGTGTAAGCTCCTGTTGCAGTCAGCTGAAATCCATTTACTACTGTCAATGGACTTCCTAATTGTGAGTGTCTAGTTGAGATTCCCTAGTTCCATAAAGAGGCATCTATACAGACTGTCAGATAAAACAGAKTTAGGATAGGACTTATGGCAAACCAGAACCCTTCTACAGCAGCAGCAGGATGCCACAAGGAGGATACCCTTTACTATCTGAGTCTTGACTGTTTCAACAACTGAGTGAAGCCCAGTGACTTCTGGTTCTGGCTTTATGGTGATCTTAGTAATTCCACTTTTAACAGATAGTGCCTTTATTGAATGGCCTGGGCCTGGTCTTGACATGCAGGATAATACTGAAGAAGCTGTACACAACACTTTGGAAGGGTAATGATACTCTAWGATGCACAGCAATGAAAAAAAATCACAATGTTCTTTCAGCTTAAGGGTTTCTCTAGCACTGGTGACAATCCTGCTTCAAGAGGGCTGTTACACTGAATGACTGGGAAATCTCTAGGCATCTCTTCCAGCTGACATTTCTGTGATGCTACAGGCCTGGCTTACTCAGTCCTACACAACAGAACACCCTCTCTCTTCATGTGATCTGTTCCATTCTTGAGTGGAACCTGAAGCCGGTATTTATATTTTTCATGCTTTTTTTTTTGATCCTGGGTTGGTTCAACGATTCCACTGGCTATGGGACATGYGTCTAGATTTGTAAAGGGTCCAGCACATCCCCTGTGCCACACATATAACAATGTCTCAAGACTGCGATTGTTCTTCTTCAATTGGATSTAATTATATGGAGGCCTTACATCAAGAAATACGTCACCAACTTAAGGAAAAGCTAAGTATGAACTTAAAGCTGTTCATATATTTAAGCGGGTTTCAAAACACAGGTAATCAAGAAAATAGCAAGTATCGATTTTAACCAGACCAAGACTGTTGTTCCATGAACAGCAAATTCTTTCTGATTGTGACAATTCCTTGTATTTTTATAATCTTGTGACACGTTTGAGCTGYTAGGAAGTGTGAAGGTGTGCTGCTGCAAATGGAAGGAGATAAGGCTGATCTTGAGCATAAGGTCCAGCTGTCCCCGCTTCTTCACTGTTAGCACCTTTTCTGCCTTAGCTACAAATATTTCTCCCCAAAGCAAGTGTAAGAGAGAGAGGAGCTGTAAGCAGGGTAAATGGGGCCACTAATGGTTTCTAACCCTCTTTTATTTTGCAGTAGATACAACACTAATAAGACAAGCCTASAGCAGCTTGGGCTAAGAGATTTCACAGATTTACCCAGAAACTGCAGGCAGCTGTGAAAAGGGTGGATAATACCAATGAAGTTGGTGGGCTAGTTAGAAAGTACCTCAGGGCTGTCCAGCTTTGGGGAGCTCTATTTTATGGTGCTGTGGTAAACAATTGTACAATTAGCACAACTGCATCACCAGTGATGCAACAAAAAGACCCAGAACAGGACATGTATATGTAATTTATCATTTTCACCTAAGAAACTAATTTCAGAACAGAATTAAATAACTGGATGTAATTGAACAGAAATCCAGCTTAATACTTGTGTTTGTAACATTTGATAGCTATTTTTGTTTTTGAGAACATGGTGTTGGATTCTCAGTTGACTCATTCATTGTGCATCAACTATACTTCCAACCACTGAGATTTATTTCTTTTCATTAAAAGTCCACATTATTATTTATAGGGTCAAGAACATAAGTAATGTTGGAAAAAATAAGCATTAAAGKCTAAGAAAAAATATTCAAGTCAATAATAACAGAAGAAAAGAAAAATATGTAGTACATATTAAAACTGAAAACAACTGTTATAAATATAATGGCCTTAAATGTTTGCTTTTATGTGACAGATGTTTTTAACAAAATGTCTGTGTTGGCAGTTCAAGCACACTTATGATTTTAATTTGTGTAATATTCCCTTTTAGTATTGAAGTCTATTTACAACATCTGTGAAGGGTCTGTAACCTGAATGTGATAGGGAAAAACTAACAGACTGCTATTGGAATCTTTCCACTGGGTCCATGTAACAGACTATTAACAAAAATCTTAAATAGCTATTCTAATCATCAACAGCAATCTTACACAAATTATATCAGACCCAAAGGACCTGATTAACTTTAAAATGCCTTACAGACCTGAAACATAAATTTTGCTCCTCCTGCCTTCCTCTGTAGAGTCAAAATCAGATCATATCACAGGCACTGGTTTTAGCTAGGTACGCACAAAATCAGTAAGCTAGGCAGGCTGCAGATACGCAGGCAGGGCTCCACTTTCATGACAAGGAAAGCACATTTCTGAGTATTAAATTAAATGTAATCCTCCTTTTTTTTTTTTTTTTTTTTTTTTTTTTTTTCCTGCTGCTCTTCAGTAAATCTCCAACTGGAATTCCCATTCTGCAACAACTCTTTCAAACAGCTGGAACTTAGACAATATCCTGGCATGGAGAGGTGTTAATATTTCATTGAAGTGATACCACTGGTAGAGGCAGATGCAGAATTTCTGCTTGAGGAAAGCAAGGTCTTACGAAAAAGGTTTCACATAATAGGAAAGTGTAAATGAGAGAACATGAGCTGGGTTTTTTGCTATTAATGTCTTAATATTTGCATCAAAAATTGAAATGCTAACTGTTATTGTTATGTCCCAGAGGTCTTTTCCGCAGGGTTCTTACTTGTTCACACCTTCTAAGTCAGGAGCCAAGATTTCCCCCACCTTTTGCCACTTAGGTCCTCTCTTTCCCTCCCCTCCCACACATACCCTTTSTTTGACCCCATCTACACTACAATAACTATTTAATTAACAACAGTTGTTAAATTTGTTTGTGGCCTGACCTTGTAACATAG
Source organism: Malurus melanocephalus (assembly GCF_030028575.1). Taxonomy (NCBI): domain Eukaryota; kingdom Metazoa; phylum Chordata; class Aves; order Passeriformes; family Maluridae; genus Malurus; species Malurus melanocephalus. Next base: position 1,266,910 of record NW_026623310.1, read on the forward strand.
TTTGGCTGGCCAGTTAAGATGGAGCCAAACTGTTTTATATCTCAGTTAAAAAAAAAAAAAAAAAAACCCTAGGTAGAGAGCTAAGCTAAAGAGCTATTTTCAATAAAAACTGAAAACCAAAATGTAACAAAAGAAGGTGATTTCATTTGTATCCCCCTTTGGCTTTATCAACTGTGGCTGTCCTAGCTGTATTATAACCAAGACCTTAACAACAAAGCCCAACAACCTTTGATTCCTAAAGTTTTCTATTTTTCATGCAGTAGAGGAGAAGGGWGGCAGTCCTTTGAAACTTTTTATTTAAGGTGAAGCTTTCTATTTAAGGTAAAAACCTTTCTTCATCTCTACTCCTGTTTTGCTTGTCGTTTGGAAGTTGGGTCTAGTTTCTGTCATGACAGCCTTAGGGTCTCTGACAAATCTGGGTCTCTGCTGGGTACCGCTGCTTCCATCTGAGCCACTGATATGGTCCCAAGGGTAGGAAATTTCTGATGCTCCCTGCAGTTACTCCTTTCTCTCTCACTAGACATATTTCACTTTTCTGTTTCTTTCTCTATCTTTTTATTCTCCTTTGCCAAAATACTCCTTATGTCTTGTAGGCTTATTTACAATTTTTTTCCTTTGTCTGCTTTTTGTCCCTCAAATTTMCACACTAAATCACTGAAGAGTTGAGCATAGAAGTTTTAGTTTAACAAAAATAAAGGTGTTAGCTCTGGTTTACCACTCTACTCCTAAGTGCATTAAATGTGGAAATTCTGCAAGGCAGGACTAAGATATCCTCCCTAAGGATGGATACTGCCCTAAATGTGCTCTGTGTAATTCACAAATTATACGTTGCACAAATAAACCCAGTGGGTTTTCCCATATTTCTTAGGCCTTTTTTTCAGAAACATTCAGACAATAATTTTAGTACTTTAGTATTTTTAATACCTCAGTGGAAATACCTCTCCCTGAGTCCAGAATGGTTCCCCAAGCATTCTGCTGCTTAAGCAAAACTGACTTGCAAAATTTTATTTTAGCTCTGTGAAGAAAAATGTGACTGCAGATAGGTCTAGAGACAGACCACAGAAGGCTTAGAGAGTATTTACATGGGAGAGGGGAGGGGAGGGGAGGGG
>NW_026623310.1:1268392-1276088 GCF_030028575.1 Malurus melanocephalus
CCACGTGCCCTCCGAAGGCAGGTTGATTTTTGGTGGCAAGAACTGCGCTTCCTTGTGCCAATGTCACGGCTCACAGAAGAGCACATAACGCTCCTGTGGGTGCTGTCTCTGAAACAAAGCCAGCCCAGGTGGTCAAAGATTCATTAACAGTTTTCATGACTGCAAACCCTGGCAAAATAGGCACTTCATTTAAAACAAAAAATAAAAAGTGAGCATGGGTGGACAAATAGACAGGTGTTGCATAATGTGAATGTCAACGTCTTATAGTAAAGTCTTCAGAYGTCCAGTAACGAAAACTAGGTATTCTGACTCCTGAACAGCTATCTTCTTCTGTTGTGCAATTGAGCTCAAATCAGTCTTCCTATGAGACCTCATCTGCTTCCCAGTCACATCTGCAGTCAAGCTAGCACAGTGGAATTGCCATCAGAATAGCTYCTCACTCCAGCTTCACCCTAAGAGGGCAAGAAGGCAAAAACCTTCATTTCATAGTGTGTTCTTTGCTATCCAAATATGAAAAAAAATTCAGCTTAAAATCAGTCAGATTTTTTTATTACCAACTCAGCTGGTTTCTTCTTTTATTCAGACTTATTTCAAGTTCTGTTACCATCCCTTTGAACCAGCAGTTCTCCTSCTCTTTTTGTGTAATGAGTTGTGCATGTTCCAAAGCAGTTGAAGAGAGTTAAATCGTAAAACAGTAGATCTCTGATCCACCTGAATGTCAAGGAAAAATTAGAAACATATTTTGGAGAAAGAATAATGAATCACATCAACCACWGGTCTGGGTACTTTCAGAAGACAAAAATTATATTAATAAACCTGAGTTCAACTGGTGATGTATGGCTTTTTTACAGAAGTTTGTTTTCAAGAAGTTTTAGTTTTCTGTTCAACTTACTAACAATGTATGTAGTGGAATCAGTTCTCTTACCTGAAATGAAATCTTGGACTGAACTTTTCTATATTTTTGAATTAAATTGTTCCAAATAGACACAAGATTTGGACTTGTATTCAATTATTTAAAAAAAAAAAAAGAAATTAAATGAAAATTTATTCTATTTTTTGCAGTACTTTTCTACATTATCTAGAGCCATATTAAAGCAGATAAACCACTACATTAAATACAGGTGTCTCCTAATTGCTATTACTTTTAACATAGTTTCCCATAATTCACACAGTGGGGCAATCTGTCTGCCCTCCTCTCCTGACCTCCATGGTCAGTTTCAATCAAATTAGAAAGAATAAAGGTCTAATTGGAGTCTTATCGTAGGTTTTTAACTTGACCAAACATTTCAGGAAGCTGAAGAAAATGCTCTCCTAGAGCAAATTTTCCCTCTCTAGTCGGTGGAGACAGATGAATACCTTTGGATCTTTCTGAAGGGAAAATTGCAAAAATTAGATGCCTAGTCTCAGAAAGGCAGCAATGATCTACTGCTGCTTTTGGTACAGCAGTAACACTGAAATAAGGCTGGCTCTCTGACTTTCTCAAATTTAAGTTCAGGTTAGATCTCTCTGTTAGGCAGGCTTGARCCCCTCTCAGGCATCTGTAAAACAATGAAGCTTTTCTGGAGGACAGAGGTCCTCAGACAACTTGCCCTCACTGAGACAGAAACACGGTGAGTTCAGCCATTGCAGGGGCAGGGGGTCAACAGCACACCCTAGCCCTGAGTGAGTCTCATCTGGCTTAAAAAGTGCAGACCTGGACAGGCAGTTGGGGTTATGATGAGGGAGGCTGAAGAACAAAGACAGAACTCCAAAAGGAACAATTTGTTCCTTTCAGAATTTGTTTGCATTCATTACTTCTGCTGCTCACAAAACAACTTATTCAAGCATGTCAATTGCTTTTGTTTGCTCTTATAAATGCCAAATGCATTCCAAATTCAACTGCTGGAGTAATGGGTAACCTGTCCTTACCATACCAATTGCTTTTCCAGGACATCAAATGAAAATTCTCTGTTGTAGGAATAKAACTTTTGTGGGTGGATTTGCTGATACTGCAGTCCAAATGCCTGACTCTTACAGGAACAACCATTGCACTGACTCTTGCTTACATTTTTAATCTTTCTTTGGCCCCTGGCCATATTCTAAATAAATGAAACATGCCTATAYTGTTCCATCCAGCAGACAGATGATAAAAGGTCTGTTTCAGACTATGGGCAAGTCAGTCTTCAGCCAGTCACTTCTAAAGATATGGAACAAGTACAGCAGTCTTTAAGTTTAATACAACCCTTTCACATTTTAAATCAATTTRCAATCTTTCTTTGTAATCAGTTTGGTTACTTCCCAAATCCAGTACAGGGGAAGTTTTATTGCCAATTCTTCATTTCTGCTATGATGTTCTTGATAAGGGTTATGTCAAAGACAACAATTCTTGATCTGTACAGAATCTTTGAAACAGCATCTCACACGGGTCCTTTGTTTCAATGAAGCAATGGATGGTACATAAACCTTAACAAACCATTCTTCTAATTATCTGCCTTGAAGGTCACAAAATACTGTTAATGATTTTCCAAGTAACARGGACCCTTTGCCTTCTAGAATTCCCCTTGAGAATGCACTTGGCTGAAATAAAATTTTATGTATTTAACCATATAATCTTTTTGCAGTGCTCACAAAATAAGACTTACTTGCATTAGTGAAGACACAACACTTCATAAGCCAATACATAATTCAACTGAGAATACTGATTCTCAGTCTGAATTAAAAGTAATCTTAGAGTATAGCTAGTTTCAATATGATTAACATGTGCAGCAAGCTAAGAATTCACCAAATACCTAATTACCAGTAAGATTCATTTTGCACATTAATTCAGGAGACTTTTAAAAGAGAAACGAAAACTGTTGTGAAGTGAAAAGTTTTATATGGTATTTGAGCTGAAACCATTAACTCAGAAACAACTGAAAATSTTAAATTCTTGAGTATATCTTCATATTTCCACATAAAAGAGTCMTTTTTCTTCCTCAGAATTTCTACTGTCAGAAAAAGAAGAACATCATCAAGGATTCCTACATGCCTGTCCATTTGAAACCAAGGCAATTGCTTTGCCTGGGCTGGCAGCTCTGGGCAAATGGACACTGTGCATGCACCAGTAGCTGCACTCATCTGCAGCTGTTACACAATCTATTTCACACATTACAGATGCAAATGTAAGGTAAGTTTCCTTCATGTGCAGTAAGTCTTACACTTCCAGAGATGTCAAGCTCGGAATGCATGAACTGGCCATCTCCATGCAATCCTCACCCACAAGTCCTAGAAAYAGGTGAACCTTGCAAGATTTATTTGACTATTGATCTGTTGTACCTGCTTGCAGTTGACCTATTTRGCAAAAATTCTCACTGTGCACTTTAGGAGTAATACTGAAGCACGGCTGTGTCTAAACTAGTAAACAAATCAAGACAGGGTGCCTTCTGTGGACCCTAGGGAAAAAGAATGATGCTGATGCTGTACGCTTTCCCCAAAACCGGGTGKCCCTGTGTGGTGGGTTGACCCTGGCTTGGTGCCAGGTATCCACCAAAGCTGCTTTATCACTCCCCTCGTCAGCTGAGCAGGGCAAAGAAAATATAACGAGCAGCTTGTGGGTAGAGATAAGTGCAGGGAAAGATAACTCAATCGTTATGGTCATGAGCAAAACAGACTCAATTTGGGGAAATTAATTTATTGCAAATGAAAAACAGAACAGAGTAATGAGAAACAAACCCAAATCTTAAAGCATCTTCCCCTCCCTCACCTTGCCTTACTCCAGGGCTCAACTTCACTCACAATTTCTCTACCTCTTCCCTGCCAGTGGCGCAGGGGGATGGTGAATGGGGGCTGCGGTCAGTTAATCACACATTGTCATCACACATCCTCAGTAGGATGACTCACTCTTTCCCTGCTGCAGCATAGTGTCCCTCCCACAGGAAACTGTCCTTCAAAAACTTCTCCAAAATGAATCCTTCCCAAAGGCTGCAGTTCTTTACAAATTGTTCCTGTGTGGGTCCTTTTCATAGGGTGCAGTCCTTCAGGAACAGGCTGCTCCAGTGTGAGCCCCCACAGAGCCACAGGTCCTGACAGGAGCCTGCTGCAGAACAGGCATCCTRGGGGGTGACAGCCTCCTTTGGGAACATCCGCCTGCTCTGGGTGGGGTCCTCCATAGGCTGCAGCTGGATCTCTGCTTCCCCATGGATCCCCTTGGGCTGTGGGGCCACAGCTGCTTCACCGTGTCTGCACCAGGGGCTGCASGGGAATCTCTGCTYTGGTGCCGGAGCACCTCCTGCCCCTCTTTCTTCACTGACCTTAGTGTCTGCAGGACTATGGCTCTTGTATATTCTTACTCCTCTTTCTGTCTGACGTGGTGCAGGTATTTTTCTCCTTTTTAATTCTGCCCAGAGGCACTACCACTGTCACTGCTGGGCTCAGCCTTGGCCAGCAGAGGGTCTGTCCTGGATCCAGCTGACATTGGATCTCTCAGACTTGGGGGACACTTCTGGCAGATTCTCACAAAAGCCACCCCTGTAGCTACCTGCTACCAAAACCTTGCTGCACAAACCCAGGTCACACTGCTCATACTACTTATTGGACAAAGTCTTCTTGTTCCTGGCATTGTGCTTACGCACTGTCTGGGAAGTTTACTAGTTGGCACAGGACTAAGCCTGGCATTGCTAGCAATTAGACAATACAGATKGTTTCTGGACAGTGTTTGAGGTGATGCTCCAACCTGTTTATTTTACTTCCCCTGATATCACTCACAGTTACAGTGAAGAAGTGACAACAGGAATCATAGAAGTGGCAGGCAAAGCCATCTGTATTCTGTGGGACTTGGCCATCCTAACAGTGGAAGAATCAGTAACTTAAAACTCAAATTGCAATAGACCTGCCTGTTCTTTCCAAACCTACTCATGTATGTGCCTTCTGCTTACAGCTCACCCTGCTTTTACATGTAGGCAAAGTTCAGTTCTCACACAACAGCTAGGCAGCCCACATTTCTGGCTCCATGGAGGGATTTCTAGGCATAACCACAGATGGGCATAGGCARATAACTCCTTTTAATATGCTTGGTTTTTAGGATAACAACAACAAAACAATGGTTCTGAAATCACCAGTGATGCTCATTTCCTAATGAATTTGAGTTTGGTAGGTGATTGAATTTTCCTTTGAACTGGCAAAAATTCAAGTCCTTGTTAGACATCACATAATCCATGCACAGGTTAGCCATTTTACAAATATTATTATTCAAAGCTGGGAAGCCTTCAGGAATATTCACTCCTACATGTGTCATGGTTTAACCCCAGCTGGCAGCTGAGCACCATTGCAGCCGCTCACTCACTCCCATCTCCCATCGTGGGGAGGAGAATTGGAGAAGCTTCAGCCTCATGGGTCAAAGTAGGAAGAGTTTAACAATTTTTTTWAAATTAATGATACAAATAATATTAATGATAATAATATCAATATTCATAATGAAAAAGGAGAGAAATAACTCCCAAGAAAAACAAGCARTGCTCAATACATTTGCTCACCACACACTGACTGATGCCCAGCTGGTCCCCATGAGTCTCTTCTGGCCAGTCTAAATACTGGCCATGATGTTCTGTGGTTTGGAACATCCCTTTGGCCAGTTTGGGTCAGCTGTCCYGACCATGTTTCCTCCCAGACTCTTGTGCACCTGCTGGCTGGCAGAACRTGGGAAACTGAAAAGCCCTTGATTCAGAGTAAGCACTACTTAGCAACAGCTAAAACATCAATATGTTCTCAACATTAGGATATATTCTCATACCAACTTCAAAACACAACRCTGTACTAGCTACTCWGAAGAAAATAAACTCTATCTGAGCYGAAAGCATTGCAACAAGAAAGAATAAGTAAAAAAGAGAAATCTTGGCTATGATGTTGATACTCCATGGCCTTATGGCATTTGAACATTGAAATACTCATGACTAAGACATTTAGAATTTGTGTTTCTTTATCTCACAATCCTTTTCTTCCCTAGAAAGGTCATTAATGGCACCTAAGATACTCGAAGCTATCTGACACATGTGCACGCATTTAGAGGATATGACAAGAGACTGATGGGAGACAATGCCCTACTGCACCAGACACAGATGGCCAGGTACAGCCCATCTACAGCCAAACTGAGCCTGCAGTCAATAGACAGCTGATGGGCTGTCCAGAGATGAGTATCTGTTTTATGGGGAGCTGAATGTCACCTGAAGGGTGTTTCTTTCCTCTGCCTAGGTGTGTGTTCTCATAAAATATGAACCTGCATCAAAGGTATTTGAGATGAGTGATTTTTGAGGAAGGATCCAGGTATGCATACAAATACATGACATGCTCCCCCAAGCCCTGCTTCCCTAGGAGATTGGGCTATAAGCACCACTCAGAGTTTCCATAATTATTTTACTGTTGCTGTTGGTTCCCTGTCCCATTCTATTGATGGCAGAGGACAGAGACCTTCTACCTGATCTAGAAGACTTTTATGGTGGCTCCAGTGACAGAAATTCAGTGAGTCTCCTGCAAAACAAAGTCTGGGTTTGAAGTGCAAAAATTACTGTTGTTGATGACAGTTATGTTTCGCGATTGGCACAGTATTTGCTAGGAAAGAAACTAAGTCTGCATGGAATTATCTCTCTGAAGACAGCATTACAAACAGTTGTATTCTTTCAGATTCCACCTGGTGGGTTTTCTGCAAGAGTATAAGTGTGTTGGTTCAGACTTGTGTGCCTGAAATCAGAAGTTAACTATTTAAGTTTCTTAATTAATCATAAAGGACCTCTGTAATGCTTAGCTGTTGCTGTGTAATAGAACTATGAGTGCATTGCTTTAACAGCAGAATTCTGTTAGCACAGCATACAGCAGGGAGGGAAAACATGGTGGAAATAAAACCATTAATCACACAGCAGTTGTTCAGAGAGAATTCCTCAGAGAGGAGAAATAGGAACACAGAAAATCTATGGAAATTATAGCTCTTTTAAAGATATTTGAGGAGAAGAATAAGTGGCATTTTCTGAACTATATGGATAGTATTCCAGGGTAAATAGTAGTTTAGGATACACTAGGATGCTCTAGGATAAATAGTATTCTCACAAATGTCTGAAAAATTTAGACTTTCATTCCTCAGTGTCAAAGGAATGAAGCCTCAATAGAACAACACACAGACATATGCATGTGCATATTTTATGTGGAAGATATAAACATATATGTGCTTAAATGGTTGTGTCAGTATACACAGATATATGTACAGTATATGTATCCTTGTATATAAACTGTGGGTTTATACCACAGAAAAATATTGAAAAGTATTRTTAACATTTTTTTACCTTACAGATATTACATTTCTAATTATTGATACCCCGGAAGGAAAATGGTAGCATCAATACTGTCAAAGTACTTTTGGTTAATAATAATAACAATAACAATAAAAATGATAATACCTGGAAAAACAACAATAATAATACCATCAAGCAGCACTTACAATGTTCACTGTACCATTTAATCTCAAGTGTTGCCTTGTTTCTTACCAACCTGGATAGTTTGTTTCAAAGCTTTTTTTCATGCTCTCCTTTTCAAGTGAACATTTACTTTCTGAGTGTTCTAATGGGGCTGAGAAATTTGTTGAAATACACAGTAAAGGAAGGCAGGGTTAACATGCTGCTGCAATGCTTTTGATGCAACAAATTTTAATCTGAAAATATTAAAAAAGTCTCATGTTTGGTGTTTTCAAAAAACT
>NW_026623310.1:1276256-1357286 GCF_030028575.1 Malurus melanocephalus
TGAGTCACAATGAAGATATTTTGCAGTAACTTACTGCTGTGGATAAATGTATCAAGCACATTAAACAAGTGTTGCTACTGTTCATTTCAAGCCATCTCACAATCTGTATACTCATTCAATCTTTTTCTCCAAACAGTATACATCATTCTGAGTAGCTTCTATAAACAGACCAAGGTCTGCTTGCTATAGCAACACACCTCCAAAAAGTGAATTTTCTGCTTGATTCAAGAGAGGAAAAATAACATTTTTCAGATCCAGCATGCTTAGGCCAATAAATATCTGCTTGTGCTAACCCCACAATAAGGTCCTCATCCATTCTTAGGGTGTGATGGATGCACAAAAAAAAAAAAATGGGAGAAAGGGATAATGATAACAACTCTATGTAAACTGGGGTCTCTCCCAGTACAGATAAAAAAAGAAAGAATTTTTTTTTTTTAAATGTAGAGGAGAAAAGATCTCACCTTTCATCTGAGGTGTCTGCAATCTGGATATCTATCTCTAGATAAGTGGGCTAGCCCTGATATAAACTTATGAACTAGRCCAGCTGAATGCTACTCTGTTTCTCTCCATTAACTACAAAAAGACACTAAATAATCTAGACATTTATAGTATAAAATTAGGCAAAATGAATCCCATGGTTTAYGTGGGAGTGCTTTTATATTTCCATCTAATTCTGCTTTCTTTCCTTTACTTAGTCTTATTGCTATTTGACCTGACATATTGGCAAACTTTGGAACTCAGTAGTTCTATTAAGGCTAAAAATTTTAATTGTTTGTTTCCTGTATGTGCACAAGGTGGTACAACCTTGTTTAGTGCAAAGCACAAAGTGGTTTCTGCTCAGAGCTGGTTAACATRTTTTTCACCATTGCTTGAGTGCTTTTAAATGAATACTGTTGTTCTCCTCAAAATGGACTATTTTCAGCAAGAGGAGTACTTGCTTAGATGAATACTGTCATGAACAACTCTTTAAAATAATTATTTTTCAGCTTGACAGATTGACTTGAAATTTCAGTTAGAAATTCAAATGATGTTTTATACGTTTGCAATGCCAGTATATGTTCTTTCAGGTCAATTCCATCTCTGTGTTTGGCCTCCATATTTTCAATTTATTTCAATGCTGCACATATTTGGTTTTGAATAAAACCAATCAAAGCAATAATTTGACCTGTGATGATCTTAGAACAGTATTTCAAACTAGATAACTGAAAATGAATCATCATTATCCTGGTTCATCAGCTAAAGTTACATGTATCATTAGGCCTTTTCCTGGGATTAAGTGTAACCCTTGCATCCATACATACAGCTAACCCTTAAACGTGCAGAGTAATGGATTTAAAGCTATGCATGTAAATGTTGGAACCACTGAAGCATGAAATAGATAAACTTGGCCTGCATTTGTTGAAACAGTGTAAAATGAAACATAATCATGTGGAAATATTTTTGTCTTTTAAATGACAACCATGATTGAAAAATGATTCATTTCTTTCTATACATTCTTTTRTTTCTTGCTCTGAGCAAAATTTAAAAGTGCCTTCACTTAAAACTAGTGTAGGAGAGGAGGAAGGGGTAAATTCCACAGCTGAAGGTGCACAGAGGTAGCGTTTCTTTGGCAGCAAAAGTAAGTMATTTTTGTTTGGCAAAAAGGGATGCTTGCATTTGCACAGATATTTGGATTATAAGAAGCAGCCCTAGCAGAAATGAATGAACAGACAGCACGCAGGTAAAGTCTGAATGCAAATCAAATGGCTTGGAAATGTAGAAAACAATTGTTCTCAGATTGGATGCAGTCCCATACTGGATGCATTTAACTTTCTGGACTTAATGAGTCATACGGACCCAAATGAGAATACCCATGTGCATGAAATTAAGATTTGAGTATTTAAAATGATATCACCACAGCAGTTCAGATCAGCCCAGTGTTTTAAACTTCAGCATTTTCTTTCAGGGAGAGACAGTACTACAGTTTAAAAGTGTTGGCAAGCCTGAAGGTAAAGTATTTAGTTCTTAAGCAAATAAGATTTTAATATCATCAGCTTCTGACAGAAATCCCTAATTAGTTCATCTTTTGCTTATAATGATATAGYATATCCTCTGTTTATAAAGGGGAACAGTATATATCAAGTATGCACGAGTAACAACAGAAAGTTTAAAATATTTAATATGTATAAATTACTGCATTATTTTTATTCCAAAACTGATGTCATTCCAGAGGCTTGTCCAGGCCTATTTGAGAATTTCCATTTGGGGCATTTCAAAGTATCTGAGAAAAACATTTCTATCTGAAAAGTTCCTGGAAAGGGACATTATAGATCCCAGGACCAATATACATCTAGAGATTGTGGGAGATGCTCATAAATCAAACGAAATGAACAGATAAAATGTCCATTCAGCTCAATTAATGGCAGGAGTACTCAGCACCTCTGAAAACTAGCTTTCTTACTAGGTGCCTAAATAAGGATGGATCAGTGCTTTGAAAAATGTGAGCTTAATAAGTCAGTTTTGTAAATATATAGCAATGTTTGCTACAACATACCCATCACACACTAGTCAGAGAGGAAATAGGATGTCTGGAACAACTGCATCTTTTGCTTCTAGACTCCATCCTGACACACACTGCAAGTGGAGGCTGGCAGGCTTGGATTCCTGGCTTTTCCAGAGCTTTGTTAAGCTCAGTGGTGTACAGTATCCTAAGACTCATTGTCATTTTCAGAACAAGAAGCCAAATTTTATGAAGAAACTTCTTTCCACATGGACAGCTTTCCTTCTACGAAGGTTTCAAACACAGCAACCAACTCTGTTCTGCTCTTCCAGTGGTCTTGTACAGACTCCAGTGGAACAGTGGTGAGTTTCTTTCTCTCTTTGCTAACACAAGTACTGAGGAGAGTTTTACAAGACCTATCAGTGAGTGTTGCAATCCAGGCATATGCCACAGCAAATTGCAATCATTCTGAGAASAAGTGATTTCTCTGGGGACTTCTTCAAAACACACGGTGTAGTGCAATCTTTGGCACTGAAATCCTGCCTCACTTCAATCAGTGGGGGGAAAAAAGCCAGAAAAATTAAAATAAAACAAATTTAGATTAATGTAATGTAAATGTGATTAATGTAATGTAAATGTGATTAATGTGATGAAGGTATATTTTCAAACTTCAGGAAATATTTTTTTTCAGCTTTGCATCAATTCAGCTGTTTTGCATATGCTGGTCTTGGTTACTTCTGCTCCATTTTGGGGAATACGTGTTAGTATGTTTTCAATATTTGTTTCATATCTCCGAGATTTACAATTGATATGTATACTTTAATACTTTTGATAACATAGTATTTATTCCTAAATCTCCGGGAAGGCGGCCATCAATCCAGTCTTGTGTGGGTAAAGCCAAGTTCATGAACAAATATATACATGTGCATGAAAATATGCATTTTGTGTTGTGGCKATGGCTCCTCGGTGCGATTGGGAGGTATAGAACCTGTTTACCAGGATCATGTTGTACACTGGGTAGGRTGACTGCTATGAGAGAACTGTGGCTCTGCCCATGACCAGCCTTGTAGGATTGAAGTTCCACTGAAGGGTGAGGGCTGACAAGCACCTCTGGAGATGCTCCAGTCCAGCCCCCTGCTCAGAGCTGGGCCAGCTACAGCAGGTGCTCAGAGCAATGACCAGTCTGGTATTTAATACCTGCACTGATAGGAGACACAGCAGTTGTTAAGGACAACCTGCTCCACTAAAGACACTTCTTCTTATGTCTAAAACAAATTTCCTTCATTTCGATTTTGTGCCCTTTGTGTCAAGCCCTGTCACACTGTGAGAAAGAAGTAATTACTACAGTACTAACAAGTCATGAGGAAGAACAAGATGTGGCTGGAGAAGGAGGCCATGTGGAGGTAGGGCAGCACTTTTCTGGACAAACACATTTGCTCTAGTTCCTGGAGATGAGCACAACACAGGAATGACGAGGCCAAGACGTGGGCATGGACTGCGGGGTGAGGGGGATTAAGACGACCCAAACTCCCCAAATCCCTCTGACCCATTTCCAGAAAGGTCTGAAAGATCGGACTGCACACGGTAACTAATTCAAGCGAGAGACCTGTTTTCGGGGTGGARAAAACGTATCCATAAAACCGTACCCCTCCCAAGCTTGGGCAGTGGCCCCYAGGACCATGAGCGGGATCAATGCTGGAAACAGGACTGGTAATCTCTTTTCCCCTCTCTTTTTCTCCTTCTTTATGTGTCTCTTTCCCTTTCCCCACGTATAGCTCATCTCTTCCTTTCTCTCTTCCCTTTCACTCTAGCCCTGTATCCAAAACCCACTGCCGGGCGCTTACACAGTAGGTCAGGGACTAACAAACCAACTTCCACRGCAAACGGACAATTTACTAATACAACTCTCTGATCGTCTGCGGACCCTCTGACTTCTGTGGCCCCTTCGGACCACGAGCATTTAAGAACCTCGTGTACCCCTCTCCCCTACCGGTGGAACACCAAACCAGCCCGAATCGCGCAGGTCGGGGGTGAGAAGAGACTTTTCTGCCGGCGGTGCCGCCCGCCACGGCTGCACCACCCCTCCGTGCGTGTGCCGGGGAAGGGGAAGAGGCGGAGCGCCGGCGCGGCCCGAGCCATCGCCCCGCCCCGCGCCCCGCTGCCGCCCGGCCTCTTTCCGCCCGCCATGTTGCGGCGGCGGCGGCGGGAACGGCGGGATCGCGGGTGCCGGGAGCATGCGGGGCGCACGGAGCGCGCCGGGCGCGGAGCGGGGTCCCGCGGGCGCGCCCCCCGCCCAGTGGGTGCTCATTGCCCCAGGTAACCCGGCGGGGTCGCTCCGCGGAGGGGCAGCTCTGCCGCGGCGCCGAGCTCTCCGCCCCGCCGTGCCCCGGCGGCCGGCTCGGGCGGGAAGCGGACGCCCTTCCCCGGCGGCTGGGGCAGGTCCCGGGGCTGCTGCGTGCGGCCGGCCCCCGCCCGGCTGTGGTGAGGGCGAACWGAGACACAGCCTCTGCAGGAGGCCCCGCAGGGTACCCGCCCTCCCCTCTCCAGGGACCCCACTTCCCTCGCTGGATCAGTGCGCTTCAATTGTGTGTGTCATTAGGGTTTTGCCTAGGGCTTTTGTCACCGCGTCGCTGATGGGGTCTCGTTGTCCCCACCCTCCCTGGAGCTGGCGGCCCGCCGTGTCTCCATCCTCTCAGTCCATTCCTGTATTTTTTGAAGGAGACGGTTTAGTGCCCTAAACCACAGCTGTCCGACAGACTTCAGTYCTAAGCTAGAGTGAGATCTCAGCTCGTTATTCTGAAGAAGCAGAGCTYCACAGGGCACCTCTGTGTCATACGCACCAAGGCCTTGAGCTTACTCTCTCCCCGGTAGCGCTTAATCAGTGGGAGGATTCCTTTGCTCCTTCATGTGTATTTCTGCCTGGTTTCACGTTTAAACGAATAGATCACAAAATGTTTTGTTGTTAAAGAGGATGAGTGAAACAGGATGTGCTCAAATGCCAGGACACTTAAGAGGAAGGACACATTGTTGCCTTGTTTGGTTTTTAAAGGAAATGTGATTTCCATGGTTATCTGTAGGCTATCTTTATACTGTAGCTCTTTCTTAGCCCACCTGTAACTTGAAAGTGTTAATAACCAAGCCTGATAAAAAGAGGCGTTTTTTTGAATAATTTTATGAGCTTAGCCTGTGATGATGTGAGAAATGCTGTAAATGGCACCACTGAAGGAAAGGTATAGCAAGAGCTTAGTTCAGCAAAAGTTAAGAAGGCAGGAGCTCAATCTTGTGACATTCTTCTCATAAGAAACCAGGCTTTTTCATGTAACTGTGTAGTTAMATGAGAAACAGAACCAAGTGTTACGATTTCACTGATTCCTCTTTTCCTCAACTTTTCAGTTCCACCCTTTTGTATCTGACATGCTTGATGTCTAAGAAAGGAATTTATAAAGTGAGGAATTCCTTTTTTTATATAYTGACTCTATGCAGACTAGGATTTGAAGCTAAATCTTGTATCAAATGACTGGCTATGCCAACAGATGTCCATACTGTGCAAATATTTACAAATATGCTTAGCTTATGCATGAGTAGTCAGTTCTGTGCAGTAAGTTAAATTCTTCCGTAAGTGTTTGAAGGATTGGAGCCAGAGCTTATAACTTTCATGAAGCCAGACAGTTTGTATTACCAGTTATGCCAGCATAGCTCTGACAGAATTTATATAGTACTGCAGACCTGTAAGAAAGTTTATTAATCCTAAGTTGAACTTCAAAGAACGTAGTGATTTTTAAAAAAAGTCTGTGGGTGATAAATGCAGAACTCCACAGCTGATGAGACTTGCCAGCCATATGAAAGAGACCACTGAAATGAAACATTTAATGATTTTGTTTCGGTTTTAGCATTATTTTCAGAAAAGTRTTTTTTAGAGTTGTTATCACTTCTCAGATAAATAATAAATGCCTTGTTGAATGAATCTCAGAAATTTTTCATTGGCTATTTAGCAGAATGTATAGTGATTACTTTCAGGAATGAAGATGGCTGCAGTTGGATTTAAAACAAAAATATTTGGTCTTTGATGGTAAAATTCTATTCATATGACAATCTGTATCTTCATAATATCTGTATGGCGTTATGCTATGTACATACATAAAACCAGCTGGTGTAAATAAGTACAGGATCTGTTTCTGGATGCGAGTTCAATGCCATTTGTTACTGAGTCTGCCAGCACCTTCTGGTTTTGAACAGCCTGTTTATGTTCTTGTATCTGTGGCCGTTATCCTATGCATAGTAGGAGAAAGAGACAAGGTGTGGTTTCCTTCTGTGCAAGAAGTTCCCAAACTTTTCTTGAAATAAAGACACTTTCTAAGGTCTTGGTTTCAAGTACCTAAGTTAGTTTGAGCTAGTCACCTGGGTAGCCTGTTTCCTAGAACAGGYTGAAAGGTTCATAATACATACCATACTGCCCAACCTAATAGCATTTTCACTGGATGTATGCCATTCATTTTGCTTTGATTGTGACATCTTAGAAGGTCCTATATGGATGGAGATGGTAACTGGTTCTACAAAGAGATTAGATTTTGTCATTTAAAAAAAGAATGAGGTCTGTAAGGAGCATGGAAGTAAAACAATGGGAACGAAAGAATCAAGTATTAGGATTTGTCAATGATTCAGACTTTGAAGTCCCACTGTAGCTTCCTACAACAAGGCAAAGATGGCTGGAGTTCTGAGTGATGGTGCATGTATTGCTCTAATTCCTTAGTTATTGTGTTCTGAGAATCCATCTGACTGTGGTTTTACTGCTGATATGATATGTAGAAATACTTAACTGTGAATAGCACCTGTAAGACAAAAGTGAGGGACTTTCTTACCTGACTTTCAGCAACTGACAACAACATCAGATTGATATCAAACACAGCAACTGGAAAGCAGGCAGATTTCATTTCCTAATTGCCATAGAAAGTGAGTTTCCTTGTTTCAGTACACAACTATACACTGTTAGATTGCATGGACAATAAATTGCTGCTCTGCTGTTTAGAGCATGTATGATGACTGAGGAGATAAATTTCAGTTTCATTTCTGATTTTGTAGGTTTTCTTTTGGTTTCACTGTTCTGGAAACAGCTCAGAAGCAAGGACACATAGAACTGCCCATGTTCTTCATTGAAGTCATGATTCTGGAGTAATAATGCAGTTGGAGTGGTTATTTTACCTATGGTGTGAACTGTTTTTAGAGGGATAGACTGTCACTTTCTGTAGCAAGTAATTCATTCTGTCATATTTCCAGTACTGTAAAAGTTTGATGATTAGTGGCCCTCTCATGCCTACATATCACAGGACAGAGCTACAAACCAAATACTCAGCAGTTTGCATGGTTTGTAGAGGTGGATGAAGGTGGGGTGGGGAAGCAGTGTTGACTGAGCTGAGAGGCAGAGCTGATATTCCATCAGCAGGCCAGTCTCCCTGTGCTCCATTCCAATCAGTCTTTGCCTTTGTTCTTTCCTATGGTATTCTTTCCTTGTCCACTGCTGTTATCAGCAGGCTGGTGACAGTCTTTGCCCTCACCAGCCCTTTTGTCACACCAAGACATTTGGGCTGTCTGGCATGGGAGAATCAAACAAAGGGAAGTTCAAGTAGGAAGGGAAAAGGAGAGCCTCGGACAGTCGTATGTGAGCTGGCTGCTAAGCAACTTCTAAGTGAGATAGCAAATTTTGCCCTTAGAAGTGGTAGCCTGCCCTTGGCCTGGTGAGAGCTCTTGTGATGGTGTTTTTGCTGATACTTGCTTTTTGTCCATGAAGACAGGACAATCTGACATGCAGGTACGATCATTTTTTTGTTTTGTTTTTGTAAGTGTAGTGGTTCCTTGGTTAGGGATTGAGCCACCAAGGACAGGACAAAGAGAGAAACCAGAAGTGGTGAGAGAGGAGTTAGGTAGTGTTGATCTGGTTGAGAAAGTTGGGTGAAAAGAGAGTGGTAACTGTGTTAATCACTYGGGAAAGGCTGGAAGCTGCTGATGTACATTGTGCCGCCTTATTGGGGATGTTCAAGGTTGAGAAATGGATGTGAATGGCCAAGAGAGAAAACAGTGAACAAATGGGAAAAAGATAGATGGGGGGATTGGTCATATGGAGGGAGGTGACAAGGACAGAAAACTTGGGCATGTTGGTGGTGGTAGAGCTCTGCATTCTGGGCTTGAAATARAGTGAACTCTTTGGGCCGTTTCTGCAGTTGCAGATTTACTGTGCAGTGGATATACAGGCACCAGATTTAGCCTGGGGCAGGCKCAGAACTAGCAGTTTATTAGTTCAAGTGCTGTGCCATGTTAACACATCTTTGCTATTTCCAGAACCAGCTTTGCAGTGCAGCTGCTTTCAGGCAGTGTCTGAACTAATAAGTCCTGATAGACCAACCTGGCTCTGATTAGACCCACTTGGGTGTTTCTGTGCTGTGCTCCGTGTTCCAGGAGATTTTATTGRCTTGGCTGGAAGTCTGGATCTGAGCTTGCTTTGTGCAGAGTAGTTGACGTCGATAATTAAGAAGACCTCCCGAATCTGGAGTTCTGGAGGAATCATGGTACAGAGACACCAAAGTGCTAATGAGTCCTGAAGGACCCACACAGACTTCATTGGTGGATGGCTGAGTTTCTAGATAGCACTGTTCTGCATTTCAAGTGGCAGTTGGATAATCAAGGCTCTTACATTAGCCATGTATCCAAACTCTCCTTTACCCTTGAGAATGTAGAAATTCCTGCAGGATTTCTGTTGTTGGTCTAGCTACTGAACGTGGGCAAGCTCCTGAGGATTAAAACCTTGACTCACACAGCTACAAAGTTACTAATGATGTGCTTTAGTAGAGCAGATTGTGTCTCAATTTAAAAAAAAAAAATCCTCCGACATTTTGTTTGAATATATGATATTTCTACTTGCCTTTTGAGCTGTGCCCATGGAACTACCATTTTTAATGTGTTCTCTAAAAATCGTGAGAGCTAGAAGTTATTTTCTAGGCTGAGAAATACTGCTGAGACCCCATCTAATTTTAGGGTTATTTAAATCTAAATGCAGGACTTTGGAAAACTCTTAAATACTGTGGTAAAGTCGCTGTGTATGACATAGCTCTGATCTGGGCTCTGTATAACAAATAAACATTCTTACATAATGGCTTCAAACCGGCCTTACCAAAATCACACTAGCTGCTTGACAGGWTTGGTTTGAAGGACAGTCTCTTTTTCAGAATTCCTCAGGGATAGGTGTTATGTCAGAACTGGAGCTATTTATATTCTTCACTGGTTTTAGGAAAGAGGTCAGGAATTGAAGGCAGTTTTCTAATTCTGGTGTTCCACTCTACATCTAAAGTTAAGACTGATCTATTTAATATGGTGTCTTTGTCTGTATTAAGAAAATAAGTAGGGGTTAGCTGAATGCTAAAAATTATTTTCAACCTTTGTTTTTCTGAACTAGACAAGTTTAGCTGAGCACATTTTTTTCAGTCTGCTGTTTTCTTAACTAGTAAATTGATTAGCTCTTTTATTGTTTTATGAGAACTGCCATATGAATAGAACTGGAAGGGTTGCAACGGGGGAGGGAAATTTAACAATCCTATTATTTTTAGGAATTACTTATTCAAAAATAAGCAGAGTAGTTTCACATTAGACTTGGCAAATTGTTTGAACAAATCTCATATGTGCCAAAAGAGAAATGGAAATAAATGGACTGTGATGCCAAACCATAGGGCATCAGCATGCATTAAATTAATCCTCCGTCCTTTCAGTTGAGACTAAGGAACATTTGTCTCCATGMAGTAACTGAGGAAGCATTTGACTTGAAAAGTTTGAGTCAGTGTGAGAGAAAAAAATCTGTGGAATACTTAATTCATTAAAGTAGTTTGCTTTAAAAACAGAAGTAGACAGGTTTTGCATTAATTTTTTTCCATCTTTGCACTTTGATGCATGCTTTCATTTAATGTTAAAAACAATTCAATTTATCTTCTGTGAAATAGATCACACTGCTGGGGTGTTAGGGTGCTTGAATCAAAAGTAATGAGTGTCAAAATTGAGGAGAATAGTTCAACATTAATACTTTCTGGAATAATTTAGGTAAAGAACTTGGAAATAATGTTTGCAATAAACAAATATGAATTTTTTAACAGAGTCAAAACATCAGCCTCTATAAAATATGTGCACGTATTTATATACCTTTTTAATAAGATGAATGTGAATATGCTTATTTTAGAAGTTAGCACTCTGTGAGCATATTTTACTAAACCTCCCCCTAAACTGGCATTTGCATCTCCTGAACAAAGCCTTTTGCCTGCAGGTAATTTGCACTGTTTCTTACATGTCATCTCCTAAAAGGCACACTGAGCTCTGCTGTGAATAAAGCAGATATAACTGGCAAGCTAAGGAGCCAGAAGGAAGCATAGCAAATAAAATAACTGAAAAGAGATGTTTTAATGTGTAACACCATCTCCCACTTCTGCTTTCTGCCATCTGGCTTGGAAGAGACCAACTTATGCCAACTTAGGCCTCTCTGCACATGGGAATAGGGCTGATTCAGCCAGTAATACAGCTGTACCAGTGCTGACCCTATAAATATTGAGAAGGGAAGTCTGTAGTTTTTCTCCTTTCAAGTGATAACCAGTTTTTGAACTTCTCAAGACTGACCTGTCCTTTATTCAGCTGAAACCCTAAACATTCTGCCAAGCATCTAGACTTCAGTAATGGATGAATTAGTACTGTCCGTTGCTGCCAGTAACGAGTCCATGAACATGTTTTTGTTTTCTTGGCTTAAGAAGTGAATTGTGCCAGCATCAGGGGAAGCCAGAAGATGCTCTCGGACATAAAAAATTTTGCTGTATTGCATAGCTATGTCCTGGAGCAAAAGACCATTCAAACTGTCCAGTGCCATTTATTTGTGGAGTTGTGGTCAGGATAGAAATCAGTGCCATTTTTTAGATACTGTRTTTTATTGTAGGATGTTTTAAATTACGTCACATTAAGCATTATTTCCTTAAGGCACCATAATAAATACTGTCATTACCAAACTGATAATCATTCTGTCTTTTACAATAGACATGGCAAAAGCCCCCTTATTGAAGCCACTAGTATGTACAGTGAAAAGAGTAAGGTGGTGAGGTAACATCAAGTTTATCTGAATGAGTAACAGTTAAAGATATTTTGAAAAATCAAGTGTGTGCAAGTGCAAACCCATACTTTCTRTGTAAGCACCTGCAAAATATAGGCTGTTTGCAGGGGTTTGTGCTGTTAAGTGCTCCCCGAGAGTATTATGATCCAAGGAAGCATCAGTGTAGTCCTGCGGCTCATCTCCTGCTTTCTCACCTCTGTAAATTCATCTATGATCTGGTTTTCTAATTAGTGTACACTGGTCAAAAACACCTGTGTCACATATGGAGTAGGTTGTATGGTATAGATACCGTCTGCTTCTGCCATGGGTTTTGTCCCTTGTTCAGTAAGCTTGCTGATAGAGTTGAAAATTATTTTCTTCTTCATTGTGACTGGTTATTTCTCAGTTGGTCAGTGGAACAGTAAACCGAGCTAACTTACTGTGGGGCTATGAGATTGCTAGTTTTGGTGGAAAAGAGGAGCAGAATGCACAAGAAGGGAGGAGAGTTGGGGACCCCGGGACTGCACTTTTTAATGGCCTCTGTTCTTTGGTGATTTGGAAGCCTTTTATGTAATGGTATCCTCAATCTGTGCATACCTGAATTTATTATACTTATGGTTAATTACCTTATAACTTAGAAAAATTACCAAAAATTCAGGTGATAAAAAGTACTGGACTTATTAATTAATTTTCACTGGGCTTTTTCCAGGGCATGTTGCATGACAAAGGACATGGGCACTGAATTAAAGGCATTTTCTTCAGGCTTGAGATTCTAAAAGGAACACAAAATGTTTATTAGATCTAACCTATCTGTACCCTTAGGCCACATAGTTTAAAGTCTTCCATAAAATGTCTGTTTAATGGGCTTCATCATAATGTCTCCATCTGACACACCTTTCATGCACAGTTAGAAGTTAAGAAGGGAATGGAAAAGACTTGTGTAGGTGACGTATGGTTTAATATCTGTTTTTAAATGAAATCTTAACTTTATATTTCCAGACTTGAATAGTCCTTTTTCTTTGCAGGGTGGTGGTGGTTGGGAAATTTGTGCTCTCAGAGGGTTTTTTCCTCTTACTCAGTTGACAGATATTTACAGCCTTTTTGCTTCCTTGGCTGGCAGCTTTTTGCACGGGAATTCCCTACAACTTGATATTAGTCTGTTATATTTAACATTTTATAAGCATTTTTTWWAAAAAAAAGAAGGTGAGTAGACTACATAATCTGTAAGAGTTTCATAGAACTTAGTGGGAGTTTTATCTTGTTTTTCAATATATTCMTGTTGCTGTACCAGCTAACACTTTCAGTGACCAGATTCATTAGTGCCTCATACCCATCCATTGTGAAGAAATTATTGCCAGAAGTCCTTTGAAAGCTGGTTCATTTTCTCTTTGTTCTGTTTATGTATTTTATAGAATTTGCCYGGTTGTATGTTTGACCCCCATGAAAAACAATAGTATTTTCACTTTTTTGAATGGAAAGCTTCATTTAAGCTTCTGTAGTCTCTTTTGCTCAGTTTCAGGGTTCTAACTGATGAATACATCACACACATTTTTAGGTGGACTTTGTGTGATCTGATTAATAGTAAACAAACACTAGGCAGTAACTTGAGCAAAGGAGACTGACTTACTCGTTCAATGTTGGAATTCTCCTGCATTGTGCTTACCTCAGAATGTCTTCCTCTGGTGTAGTGGTGATGGTACTACATCTGGATTCACAGTGCAGTGACAGAGATGTCTGTAATCCCAAGGAGACAGAGCCATACAGTTGCAGGGATTGGAATTAGGCTGGAATAGGTGGAATTAGGCTGTAGGTGAGTTCAGCTGCCCCCTGGAAGGGTCTGCCACCTGTCTTCCCAGGCAATTTAAAGAGTGGCTTGGTGGCTGGGATGTCTCTCAAGGGCAGGATTTATTTAGTCCCTCTGTACTCTGCTCTCATTTTTTTTAAGTCATTCTAATGTGTTTTGTCCTAGGAGAGTCATGTTGTAAAGATGCTTTAGTAAGCTGACGTGGCGACATGTCACTGTTGATAGAGATTGCACTGTTCAGAAAGATCTTACCTCTTTCCCTTAGTGTTCTTGTAGATGAGCAAGTTTCTCAGGGCTGAGCTATGGGAATTGTTATAATAAACGTAGTGGTGATCATCTGATATTTTCCTTTATAATTCAATAAGAAAGCTCTTCCTGTAATGTTACTTTTTTTTCTGTTTGTTTTCTGTAAGATAATTTCTTATCTGGATGTGAACCTTAAACTTGAAAAAAAATCCCCAAACTGGTTTAACTCTCAGTTTTGCTAGAAAATGGCTACAGTACTGCTTTTTAAGAAGTCTGTGTTTACTTAGCTGTAAGAGATCCTTGCTGAAATACAAGGGCTGATAAATGTAATGGCATTAAATCCAGTTACCTTTCCTGGCTAAAGGCCAGAACACAAATAAGTTAGGTTTGGACACCTAACATCAAAAATCCCTTGCTCAGCATTTTCCTAGTCATGAAGTATTTAAATTCAGATAAATAGGGCCTTCTTTGCCCTTAAGGCCATGTTAATATTGCATCCAGTTTTCCAAGCAGGCATTCTCCCAATTGCCTCTTTTTTTTTTGTCTGCCAACTTGACACATAGTAAAGCCAATCTATAACAAAAATATACTTCAGATGCCCCTGGAAATGGAGTGGAATATTGCCTACATTTTGAGGAAATTGAATGTTAAAGAAACTCAGAGAAACTGCTTTTGCCTTTGCCCAGTCCTTCCCTTCTCTTTGTGTGTGTGTACTGATGTGCAGGTCCCTTCAGGCACACTATTTTCCGTGGCAGCCGTGTGGAAAATGTGACATACACTCTGTTCCCATCAGAATGAGATACTGGGATAGAAGCCTGCAACTCTGACTATTTGTTAGGGTTTGATCCCTGCTGTTTTCTGTGCGATGGTGAACCCCTCGAAGCCTGAGGAGTACCAGACAACTCAGTGGGCAGAGCTGTGCTGCTTTTCACCTAGGGAAGAGCTCCTGGCAGGGCCAGAGGGGCAGACAGGGTGCAGAGCCTGGGATAACATGGGGCAGGCCTGGATCATGGAGGGCAGTTAGCTGGGTTGGAAGGTAGAGAATTGTTTAGGAAGAGATGGGACATTGTTTCCCTTGGGTTTGTTTCACTGAGTGCTCCTTACCTCCCAGGCTTACCAGAGATGGATAAATTCAGGATGTTAGTAGCAGGCTAAGAAGAGAATATCTCAACCTAGTAAAGATGTGAACTTCATTAAAAGCAGTAAATTAGGAAAGATTGTCGACTTAATTGTTCACAAGATGCAACTTCAGGCTCACTTGGACTCATTCCCAGTGTTCATCAATCTATGTATGAAGAAAGCAGCGCAAGGGAGCGCTAAAAGTTCCTTTGGGAGTTTTTTTGTTTTGCTTTTTGTTTTAAATTTTGAAACTCACATTTAATATGTATATTTTAACATGTTCATGTCTAACACATCAAAGTAAACACATGCAGTGTGTTTCTTTCACTATCATTAATCACTTCAGTGTTTTAAAAAGTAACAAAAAATACACTTATGTTAAACTGTGGTCAAGAATTGGAATATACACGGCTCTAGAAATTGGAAGGTCGCCTTTGCCAGGGCAAATGTAGCTTGACAACCATGTTTTTATGTATCAGCATATGAAGCAAGTCTGGTTAGCAAATATGGACTTTTTCCATTAAAAGCTCTCAGCTTATACTGAAACTTTTACAAGCCCTTTTTCAAGCCACCTGAAGACTGAGTTCAATACTGAAGAGAAGATTACTTTAAATTCTCCAAACCACTCTGAGAACTATTACCCTCCAACATTTTTATCAGTAAATACAGTTGCTTTTTGTGTCCTGCATCTGTTTTTATCTGGGTAACTTCTGTTGGTGCCACAGTTGAATAACAAGGAGTGGATGTGAACGTTGAGAGTTATTTGAGGCGTTTTTTTTTGTTGTTGCCTGAGATGTCAGTGTACAGCCATGTATGTCTGAGAAGTCCACTTGGCCTTTTTAGGTCGTTTGAGGCTTTCAGTCAGGGTGCAGGACAGCTACTTTTGGTGTTCCTACTTCCCTATTTGCCAAAGAGCTGTGTCAGCCCCTTCTTCCCAAACCTGCTGGATGTCATTGAAAGGGGAAGGACAAAGTCCCTTTGAATAGTCACGCAGTCTGCCTCTACTGCTCCTCTCTGCTTTTCTGACCACCACCATAACGCAAACATCAGCCTGGTCCCTGTCAGTCCATTGTCTGGGGTCTGGATACTGGTGATATATGTGAAATGTTTTTGTAATTTTCCTCTCTCTGATGACTGCCTATATGAAAGGAATTGGGACAGAACTGGCAGTGTGCAGGCTAAGAAAGATGATGCTGTCATGGTGCTCTTTACTGAGATGTGGAAGTTGTTTTCATAAATACAAGTTAGACTTTTCCTACTAAGAGAACTTGGATAGAATATAATTAACTAGGGATATTTATACGTGTGGTTTTTTTGTACTTGAGTCAGCATCCTTGTGGTAGCTGTTTTCTTCTTTTTTTCAGTTTCACAGAAAGATAATACTTTTATGGCTCTGCTTTTTGTCTTCTGTTTGTTCAAAGATACAGAAAAGAGAATAAGTGTAAGGAGCTTAAGCCAGAGGTGCTGTATTCCCTGAGGTTCTTTTTCTTGGTGGGATGAAATACACTTTATTTTTCAAGTTTGTACATAACAGATAAATAAGTGTGCATGTTTTTCACACAAGTAACAACTAGAATAAGCTAATTCCTGCATAATCTGACTTCCTGAAAGTTTCAAAGGTTCAGTTTCTTCCCATGTGTATTTTACCTTTTGCAYTTTTTTAATGTCCACACTGTGCTTGGCCTAACTAACCAAAGCATTCTCATTGTCTTTGTGACTAATCAGGGCAGCATATCAGTTCATCTTACTTAACTGGGATGTCAAATTTAAGATCCCTGTTGCCTGAAGGCTCTCTAGGGAGAAGTGGTTTTCAAAATCTAAATTGTCCCCAGGTGCATATCTTTCCTGTGACAGATACAGAGTGCCAGGAAGTCTGGAATCATAATTTAAGTGCCTTGATCAGGTAGGATGAATTTGGGTTCAGGCATGTAACTTTTAGGTAGAGATGTGTGTTTGTGTTTTCAAAAAGTGTCAATSCAGTTAATTCTGAATGTTTTGGAGAAGCAGATGTGAAATACCTCACGATTTACAARTTCATAACTTTTTCCTCTCCCCCTACAGAGGCTGCTGTTGACCCCCCTAAGACACCTGACAGCGAACCCTTGTTTACAAAACTGCGCAATCCGAGCACAGGCAAGTTCTGGAATTGTGACATGAGCCTGTTCAAATTCTGGTTGATTCTCTCCACCACTGAAAGATTCATTTTTCACAAAGCTGGAATAATGATGATAGTACAAGTCTTATGTGCCAAAGATACTGCTGGTTTTGCCAGACAGTTAATGCTGTGCAAACATTTTKGATTTCTTCTATAATTTTAATTGGTTTAACTGTTTATTCATAAGGAATATTGGCAGCACAAAAAAGGGGTGTAATTTAAGTTCTGTTTTTAAGTACGTTAGTGTTGGGTGTTGAGTCTGGGCTTTTTTTTTAATCCAAATTTAGGCTTCTTTGCATTCATCTTATGATATAAAGTAAATATAGTTGGAAGAAGTGACCCAAGCTTTTTGAGTCTTTTCATTTTTAGATCTAATTTTTTTTCATAGTCCAGGTCATGGTGTCTGTTCTCTCCTTAATAGAGGATGAGGCTCTTTGAATTCAGAATATATTGAAAGAACCAGCAAATGCAAGCGATACAATGGGACCACCACCCCACAGTTACTTCCTTCTAGTCAGGTTGTTCTTTTTGTCAGGGATTTGTTGTTATTCTATGATTAATAATTGGCGTATGAGATACTGCAACAGAAACTTGCAGTAAGCCTTTGCAGAGTTAACATTTTGTTTGAAAAACATGTTTCATGCTAGTTTTTTTTCTTTGCTTAAGCTGCTAGTTTGTTTTCTGTAAAATTTTATGCTTTTGGTCTGAAATTCACTGCTTGTATTTATATATATTTACATGTATGTATGTAACTAAAATCTTTTTAGTGACRTTTTAGTGTTACACTATAGGAACCATATTTGTTCTTCAAAGAGGAAAATTGTCCAAAATAGTAATATAGAATATAAAATCACTTACTCATCATGTTATCTGTTTCCTGATTGCTCAGATTTCAGTGGGAATTYAAAGCCACGTCTATTTTCCACCTGTGTTATTTTTTCTTGCTGTAGCATATTAACTTTCTGGTTATGTTTTTAAAAACATAGATGTTCATTTGTTTTTATCTGTGTAAAAACAGATATGTTTACCTTGTAGAATCAGAGCTCTTGTGAAAGTTTTCTGGGGAAAATCTGAAGTGCAATGATTGCCTGGGTGTGTTCCTTTAGAATTTACAGGACCTTATTTATAAGCCTGCATAAACTTTCAGTTATGTAGCCTATTATAAATACAAGGTCTGAAAATTGAAGAACTGAGAACACACAATGTATTTTCCTTACGTTTGGGTCTAACAGATGGATTGTTGATGCCAAATATTGTATAAACAGGGACTGAAGGATTCAGCTCACTCTAGAATTCATGCTAACCACTTTATTAAACAAAATCATGCTTCGTCCTTTATACAGACAGGTAAAAGGACAAAATTTCTATCCCTTACAAAGACTATAAAGTAGAATCAGACTGCAWTTTGGAAGTAACACAAGAAACATTGGTGATGTTATGAGCAAAGCTGCCCAGTTCTCTCTCCATCCCCTAGAGTTTCTGCCTAACAGTACTGTGGGGATCCTCTGGTGACTGTCCTTTTTAGCCATTATTACCATATACTTAGGTAAAAAGAAGGGTCCCTTTTCCAAGATTTTGCAGCTCACCATTGAGTTTGGCTAGCATGCTCACTGGTAGGAGTCTGAARTTGTTCAGTCAGCACTTCTGTGAGTAGTTTGATGTGGTGCCAATCAACCTGTGGTGTAGACCCTTGTTGAGGGTGCACRTGGTAATGATTGAAACTTTTGCTCCCCCTTCTAACTACTCATTGCTCCTCTCCTCCACTATGCAAAAGAAAAATTATCAGAGAACTGAAATTATATCCTTAAGTGGGGTTAAACATCTGGTCACTCTTTGGATAAAGGGGGAAAAAATGTATTGTCAGTCATTTTTGGGAATTTGTGTGTCTGCCCATTTTAGCTGACTGCCCTCCGCACCTGGGGGTGTCTGCAGACTGAGAAGAGCAGTGCTGATGTCAGCTTTCAGGGCTTACACTGAGCCTTTTTGGAGCCAGCCCATGGTCTGCAAGTCAGTGCAGCTTTGCAGTTCTTGTGTTTTAAGCAGGACAACCATGCTGTAGTTGCTCTTTTTYCTTGTAGAGGGCTTGATAACCAAGATAGAAGCAGTTCAGCCAAGAGACCCAGCTGATTGCATTTCGAAGGCCTCTTCTGTAATTRTGACAGCTTCCCATTTTCCCATATGGAAAATGCCAGTCCTGTTCGCAATGTGTTTGTCACCCAAAACTAATGTGAAATGGTAGACCTGTGCTATGGGAYGACCTAAAATAAAGCTTTCCTGTTCTTTTCCAAACTGTTAAGGTTCTGATGGGCACTTCAAACCAGCTTCTTCTAGCTTTCTTGTTTACTTTATACATCTAACCATAYTGAGCCATTGCAATCCATTTTGGTGCACAAAAAAAATAAAATCTATTTCAAATAGTCCATGAAAGGTTTGAGAGTTTTGTTCCTCATACCCAGAGTCTGATACCTTGAAGACAAACATGATAGAAGGAGAGGGAATTCTCTTGTTTTCCACTTTATCCCTTTACTACAGAAAAAAAGCTGATTTCTTGAAGGATTTTGATTTGGGTTTGGATCAAAGGCTTTGTGTTTTAAGATGAATTATTCACACATCTTATTTATTGATTCAAATTCAGTTTAGTTTATAGAGCTGGTAAATGAACATCTGTATATAATAGTGTTTTTTGTTTGAGCTCTCTTTGTAGTGAGTTTATGTAGAATRTGTGTATGTTTGTGTGTCTGTATGTATATAAGGCACATTCTTCAAACATACTGGGTATTCTTTTGATTTTTGTGAAAGCTTACAAACACAAACCAGATTTCTTTTCAACAGGAGAAGCAACCCTTTACTTATTCAATAGTGGTGCACAGCAGCTGTTTGAAGTAAAAGCTTTTCACGAGGAGCATCGTTCCTGGTTTATAGGTCAGACTGTTCAACAAGGTGAGTTGCACAATGTATCTTTCCCCCAACTTTAACTAATGTTTGTAGATAGACCTTCCCTCTCTCTTCTAGTAAATTTGCAGGTGTTTTTCCTAGTTGCTTGAGACATGCTGCATCATATCCTCACCTTCTGAGAGACTCATTT
Source organism: Malurus melanocephalus (assembly GCF_030028575.1). NCBI lineage: Eukaryota > Metazoa > Chordata > Aves > Passeriformes > Maluridae > Malurus > Malurus melanocephalus. Next base: position 1,296,251 of record NW_026623310.1, read on the forward strand.
GCCATATGGATTTAACCAGGGCTAGAGTCTTTGTAATTTCTCTTTAAAAGGTTGCCTTTGRCAGCCTCAATTAGACAGGTGTTCATTTATAATTTTTTCAGGGAGGGAGGATGGGTAAGTAATTCAATTGTATTTACACTGCAATGCTATAAAATGCTTATCTTTCCTTGTCAATCACACCWGCAAGCCCTCTGTGTTAGTTAATATGTACTGTCCTATGGGAAGGAAAAAAAGGGCTGGAAGGCCTTAGCTAGCTGAGCAAAGCAGTGTGTTAGTGCTCCAAGCATTGGAATGTATGGTCATGCGTTCTTTTAATTACCTCTATAGTCCCCAGCCTGAGTGCTGGGCTCTCAGGAGAGGCCCTCTGTCTGAAGCTGCCTTTTCAGTGTTCTGTCTGAATGAGCTGGTCTGTACCATCCTGGACATTCTCTGATCCTGCTTGCTGTTCTAAAAATGAGGGGGAGACTTGTGTAACTGCTTGTGAYGGTTTTCACAATCCCTTTTTAGTAAGGATGTTATTGCAGCAGTGTTTCTCTGCCAGCATATCCACAGACCAGCATGTCCATAAGTATTAATTCAGGAGATTAAGGTATATTTATTTTATTCCTTTTCATTAGAGGAAAGTCCGGTTATAGTAATAAATAAAAGCAAACCTTCCAGACATATGCCTTCTTTAACAGTAATATCCCAAAGTGTGTGCTAACTTTTAAACATCCTCTGCAGACACGTAAAGCAGTGCAAGCAGTATGTCTGTGAGCTTTTCTTTACTCCATCTTGGGGGTGAGCCAACAGACTGGGTCTGCTCCCTGCTCCCTATTATGTCTACATTGTATTCTCTCTCTCCCTTTCTAACCTTTATTTTGGCCCTTGGGAAACAGTTGCCTTAAGGAATCATGCCCTCAGTTTTCTTTAAAAGATACAGTGGAAAAATTGTTCCTGAATGCTAGGGCTGCTATATCTCTGAAATGGTCAGGAGAAGAACAACACAAAAAAGCTCTGTGTTTGCAGTTAAAACAAATTATCTAATTATCTGCAGAGAAAGGCGGAGGTCTTTATACACCTCTAGTGAGTCTGAATCTTTAGAACAAACAAAAATAACTCTTCCTGGAGGTTGAGTGGAAAGCATTTAAATAGAAGCTTTGAGAAAGTGGCTAGTGGCTTTTTTTCTTCCTGTTTCAGTATCAAAGGTTTTTTTGTTTGTGAGTAATCCTGGTGCTTGCTTTGCCTCACACAGAGCATCATGTTAGTAACACAGATGTTAGGTTGGGTATCAGCTTTGCCYAAACCACGTTCTTCCCACTCAATCTTTTGTTAGTTTTAGGGCCATCATAATCAGATTTGCTTTTCTTTAATTGTCCTAATCATGTGATTTAAAACAAAAAGATGACATTTATTTGCTTTTGGTTTACTAATTACTGTCAAATTGTCATCAATTATTTGGTCTCATTAGTGTATTTCCTTGATGTTACATTGTTTCCAATTATCTACAATTATACACAAAGCCTGACTAAGCCATTGTCCTGCAATGAACTCCAGATGGACAGAGGTGGCTGTTTCAATGTTCTTCCTTTGTGTGTAACCTTGAATGCAACATACTGAGCCACGTTCTCTGCTCTAAGTTTGTTATGTTTCGTTAAGAGACTGTATCAGACCCTGCCTTTACAGATGAGAAGCAGCTGTAACTGAGCTAACTCTTGAAATTCTCTTTTCTCCTKCTTATCTCCTCTGCCAGCAGTGTTGCCTTGCCCATTGTTGGAGGTGGAGTATTGCTGAATCTCTGGTATCCCAAACCAAGTTTCTGTTGCCCTCAAATCTGCCAACAGAGGGCAGCTTCAATTTTACTGGTTTTAATACAGTCCAGAAAAAAGGCAAATCGCAGAGTACATGAAGCCAGAAGTCCTGAAGTGGAGCTTGTGCATTGGTTTGGCAGGGTAGACAATTGAGTTATCTCTGTATTTTTAATGTAAAGTTACAAATACAATTTTCATGTCCATTTTATTAAAATATTGGGATTCTTAAAAAAAAAAATGCTCTTCTCACTCATAAAAAACATCCTAAACCCCAAAAAGTCAATATATTATGTAAGCTTACTTTTGCATGTCTGTCACCTAGATGGGCGCCTACTGTTCATTACACCAGTGGACCCCTTATTTCTGATACTTTACTACCTCATAAAGGCAGACAAGGAGGTAAGCCTGCTTTACTTTTTTTCTGGAATTCTCAGGAGGAAACATTATTTGTGCATTCAGTTCTGCAAAAGTTACGTTAATTTACAAAGAGTGGCTTCCATAATAACGGAAATATAATTTGCATTTAAAGCAGAGTTATCTTAATACCGAGAAGTATTTTTGTTTGCATCAATTTTTATGGTTGGTAAATTATGTTACAAGAGTCAGCTTTCAATCTCAACAAGCTGTAATCACCTCCTTTTTTAAGAGAAGAAGAGAATCTCTTTTGTCTTTTTGTGAGAACCTGTCCCAGAACTATTGAATTTAAAATGCTGACATGTCAYCAGATCAAAACAAACTAGTGCCCTTTCTGAGACTTCAGCAGATGGTTATTTTGGGAAAGAAGGGGAAAAGAATAATTTGGATGCTATGGAAGAGGAAGGAGGAACATTTCTGTGGCAGTTTGAACTTGAAAGGAAACATTTCCTTTTTAGAAGCAGTATTTGTARTGATACCAAATCACAGAATAGCAATTGGAAAGTACCAAAAAGTTGGATAATTAATAAATGGCTTCACTGATTCATCATGGATGTAGCAAAACCCACTTAAATTTCTGAAATAYATCAGAAGTTATAGGCAAATTTACTGATTTGTTTTTTATAAACAGCCTGTGAAAGAAAGGGTACAAAATAAAATGGAAATGTTAAGTTTATTTGTAGGTTTGTTTTGTTTTGTGGAGACAATAGTTTCCCTTTATGCATCCTAAGAGTTTTTGCTCTAAAAGAATGCCTTAAAAGGTTGCTTGCTATTTTCTGCTTTAGAGTGCAAGTGGCAAATGCAGGAGAACAACTTTCTTTGTGGTGAAGATAAAAAGTCTTCCTGCACCTTTGTAGTATTAACTTATTGTTCTGTAATTATTTTTTAATTATTTAAGGTATAGGGTGTGCAGATGAATACATCTGTATTTCTGTGGTCAGGATGATCCATCAGAAGGAGTAATTTCAAAAGGAATAGTTTAACTTGTTCCCTGGGTACTGTGCTTTCTTTGAATTCATCATCCCTTTGAAAGCCTTATACCAAATTTAAATTAGGGAAGCAGTAAATCTCCTCTCTCTGTGTGGAGAGGTGTTGAGGTAGCCTGAGTGAAGGGCAATTACTGCTGCTATTTCTGTGCATGGAACRAGTCCTGTGCTACCCTTTGCTTTTGTGGTACATTGTTTTCCAGGTTTTCTGATTTTCTAGGCCAGGCATGATGCCAGATAAATGCACAGAGCTGTTCTGGCTCCTAAAAAAAGGCAAATGCATTTCTGCAGTGCCTTGCTGAAGTTAGTGTATTCTACAGTAAAGGGAAGTCTTTTTGCAAGGTTAGCTTGAATGCAGCACAATCGCTTCGAGCTTGAATGCATGGATGTCACTGGGTATCTTAGGATCATCCTTTGCACTGTCCTTTGATTTTGATAGTGTGATGCAGGATTACTTAGTGTGTCTCTGAGCAGAGCCATCTGCTATACAGCACTTTTCTTGGTTTAAGCTCTGTGCCYATGCATGATGTAAATGTAGCTGTCCTGCTTTGAGACACAAGCAGGTAAGTTTTCTATAAGGAAGAGTTTATGCCAGCTTTATTTTTGTGTCTCATAAATCTTTTTGTCTTTGTTATTGTGCCTTTTCCTTTTTAAGGAGGAAAAAAMCCTCTAAATACTTTCTGGCTTTGCTTTTTGTATGTTTGTTTGGGATATTTTTCTTGGTTTTATTGTGATTTAACAAATAGGTGGTTACTTTTATTAAGCCTCTGACTGTCTAGCAAGAGAATTAATTAATAGTGAAAGCAGTATACCCAAGTGCGTTTTTTCATTCTGACCGCTATAATGAGTACAGCCTTGGCTGCAGAGACCAYGCACTCTCTAAACATGAGAAGCTCACAGAGTCTTTGTAGTGATGCGCTAAAGGATCTTTCCAAAGGGAAGGTTGCCAGTTGTGCCAAACCATGCTGAATGATTATGCATTGTTTGGCAGTGGCAAAATTTGTTTGATGGTTCTGTCATGTGTGGGGCTATTTAAGTTGTGCCAAAATCACTTTATATCCCTACTCTGGCCAAACTGGAATTGACTTTGAAGAGGTGAAAGGTTAATACTGTGTTCCAGAAGCTGCCCTGTTCCTTTGAGATTTATCTTTGTGGAAGGAAAAGTAAAATTTGAATGGAAGTTATGACACTGGGTTTAATCCAGCAGGTTTTGGTCTAAAACACTATTGGCACACTCTGACTACCGTGTTTTATGTCATCTTCCAAAAAATCCTGCTGTACTTCACATTAGTTTCTCCCCATGTTGTTTTAAATTTCGCCTTTTAAGTGCAGTGTTTTAAGAGTTCAGCATTTTGCAGATATTTACTGGTCTGAAATAAATATTTATAGCTTGCTTTGTAATCGGTTTCTGAATGTGTCGTGTTACCGTTCAAAATATGATCTTCTTTAAATCCTTTATTTTAAAACTATGGCCATTGCATGCATATATATTTATATATGTGTGTGTAGTGTGTGTATATGTGTCTTAACATTTTACTAATGCTTTTGCAATCCCTTTGATATATTTTCAGCTGCAAGGAAAGTTCCAGCCACTTGATCAAGTTGTGCTAGACTCAGAATACCCTAGCTGCCCATTGCTGCTGAAGTGTGCAGATGTTAAACAGTACATACAGCATGTGACAGAAGAAAAAGGTGAAAAAAAAGGGCCAGGGCGGGAGGGCGGAAAAAAAAAAGACTCAATTTGTTAGTGTCACCTCATTATGAGATAGATTTAAATGTTGTTTTTTCCTTTAACGCACAACCAAAGTGCCTGACACAGCTGTAGTTTAAAAACAGAAGCTTAGGCTTACAGTTTGTCRTTGCAGTCTTGTGAATAGAAATGTGTGGATCTCAGATTATCTGCTGTAACTCTGAAAAACTCATGCAGTCTTGTTGCTAGGTGTCATACAAATGACAAACTGATCGAAGCTGGCTTCTCAACATTACGTATATGCTGTGAACTTTCTTTGACTTGGATCAGAATTTTACATCTCTCTAAGTTCTTTATTTAGGGTAGAATGGTCTGGTGTGGAAGAAGCAGTCCATTTGACTTTTTTTCACCCTTTGTCCCAAAGCATTGAAACAATAAATAGAAAAAAGCTGCAGAAGAGTGAATGTGCTGCTGAGAAAGGAGAACACAGGTTTTCTGGTTTTGCCTAATTTAGTGTTGTGAGTTTAAGCTTAAAGACTTGCTTTAAAATATAAAAGTTGATTTGGGATGCATAAGTATATGAGAAAGAAAACCCAAATGGAAAAAGTTAGCAAGCTGACAATTCTGTACATAGTWTCTTCAGCCTTTGCTAAGAATTCCCTTTGGTGGGGGAGGGGGAGAGGCTTTCATTTTATTTGAGGACCAACCATATGTGCTTTCTAGGGAAGGGAAAGGAGCATGACATAATTTCCACAGGTTTGCAGACCTGCAAAAGGTGCAAGACCTCAGTTTTTAGCATCAGTTCTTTAAATAGCAATCTGCCTGATAGGGAATGGGGATTTACCTACATGCACATGGACATCTGCAAGACAAGGTGCAGGAATCTTTTGCACTTCTAAGTGCAAAACCACTAAGCTGTCTGATTCTTATGCAATAGAGCTCCTCTAAGGAATTGAGGTTAAAATTAAAAGATAGATTAAAAGCTATGTACATTAATAATTTGCTTTCACAAAGCAAGCTGACCCTTGTCATTGATCTATATAAGAAATACTTAGATGATCTGCAGATAACCAGGAAGTGGCTAAGATGGAAGAATAAAAATTGCTGAGTAAAACACCAGAACTTTTCCTACATGTATAGAACATTAAGGTGTGTGTGGGGTGGGGAAGCTGTGAGTTGGTTTAGGTGCATAAGTGTAAGTTTTTTTGGCTCGGTATGGTACATACACAGCAAGGTAGGGAAGTGCATTTGAAGTTCAGCGCAGGACATGTTTCCATTGAAAATACACACTTTAACAAGAGAGCAGAAAATCTAGGTAGTGAGGCTGTTGTCACATTGTATTTGGGACTGGGATAGCTGGAATTATGTGCTTCCATACACACATAACAGTGGAGTAATACTACTGTTCCTTCTGGATTTCGGAAAGTACCTACAGACCAAACAACCTTTTCCTTTGGGTAAGTTCTGATTTTGGAGAAGGCATCTTTAGAACAAGTGCATCTGAAATGCAAAACCTCTTTGCCTTCTCATGAAGTGATAAGTATTTCTATTAAAAAGTATTTTTAAGCTTTCATGCAAATGCTGTGCCCTACAACTTGTCTAACACAGGATAAATAGCCAGGGTGAGAGAATAGCTATTAAACGTCTGTGTAGAGAATCACAGAATTATCAAGGTTGGAAGAAACCTTCAAGATGGTCTAGTCCAAGTGTCAACCTAGCACTACCATAATCACTCCTAAACTGTATTTCCAAGTGCCACATCTGGACTCCTCTTGAACACTTCCAGAGACTGTGATTTTGCCATCGCCCTGGGCACTTTATTCCAAGGCCTGACCAGCCTTTCAGTGAACGAATTTTTCTGATATCTAATGTGAGCACCCCCTGGTGCAACTTAAGGCCATTTCTATTTGTCCTTTCACTTGACACGTGACAGAAGAGACTGGCTCATACTTCAGTGCAATTGCCTTGCTCCAGCATCTCAATGTCTTCTTGTAGTGTAGGGCCCAGAAMTGGACACAGGATTTGAGGTGTGGCCTCACCAGTGCTGAGTATAGAGGGACAGTCACTGCCCTGGTCCTGCTGGCCACACTATTGCTGATACAGGCCAGGATGCCATTGGCCACCTGGGCACACTCTGGCTCATGTTCAGCTGCTGTCAGCCAGCATCCCCAGGTCCTTTTCTGCTGAGCATCTTTCCAGCCGCTCTGCCCCCAGCCAGTAACACTGCAGGGGGTTGTTTTGGCCAAAGTGCAGGACCTGGGACCTGGCCTTGTTGAACCTCATGTTGTTGGTCTCAGCCCATCGATCCATCCTGTCCAGATCTCTCTGCAAGAGCCTTCCTACCCTGCAGCAGATTGACACTCTTCCCCAGCTTAGTGTCATCTGAACTGACTGAGGGTGCACTCAATCCCCTCATACAGATCATTGATAAAGTTATTAGATAAAATATTTGCCCTGGGGGACACCAGTAGTGACCAGCTGCCAGCTGGATGTAACTCCATTCACCACCACTCTCTGGGCCTGGCCATCCAGACTGGTTTTTACCCAGTGAGGAGGGCGCCTGTCCAAGCAATGAGCTGCCAGCTTCTTCAGGACAGTGCTGTGGGAAACAGTGTCAAATGCTTTCCCTAGATGGACAACATCCACAGCCTTTCGCACATCCACTAAGTGGATCACATAGTCATAAAGGAGGTCAGGTTGGTCACCCATCTGAGAAGATGAAAAATGATGCCAGATCCTTTTGGCTTTCAAACCTAAGTCTGTATAGGAACCTTAGGAGAAGGTTTAGATTTTTTTTTTAAGGGGCACTACCTCCAAACAACAGTACAGCCTTTAGGTAGTATTTATTTTCTCTTACTGAAGGCAAAATAAAAACTTTCTTTGAAGTATTTGCTATAGACATGATCTTGTGTCTTGATCTAACTTCTGTACCCATTCTGATACTGTATTTGTTATCTGTCATAGCATCCTCCCATAAACTGGATTCTGTTAGACAGTAGTGAAAATGCTTTACTGTTTTGGTTTCTTYGCATTTTCATTAATGTATTATGTACATCTATAAATTTGTATCATTTTGCCAACAAATGATTAGCTGTTGAAGAAGTTGTGTTCACTTCTTGGGTTTTGTTTTTAAATGTAAGCTGAAAATTGCTTTTGTCATAAAAGCTGTATGCGGATGCACACATCAGCTTTATGTGATGTTTTTGGATTTTCTCAGGCATGGCCATGCTGCTTTTTTTCTTGTTCAGGTTTGGATTGAGCTCTCRGTAACAGTGGGAATTGTTCTTAGGATTTCTCTCTTTTTTTTTTTAAACACCAAGAGCACTGTTATGCTACAAACCCATTGGCACTTGCTTGCCTGTCATGCACACATCACCTTTCCATTTAATCCACTTCTATGTGTTTCATATTCTCATGTCTTTTATTGCCTGTGAAAAATACCAGCATTATGACTTAAAGTATTCACTCTTTTCTAGCTCTTAAGACCTCTTGTCCACTTTGTAGCCTTTCTCGTTTAAGGGCTAGAGCATTAGGGCAAGAAATACCCATTGTGTTGAGGTTTCTGCAGCTCTTTTGTGCTTGACAGAACTTAACAACATAATTATTTCACTCTTCATTTAGTCTTAAGACATTTAACATCTGTCTAACAAATTCTTACCCCAGAGCACTCACAGTTTACACTTACTGAATTAGCAGAAAATCCACCTTCCCTGGCCTCATTGTTGAAGGGCACTGAAAATTCATTTAGCTGAATTAAATTCTGAACAACCTGCTTTAGTAGTTGGGGAAAGGATGTGTTACAGCTCACTAAATCTGGGTGAGGCAGGTTGTTTGCTAATAAATTCCGACATTGGATAGAAAGTACAGTAGAGAGGGTTTAAGAAAGGGTTATGAATTGCAGTTCTAGAGTGTTAGTCTTTGTTTCATTTTGCAAGGCAAAAGCTGCACTGTGATCTTGTCTGATGTGATTAACATGAAGAGCCAAGAAAACTTACCTGATTAGAATMACTAAATAATATTGCCAAGCTTGTATTCCCAGAAGGTAGGAAAAAAGGGGCCATATGAGTTTCAGAGTTATGGAAAACACTGAGAAAATGGATGTTAAAATGTGCTTTAGGCAGTTTGCTCAACAATACATCAGGGAAACTTCCAAGTCTACATAGCGATTACCCGATCACTGAACATATTATTTAATTGTAGAACTACTTATATTCCATCTGTATTTCTCAAACCCAATCTTTCCAGATGTCTCAGACCAGTTTTATAGGCACCAGACACATTAGGGAACAAAAAGCTTTCCAATATATACTCATATTATCAAACATAGTTGCTAACTCTCACCAATATCAAATGTGCATCACATGTTAAATCTACGTTCCAATATTGAATCCTTTTGTCAGCAGTTTGTGACTTTCATAACTCACTTTAATTCTTCAGAGGTCTCAAATATTGTCAGTTTCTAGAGTTTAATACTCAAAACTGTCAAGCACACAAAATATTTTCAAACAAAGTGATCTCTGAAGGGTTCAGTGTAATTATTTTTCACATGTTTTAATGAAAATGGCTTCACAGTTCTACGTTTCATTTCCCTGACTGAGTCACTCTGAATCACGCTGTTGTGGGGGAGTCTGCCTGGGAATCCAGACTAGAATTACTTTTCAGCATGGGTTAGGGGATGGTGCCCAGAGGATGTCCCTTCCTCGAACTTTCTTAGAYAAGAGAATTTTACTCACTGTGTTTGAACCCAAACCGCATTAGCCCTTTGAGAAGCAGGTTCAATTACCAAGAGCATTTCTCCATTTTCTGCTTCTTTCAGAGCCGCTTAGACTTCTAAGTCCTAAAGGCTGCAGCCAACAGTGTCACAGCTAATTACCTGCAACTCATCGTAAAGCAAAGTGTATATTAGTGTATTTTTCATCTTTGCTCTGAAGAATTTTTTTTATTTTGCTATTGTACAACTGTTGAGACAGATTTAAACTTTTATCTTGCAAACAGCTTTCCTTGACCTCTCCATACCCCTTACCATGCATACAGAAAGAGCATATAATAGTTCACTATTTGTGTGCAATTTGAAAGAGCCAAGATAAACCCCAAAGAAGGAAATGCTGAAGGAATCATAAATAATATGTTGTTGTTTGCCAGAGGAGAAGCAAAATCCATGAAATGAGTGTTGGAATATGACACCGTATTCAGTAAATGACATGAAACAGATGTAGGTATTTATGGGAATGGTATGCAGAAGATTAAAACTTACTGAAATACCTGTTAAAGTAAAAGACTGAAGCAGCAGGCTCCAAAATCTCCTATGAAATCCAATTAGGCATCTCATTCCATTTCCCAAATGTAGCTTTCTTTGAGTTAATACTGAATTTTTATACTGAAATTTCCCTGAGCCTTTGCAGTTTTCTCTCTCTTTTGCCTGAGTGTTTTGAACTCACGTGTCTCCTGATAATTGATCACATGGGAATAGCAAGTGTTCATGATCTCCTTGATATCACAGGGGAAGCACTTTCTGAAATTCTTATATCATCGAGTTAATGGGTTGCTCAGTAAATCATGAGTGATTCGTACTTCCTCCCACAAAGAGTGTGTYTCACTATTTTGAACTCTGTATTTTCTTTTGACATTATATTGAATTACGTAAAAGGTGGGTAGAAGTAAAAATTCTGCTTTAGTCTCTCTGTGGCATGCGAGAGGAGAATGATAAGGAAAGGGTTTGTTGAAGAGGTGGATGGTTTAGCTTCAGTAATCAACTCTGTGATAACACTTTATTAGGTGCTGGAATTAAGTACATAAAGATTTAAGATATTAGTTGTTTAAAAGAAAAGAATAAAAAAGAAATGTGGAGCCAACATTTTGTGTTGTAGCTATTTAGTTAAAATCTCTGGTCTGGTGACACAGGGCAGTGAAGGTGAAGTGAAACTACMAGGGCTTGAGAAGAGTCTTAGTGAATTCAGGCAGCCCAAGATTACACATCAGTAAATAAAATACGTGCTTTGCTGGATTAGGTCCTAATTAAAGCACTGTCAGATTGTTCAGACTTGTTCATATCAGCTCAGTCTGTTTATTTTTTTATGTTTCCAGTACTTTTGAAACTTACTGCCCTGATATCAAACATGTGCAAGACACAAATTAACTTCTATATTGTATCTGCAAGTTAAAAGATTTTAAATATATTGAAAATGCAGTCCAAACCAGACATGACTTTATTCCCYTTGCTTGTTTTTTCTCAGAGATTGGCAGTCAGAAATTCCACAAATACAGCCAAGAGAAGACACTGAAGTGGTTAAAGAAAAAGGTATTGTGTTTCTCTTTTGCTTTAAAAACTGCTATATGTTTAAAATGGAAATGCTTATTAGCTTGTCCATATCTGGTTTTGAGATACATGCTGTGCCTCAGTTTAAGGTACATGTCCTGTCCAAGGACAGACATCCCAGTAAAGTTGCTGCACTTGGAAATGTGATCAGGTGTTAGAGATATTAACAAGCTTGTTGCATTTCTCTTTTTGATGGGACTGGCTATGAAAACGACTCATGGGATATGGGTAGGCAGAAGAAGCTGTCAGCTTATTACTGTAGGCTTTGTATAAGGTAAGGGGCTTGCCTTCTGCTTTGTCCCTTTCACAGATGGGCTAGAGGAAAGTACAACCATGTACTCTGGTTGGTACAGCTTTATATTCTGCTGTGCTTTGAAGGTGGGCAGAACTGCCCTGGTTTTGTGCTACGAATGTGTTTCCTCAAGTTTTGGCCAAATTCGCTCAGAATGGTCCTGGTTTGAGTGCTATTATCCTGATCCAATCATGCTGTTCAAGAGGTCTGTACAATATGGCAGAGTAAACTAGTGTTAAAGCTAAGCATGATGGGGTCTTTGTTTTGGTATAAAGAAGGTGAATTTAATTTTACTCATGCACGTGTGTCCTTTATGTGATGCCACTCTATAGAAAAAGATGGTATGAATCACATGATGAGGCCTTATCATTTAAACTGATCAATACAAGCACAAAATCTGGTCCGCTTTCTACAGTGATGAGGCATGGGAATATCTGTTTTGCAATGGTTATCTGGATATTTACACATGAACAGGTATCTTTGYGTAATGTAAAATACCTTCTTCCGACAATTCCCTCTCCCAGATCCAGCACAGCAGTGCTCTGTAAAGTCCTTAACCTTTGATTTCTACCAGAACTGCCTTTGCGGTCCTGCTGAGCTCAGGCATTCTCTGGTCAGGTGTGTTTCTCACCTGCATAGTCATGGCTGTTGGATTGGAGTAGCTCAGCTCATCTTAGGGTGCTGCAAAATTGGTGCTGTGTTGCCAAGGCAGTATGTTCAAAGTCATGCTAGTTTCTTTGGGTTTTTTGAGCTCATATGCTAGTCATTACAAATGTATATTAAATTTCACCACAGTCCATAACTTGAGTGTTTTATATGCTTGAAACAAAATTACAAGAGCTTTGTCACTGCATTAACATGTGCATAACAATACTGATACAGACATTTCCTTCTTTGGTTTTCTGTAGGTTAATCAAACAGTGAAAGCACTTAAAAGCAACAATGTATCTGTAGGTGCAAGTACATTTGTCAACAGTAAACAGATCACAGACACTCAGGAAGGTAAGAAAACTAAACAGGTTCATGAATTCCATTTTTGTGAAGTCACATAAGTAGAGATAAAACACGTGATTAGAAACTAAAATATGTTGAAATTGGCCTTTGCAGTAAATTTATTCCTTGTATGGAAAATTCTGTGTAAGTTGTGACTCTGTGCCCTAGCTTTTCCAGATTCCTTGGTATCTTCATCAGATGACATTGTAATTAACAGTAGATCTCAGCTGGGGTTGTTTTATCTTCTCCACAGTTCAAGGAGAAAACATTTTTCTCAGTGAAATATATGCTGAAGTGCTTTGCTGAACTGAGCCTGTCTTAGACAATAGGACATTTACTTATAATATATGCCCACCCAGTAAGTGTCTCTGTATTAAAACATGCTTCTTTTTATTATTGTTAGTATTAGGGTGCATGTAATATGAGCATATTAGCATTAATATAATTCTTCAAAATGGGATTGTAGGAAGTCACAGTCACAGAGAGCAAGTTCATGGTCCAAGCATTACTTTATGTGACAAATGTATAAAATACATAAATGTGTAAATATTAAGGGCAAAAGTTCATTAATATTTGTGTATTAAATTGCCCTGAAATTGACAGTTTTGTTAGCAAAGTGTGATCCTGTTTGCTTCTATGCTTCACCATTTTGCTGGTGAGGGCGATGTACTCAATGTTACTGCGATATGAAATTCTGTAGAGAAAGCTGGAAATGGACTTGGAATAAAATCTTTGAGTGTTAATGACAATTAAGAGAGGTTTAGAGCAAGATGAACCAAAGCAAATTGTTTCTTATTACAAAGACATTCAGAAGCCCTCATGCTGTTAAAAATTAAGGAGAAACAAAGCAGGTTGCTGACAAAGTGGAAAATGAGCTACCAAGTAATGATATCACAGAAACAACATAAATGAGATTTAAGAGGCAAATAGTTTTATAGAACAGAGATTTTAATATATGGTTTTTAAAAAGAGACAAAGTTGCAAAACTTGTGACTTTAACTTTACAGTAGCTCTTCACCCAACCCCTATTTTTTTAAAGAAAGGGGGACGTGTTCTGGCAACAACCATCTTGACTATGCTTAAATACTTTTTCTCTGAAATTGTAATTAAATATTTCATCTGCAGTGGTTTTTTTCCACCTTGATCTATTTACAGTGACATGGTTATAACAGTCTTTTTAAAAACCTTGGGTTTTCATATTTAAGAAAGAACCATTGMAATAGGAAATACTGGGGTTTAAAGTAGTTGAGTTTTGGAGGTAGTCCCACTGTATGTGGCAAGGTGAGTGACAGGAAGTCAATGGACATTACTCAACACTAATTTCTAATAAGACTCATTTTCTTGTCTGATCCTTTCATTGCTTTGACAGTGCAATTTATTTCTGTAGAGAATTGCTTTCATAGAGGTATTATGAAATTTCAGTCTCTTAAAAATAGGTGGGTGTATGTAGGTAACGTTTACAGATGTTGTAGGATAAAAATATGGGAGGATATGAGAGCAGATAGGGAAGTACGGGAGGTGTATCATGTGAGACTTGAATATTACATTCAGAGGACAAAGAAGGGAGGTGTGCAAATATTCCTCATGCTTGACAAAAGGTTAAAAACAAAGGTAGGCTAGGGTGAGAACACAGACTCCCTAGGAAGCAAATAGTGGTATTTTAAAATTGGTAAAGGAAGTCAGTGAAGACTGCTTTGAGTCAGAAATGCAAAGGGAAGGGATTTTGTATTTAGTGAGAAATAATAGTAGTTGACTTGGACTCACTGTTCAGTGTCATAATGCAGAGTGAGATTATGGGAATATTTTTCTTCAGCAATAAATTGGAGATATCAAGAGCTGAGGTGAAATTGTCTTGGGTTGGAATTGTTTCTTGTTCTCTCCTGAACCTGAAGTGGGCTTAGAGAGTGACAAATCCTTGATGAATCCCAGCAGTGCAGGAAGGAGACGAGCAGATAGGTGATACTAAGGATTTATTATCAGTATAGTTGAAATGTGTGTGCTGCATTGTCAGTTTGTTAATGCCTTTTCCTTCAATGCCAGTTTGCATTGAGCTTTTTGGGTTAAAAAAGACAAAAGGAGGAAAAAAATAGGAAATTTATCTCCAGCACTAAAGAAATAGTTCTTTCCCACCTTAAGGCTGCTATACCATGTGCTTCTGAATTGTCGAAATGTGTAGGGAAATTTTAACTTAGTGTCTGTCTAGCAAATGATTCCTGTGCATGGGTGCAGTTGCTCGCTAGCGGCCTCAACAACGGCAAGTCTAAAAAATCCAGCCTACAATCAGTAAGTGCTTGTGTAGAACGTGACCAGAAAAGATCTGGTTTAGGACTTCATGTTATAAAAAGGGTCACTTTTTTATTCCCAGTCTCTSAAAAAAAAATTATAGCTGGAGTGCCCTGTACTGAAAACAGCTTCTARTAGTTCATATTTCCACAGATAATTATCCTGTCTTGCCAGTGATGTTTAGATAGGCCTTGGCATTTTCTATAAAGTACTGAAAATTAAGTACAAGACTTTGAAATAGACTCATTGTCTCATCTAATTGTTTTCAGTTGAAGCCAGAAAATGTTCTTTAGTAGTGAAGCCCTTGCCAAATAATTGTAAGATCCAGATGCTTTAAAATTAATGATTGCCTGTTCTGTTGAGTCAGCTTTTTACTTTTGCAGGTTTTTAAAATTTAATTTCTTGGGGAAAAATACATGATATCTAGTATTCTCAGAAAGTGAACAGCTTTTGTAAAGTACATGCAGCAGATATTAATAACATGTGCTGACAAAGTGAGTGTAGTAAGTATTTACTTTTTAAATAAACCTACAAGTGTCATATAACATAAACTACTCAACACAGAAAAGCATCACAGTGTATCCATTAGAAGTCTCTTACCGTTAATTCAACTTTATGCTGTGGTAGCACATGTAACATGGCTAAAGCAATGTGACTGTATCACTTGTATGTTCTTTTTCTTCTCCTTCCCACTCCCTGACCTCTTCCTGAAGACTATGTACGGTATGCCCATGGGTTAATATCAGAATATATTCCTGAAGATCTGAGTAAGGAGTTTTTAAAATACTTAGGGTAAGTATTTTATCAGCTAGCAGATAGCCTTACATGACATGCATTAATGTCTGTTTGGTCATTTCTGTTGAATACTGAGATATGTTCATCAAGGTTGCAGTGAATGACACAATGCGATTGTATTTGCCACACTTAAAACATGATTTTTCAAATGTAGATTATGTCTTTCTGGCTTTCCTGTGGTGGTAAGACCATGTGCTGGGGGAGATGTRATATTGAGTCAGATATGTCTGTTATCACCATTGCATGATGAAACCCTGAGTAACATATCCTATTTTATAGCAAATGGGAAGAAAATCCAAAGAGTTAAAGCAGGTTGTCCAGATTTGTCAAGCACAAACAACAGAGCCAGGAGTAGAGTCCTCATCCCCAGGCCTCTTTCCTTTTCACTACTCACTCAGTACTGTTGGGGTTTGACTTTACTTATCTAACCTGTGTTAGTTTATATCTGGAAGGTGAGCCAACATCCTCATCCTGGTGTTCCCTGCCAGCAGCAGACTTGGCTTCAAGCATCACTGAGACTCTGCACCTACTCATCAGTTCACTTCTGTTCAAAGGCTTCTGTTGTGGCCTTTGGAAAGTGTGCAATTTGTAGCTTGAAGCCCACAGCTGAACAGTTTCATAAGTCAGAAATACAGAGTCCATGAGCTGCTTTTTTTTCCAAGTTCTTGCCACATATGGGCAGCTGATAACCAAAGCAGCCTTTGTGAAGAAGGAATTACAAACTTTAGCTTGTGCAATTCATCTGTCTTAATTTATAATTTAAAATCTTTTGTTCTGCAGGCTCCCAGAACTCAGAAGCTCAGCACCAGAGCCACCACTGAAGGTAGGAGAACTTTAAGATATTGATAGATACATTGTGTTGTAAGTTAATTTCTCTGAATTATTAYTGAAACTAGACCAGATCAAGCACTGGTCAAATACAGTACACTGGGTGCAAATACAGTACAATAAGTAAAGTGGCCTTGTGAAAAGCCAGTCTGAAACAACACAAGAAATTTACCAGGTAACTCATATTTTCTAATAAGGAATATTTTGGTTGGTTTTCCTGTTTAAAACAGGGGAGGGGAAAAGAGGCATATTTTATGGTTTCGATCAGCAGTCATTTTATACGTGTTTTGCTTATTTAGTTTTATGGAGCTTGATGGGACAATATGACCTCATAGGTTTTCCTTCATATATAATTTATGAGGACCCTGAAAGGGACCTCCTGGGTCATGGATTCCGTATTGTGTAATTGACAACYGTATTGTATAATCTCTCATACACTGATCATTCTTCACTGTAAGTCTCATTAGGACTTTTTTKTTTTCCATTACTTCTCTTGGAAGAGAGTTCTATAACCTCATTCCTCTGATTCTCAGAAACCTATCTGTAAATTCCACCTTGAATTTAATCATAGTCAGTTTATTCCCCTGCCCTTTTGCGCTAACTTTATCATTGTTTTTTTAAATTGAAACGGCTCTTTTCCCTCCCCTAACACTAGTTTTTCAGTGTGTAAGGGGAAACATATATACTTTGTGTTTTCATTTTGGGAARCCAACTTGGTTGTGTAAGATGGGTTCTCCATTCCTTCATTGTAGAAACATTTCTTTACATCTATTCCCAGGTGAATTCAAATGTTTCAAAGCAGGTGACCAGAAAAATGTGTTATGATTTTTGATAAAACCTTTACTCATACAATATGATGGCATTCTTCCCTTCTTGTCTTAGCTAGAAATACTTTGTCCCATTACAGATCAGAATCCCATTGGCCTCTTTTGATGTCTGCTGTACCAGATAGCTCTCAGTCATGCTGTTAATAGTTTAGACACACAGTTGTTTTGGGGTTTTTTCCACTGCAGATTTTACTTGATCAGTTCTCAGATTTACAAGAAATTCATGCAGTTAGTTGCTGTGTGCATGACCTTTTACTTCTTGTGTACCTTTAATCTGGTTTTAATATTTCCAGTCTTGAATGTTCCCTGGCTTTTTTTCACGGTGTTAAAAGCTCTTTTAGTATTCATAATGCTACTCAGTGGTGTACATTCAGCAAATGTTAGCATTCTGTTATCTTTAATTAGCAATTAACTAGTACTCTCCATCTGATCCAATGACATCCCTTTCTGCATTATTTGTCTTTGTTTCCCTTTTTCCTAGTTTCTCACCYACCTTAAACTTCTTATGCAGTATTTGTTTTCTGTCATTTCTGCAGCTTAAGTGGCACTATGTCAAGTCCTCTGGCAATCCTTSACATTATGTTGCCAGATAATCTGTTATATGTGAGAAAACAARGACAAGTTAGTAGGCATTACCTGTATTTCGTTCTTAGGCTGAGAGAGTTGGGGTTGTTCAGCCTGGAGAAGAGAAGGCTCCAAGGAGACCTTACACCACCTTCCAGTGCCTAAAGGGGGCTACCAGAGAGCAGCTGAGAAACTTTTTACAAGAGCATGTAGTGACAAGACAAAGGGCAGTGGCCTTAAGCTGGAAGAGAGGATAGGTTTAAATTAGGTGTGAGGGGTTAGGCACTGGAACAGGTTGCCCAGAGATGTGAACTCCCAATCCCAGGAAATGTACTCCCCATCCCAGATCAGGTTGGATGGGGCTTTGAGACTCCTAGTCTAATGGAAGATGTCCCTGCCCATGGCAGGAGAGTTGGAACTAGATGATCTTTAAGGTCCCTTCAAACCCAAACCACTTTGTGATTCTATGTTTCATTTACTCCTTTATTATTTTTCTTTCTTTCTCTTACATAGAGATGGGCCTTTGGCTACTCCGCAGTGATATGGTCCCTGCCTGATATAACATTTGTCAGGTTCTGCCTCGCATCCTGTGATTTCTGTTGTGGTCTTCCAACTGGGTCAGCATATTGAGTTTTACTTCTATCTTGATTAGAGTGATTTCTATTCTCTTTTCTTCCCCTGTGCTTAACCTCTTCATCTTTATTGAAAATAAAGAAGATACATTTATTGAAAATTATTTACTGAGGCAACTGATTTCTTCCATTTTGTGTCCATACACAGATTRACTTTAATATCTATCCAATCCTTACAGTATAGCAGCTTCACTTTCTCTTTTTTAATTCTCTTTTTGCCTCTGTGGCTAAACAACCTTGTAGTGTTTGTTTGTTTTAATTTCCTTTCCAAAGTCTAATTCAGCATGACTTTTTGGCAGTTCTCACTTAATCCTAGTACTGCCTGACTCCTAAACCAGTTTTTTTCCCACCATCTTTTTTCCCCCATCCATTGCAGAATGCTTTTTACCCCTAGTATCTGTTGGATTTTTTGGGGGATGGGTGGGGGGTGGTGGAATATGTGTGCATCTGTGTGAGCAAGGAGCTGCATTTATAGTGTTTAGTCTGAGAAGCTCTTTCTTCCAAGATTTTTCACCTTGATTGAAGTTTCAAGTGTCTTCCTCACATATCAAGTCCCATACATTGCCTTAGACAAGTAAGGCATATGATTTGAAAAGTTTGCCCCCCTAGAACCAATAACTCTGCTTTCCATTATCCTTTCAATTTATTTTGAACTGAGGCACCCTATGTCTACTGAAATGAGATTACTTAACCACCCTGGCCTTTCCTGCAATGTCCCTGCTACTTACCGAAACAAAGTCTAAAATAACCTCATTTCTGGCTGGTTCAGTGACTGTTCTGTTAAGCAGCATGTCAGCTAGCACATAGAGGAATAGTTGAGTCCTACAGTTATTAATAGCATTTGTTCTCCAATGGATGTCCATAGATATGTTATTTCCATGTGGCTGGACAGTTGTTCTGGCTGCACAGTTACTTGGCCCTTTGATTCAGTTAAGAATTATCTTTATGCATTGTAAGAAATATTAAGCACACATCAGGAGCCAACTGATAGTCATTAGCTGTATAAGCATGTTAAAACAACTGTATTAAACTGCATGTGATGTGCATTCCATATTGTGTACGAACAGCTTTTATACCGTTGGGATAGTTCTGAGAATCTATTTTTAAAAACAGTTTTATTTCAGCAGTTTGGTTACAGAGGAAATGAGGCTTAGAACTGTTCCATTGTTGGGCAGTGAGATCTTGCTGAGGATCTGATTAATTTCCAGAGCACTGACCAGGGTGTGTATGATGTTTGTGTGTTTAAGTCTTTGCAACTTCAGAGATTAAAACATTCCTTTATTTCACAATCTCAAGAGGGGTAAGGTAGGCTTATACACAGAGACTTTGATCCTCCTTCTGACCATTTTTAATCACTTATGTTCACATTTCTCTTCATGAAGGCAGGATGTATTAACAGACATAATATATGATTATTGGAAAATACAAAGGTTCTAACATGTATTTTCTATTTTGGAAAAGTAATTGCATGTTTAGAAATTACGTTAAACTTTAAAGGGAGGAGAGATGTAGAAACTTCAGTGATCAGCAGGAAAGCAACGACCCATTCTCTCTCTTGAACAAGAACAAACTGGGTACAGCCTGGGCTTTGTAATTTAATGCTTGAATCAGAATTGCATGTTCTTTGTATTAATCGTAAGCTGTTGATCTCGTGTTGTAGTCATTGCACTGTCCGATTTGTCAGCACAGGGAGTCTGGCCATTGGCAGATGATGAGAGACAAAGAATACATAGGCTTTGCTAAGACTAAACAGCAAATGTTTTGCTGAAATGCAAACATTTTTATTGTAAGTTTCAAAAACTTGTTTATCAGATTCCAAAAAGAGGAKAAAAGTAATTATTCATTGGATTGTCATTTGAAAATGTAATCACAGCACAGTAAACAGCCTCCTAAAGAGGCTGATCCACATTCCATTGAAATCAAAAGAAAAGGCTGCWGTTGGATCTGGTTCTAAGAGCTGAGAAATATAAGCTGCAGACCTGGCTTCTGTGCCAAAGGGAGAGAGGGAGGGGGAGAGAGAGAGATATCACAAGCACCATAAACAAAATGAATAAAATAGGATCTTAAAATGTACAGTACCATCCAAGTTGCTTGCAAAATCACTCTCTTTGGCACAAAAGCTGGGAAGGCCACGRTCTAGATTTCACAGGATATTAAGGACAGGGTAGTAATATCAGATATATAATAATAATAATAATACAGTGTTGTAAAATACTACATACTTTTTTTTTTCCCTTTTGGAAACATACCAGAAAGTTTTCACCTTTAAACTAAACACATGCTCACAGTTTATGGAAAGAAGTATTCATTTTTACGGCCTGTTCATGTGAAGTGCCGAGAACCATTCATTTGCAATATTTCTGAAGTAAGAAGGCATACAGCACATGCAGAGTCAAACTTCTTAATACACTGTTGGATTGAAGCAATGAAGCAGTCAGTGGAGCTGTGGCAGTGTTTCACTGTTGCCAACCTGTAGAAACTAATTAATTCTAAAGGCTGTGAACAAATAGACAACAGACTAGATGATGATCCACTTGTGTTGGCAGATAGCCACAACACTGGTGTTGCTGCGCAGGTCCATTGTGTCATGAGCACCAGAGTTCCTTGACTGTTAGGCACTAACTTCCAACAGCTGCTCCATAAAGTTCTCTAAACAGACTGACACCAAAGTCACAGTCATGGCTGGTTTCTAACAATCATTCTTCAGAAGGCTTGGAAAAAAGTGCTTCCTTCCCATGACACTGAATGATCTCTTCTGAATGCTGTAAAGGTGGTATATACTCACATGCAAAGAAGATGATTGCAGAGAGAAATCTTCCACTCTTGCTGCAGATCCTTCAGTTGATTGCCAGTCCTGTTTCGGTGCTATGGTTACACTTTAAAGCCAAAGCTTTGAACTTCCATGTGTATACATCATAAAACTGGTTGACAGAGCAACTTCCTCACTCTAACATTTCAGAAAAGGAAATTGTCAGATGTCCCTGTGGAGCCAGAAGAAGACTATACTAAATTTAACAGTGACAATCTGAAAACCAAAAAGGTAAGCAAGCTTTGCATTCATATCCATTTTGCTAWAACGTAGATTAATATTCAGTGTTAGCATAGAGTGCTTAACTTTCTCCTTCAAAACACATCACAAAAACACATACAAAATTATCTAATATCTGTAGTTGTATTGCCTTGAACTTTTCTTTCAGGTTTAATATGACTTTGATAGTTTTAATTTCCTACTCTAACTGTTCTGTACTGTTACTGCTGGGCTGTATTTGATCAGTGAACATTCCAGTGAGCCTTGCAGAGTCAGACACACATGTTAAGGTGCTCAGCTAATGTTTGCAAAGCTCTTTGAGATCTTTAGATGAGAAATCCTGTGACTTAGTGATAGCAACTGTTRAATTTCAGTTACTTGAAAAAGAAATGAAGATGGCAGCTTTAACTCAAATTCCAAGGGATGTTCAGGCAGGCTTTATTTTAACCTAGAAATATTGCTTGTGCACTTACTTATGTCAACTTAATGAAGTTAAATCAACACAGAACTTAACTGATTGCCAGCTACAACACATGTTTGGAGGCCAGTCCAAATCTGAGTCCAGTGGTGCCTGCCACTGTACTATTCCTGGGAGAGCAACAGAGATGTGAAAAGAAATAGATCCTCTTTGTGTGTGCCAAAGTTGTGAGGCTTGTACTGGCTTATTTCTCTGAACACTGAAAGAAAATGAATCTTCCTGCAATCCATGGGGAACCGAAAAGGCCTGCTGTGCTGGTCTTGTGACCTTCGGTCTAATGCTGACTACTCGTTATCCCTTTGCAAAAAAAAACACAGCTGGTGACAGATGCATTCCTTCCTCCCCCCCAGACCCCCAGAATTTTTTTGTACTCAGTGCATATTCTTGTTTTGAAGTAAGAGGATTGCCCCCTAATTGAGGGTGATAAATGGTTTAAAATATGCATGTTTCTCTCCTTTCCCCAATTATATATCTATCTATGGCTTTTGAACTTAGCATAAAGATAGAAATAAACTGAGGAGAGATTATTCATTTCAACATTAAGTATGATTTACTTCTGAAATAATGAAGCACATTGATGAGAGAATCTGGGAAAGAAAAGATAGCCCTTGGACTCTTGTACTCTTTTAAATACTTTGGCCGTGGTTTTATTTGTAGAGTAAAACAATCATACTTGTTTTGCCTATCTCTGTCTTATCCATAACCATCTAGCTGATCCCAAGTATTATAATTCCAAAGTTCTGCAAACTGAGGAGCATCATAAAGAAAAGTCAATGCAAAGTTTTCTTAACAGGGAAAGCAGCTAGAGACACTTTGAAATATAAGAAAGAGGTCAGCTCTATAAAATGCGACTCATAAAAATGTGTTTTAGGTGTAGAAGTCTGGGAAGTTGTCCCAGTGGCCTCAAAAGTGCTTTGCAAATGTTACCATCTTCATTCCTAGTTCTTCCATCTCTTTTCCCTTTACTTCACTGTGCATAGAGTCTTTGATAGTAAATCAGTGTGAATTATTCATTATCTGTAATGGAAGTCTGTAATTCAGCCTGCTGACAGCATAATCATGAGATTGAGTCGGAGGGTACGGAATGCATCTGTCATATTGAATGCATTATTCCTCTTAATGTACACTCAGGGATTATCCCAAAGTAAATGTTTGATTTGGGATACCTCATTCTGGAAAGATGTTTCACCTCCTTGTCCTTGTAGTTGGTTTTCTGTCTTTGTCTGAGGTTAAGTAATTCATGACAAGTATTCTTCAGTTTGAATAATCTCAAATTTGTTTTTTAAGGTTTTTCTCCTACAATTCAAAGCCTGCATATCATTATCTTTGCTGCTGTATACTAAAAAACAATTCAACTTATTGCTTGACTTCAGTATTTAGGAGTTTGGAGCATATGTTCCCTCCTATGGAGATGCTGTTTAACTGTTGCTGTTTTATCATTTCACTCATAGGCAAACACCAAGATGTCTGCAGCACAGAAGGCTCTGGCCAAAGTTGATAAGAGTGGAATGAAGTCCATTTCTGCTTTCTTCAGCTCCAAACCTAAAGCATCAAAATAAAGACTTGTTCTTGAAAAAAATTTATTCATTGTTTATTTTTATGTTAAGCTAAACATGTCTCCTGGAGTTTTTTTTTGTTAGTTTAGTCTATGCAGGGCTGGGTACATATCTGGGTACGTGGTGGAGTGTGATGGAGAAGTCTGTGAGCTGGCAGGACACAGAGCTGTTGGCCTCAGTGGGACAAGGGATTACCATAATATCAGATATTCCAGCCTGGATTGGGAAGATTGCCCAGCTGTATTAACGTGGGTGCTGTGAAACAGAAACAGGGTTTAGCAGGGTACCATACTGTGCTACTGCTCCGTCTAGAGCAAGCTCAGTCAAGACCACTGCAGAGTCTTCTCCATTGCTCTTCATTCTGGGCTGAAAACGTGCCCTTCTTTGATGATTTTTTTTTTTTCTTTTATTTCATAAGGAGCATTATTTTTTAAGAGTTTCTGAAATTTTTTTTTACCTAGGGTTGCATGAAAGTAGGATGGCATCATTGTGTTTTTATTTTGACCCAAGTAGAAGAGCTGATGTAAGTGTTGTCAATGGGTGACATTTTATTGAAACCCAGATACTTTCTGTTTTGGGATTCGGGTTGTTTTCAATGTTCTGGAAACAAATGTCATTGAATGTCAATGTACATGTAATGAAATAAACTGCTTTGTGTAACAAACTTGTGCTTGCTGTATTTGCTGTATGTTTCAAGAGTTAGGTTGACTTCCAGCACATTCTTTAAGTGGTTTTGGTATTTTCCTGTGTATAAATTTTAATCCTTAAAGACCTATCGCATCTCTTTGGCTTTAGTGATAAATCTCGTAGCACATAGCAATATAGTTTACTTCCAAGATCAAGAGGTCTTATGAAAATAATCAGGGAAACATTGATCTGAAGGCAAGAATGAGTGGGTTTTTTTAAGAAGCCTGTTTGGAGCTGGATTTGAAAGAGTGTCTTAGATAAGGTTTAGTTTTGTGAAGTTTTGCATGAGCTAGGACTGTTACTTAAAATGCACTACCCATTCTTTTCTGTGTTCTTTCATCATTACAGAGCACTCCTGTATATTTATAGGGATAGCTGATGTTGCAGCTTCCCTGATTCAGAGAGCTGAAAATGAGATGGAGTCACAAGGGTAGTTTTTACAGATCTAGCCAGTTCTGCACAATTCTCATGGTCACCCTGTGTACACCAGTTGTTGTATTGAGTCATTACTGTGGATCAGCTACAATGTGTGTTTTTCAAAGACACTCTTAAAAATATGTCATTTTTGCTACTTCAGCTCAGTAGAGAATCTGCTTGTATCCCTTGATAATGGGAATTTCAGACAAATTAGGAATTGCCCCTTTTTGAGTAACTATGCCACTTTTCCACTTCAGACTTACTTGCTGCCATTTACAGCCCTTGGATTGCACCGRTGTCTGTTAGGTTGAAAACCTCTGTGGCACTCTCTCCCAAACAGAAATGAAAGAGAAGCCTTGCTGTGTGTTCTGTGCAGTTTTGTAGTTGTTGGGTTTTGTATACCTTTCAGACTGGTGGTTTTTACAAAGTTTTTGATGTAGTTTGTAAATGCAGAGGATCAGTGTAGTTGGAATCCCAGACGGAGGAAAATATTTGGAAATCTATAGAATTATTATCTCTGATAATAATTAGTGTTCGTTGAGCCCAGAATGAGCAATTCTGGTTATGATCTGGAAGGGGTGAATTTTGGAAAACATTCAACCTCCCAAATTCATGAATGAAGGGATGCAGAAATTATGGCAACTTTTGAAAAACACCACTCAAAAATGCAGGATAATGCTATGGGGAAAAAAGGAAAAAGAACAGGCATGTTCTGTCATGTTAATGGAAAAGGTTTATGTGGTAAGCAACACATTAGAGAGTGTTCTGATAGAATAAAGGAGTTGTGTATATATTAATGGAAAACTAGTTCTGAGCACTAGAAGATGCTGAGAAAGCAGACAAGCATGGGATGGGTGTGGATTGAAAAACCAAGAATGGGAGAGAATTCTGTTAGAAACAGGAACTCTGAGGCAAAACAGATACATGGTAGAAGCTCTTCTGGATGTTTAAATATGCTGGTTTAGGGGTTTGAGATTTAACAGTTCAAAAGTTTTGTGATACAAATTTTGCAAAAGTGCCTTTTCATTGACTGAACTGTTGAGGAACCTACAAAAAAGTCCCAGTTTCTCTGGTCAGAATTTGGGACAGAGGACAAGTCTGATAGAGATGAGAGGTCCTTGTGTTGACATCTGGTCTGGGGCACCAGTTTTTATTTTTCCTTGTTCTGTACATGAGTTTCACATCTGCTTCTGTGCTCAAGAACCAAGTCTAGAGTTCTTCCTCTGTGCAGGGATGCATTGTGCTCTAGTGCCACATCTAGACTTCAGCTGTCAGCTATGCTGTAACTTACCACAACAGTAATTAGTGACTGTGCTTTTGGTTGAGCAGGAATTTGTGCATGACAAAAAAAAAATAAGCCATTTCCAAAAGCCATTGGAGCTTTCACGTGAGAACAAAAACTCYTTACCCTTAGGAAAGCATGAAATACATTTAGTGACTTTGAAACTTCCTCAACATATAGCAGTAAGTTATGAAGTGCATATGGTGCTAAGTGCATAAAACAATATTTCCTACCAATCCTATTTAAATAAGGATTTAAATATAGTTGCTCTATCTGGCCAGCAGTAGCAGTAGGTCATTATGAAGTGCTGCTTTGCTATTTCTTCCTTGGTTAGCATAGCATGGAACAATATGCCAGCATTATTATAGAAATGTGATCTTACTTTATTCCTTTTTCTGGGTTTGCATGACATCTCTACACGTTCATATAAATATCTGATGAGTTGTGATGCTTTTATAGTTGTTTATTTGGATTAAACAGCTCTTACATTTTCACATTTTTTAGGCTTTGCATAGCAAATGGATTGACATCAGTACGCATGGAAAATGTGGAAATACAGTCACCAACTTAGGGATATGTATGGATTGAACTGGCACATAATTTTCAGTCTTAAGTAATAAAGTTAGTTCTATTTGTAGGAGTGATAATTGGTGATTCGAATATTTTCGGTGGAAAAGGTGGCACAGTTGGCAGAATTTGCATTCAGATCTGTTATCTCGCAGAGTTCAGTGTGCTTGTTTTCAGGTGTTCAGTTGCATCTGACATGATRTTTATTAGAGGACAATTAAATACGTGGATGGTTATTTGAATGATGTTTTTGATTGGGGTTTTGCTCTTTCCATTGTAGATGCCTGAGAAAAGACGTGCAAAGAAGAAATGAAAGGAGCATGAGGAGACTCACTAATATTATTTTAACTTGCCATAATCAAAAAGCTGCTTTTAAAGGCTTTTTTTTACGCACTTTCTGAAAAATAAATGCTTGATGTTGGACATGCCCTATTCCAAGAAAAAGCAAATCTCAGCAGATTAACATTGTTAAATACGCGGTGTGTTAAACATACACTGCTTCAAATTTTATAGCTCACACACGATTGGTCTATCGGGCCCTTCCAGGAAAGCACTTATGAGCATGCCTAATGTTAAGCACATGAGCAGTGATCCTGAAGGCAGCTGTGTTGTTCGTGTGGGTAAGTGCTTTGCTGGATCRGCGCCTGAAGCCCTGTTAGGTGCTGAACATCCTGATCCATATCCAGCAAAGCACTTACATCCATGCTTATCTTGAAGTGGAAGAGCCAGCCTAATATTTGTGCATTAGTGCTCACCATAAAATCTCTCTTGGCACAATGACTCATATGCTTAAAATTAAGCACCTGCCTAAGTATTTTGCAAGGTCAGACCAACTGCATCCTTGAGCAAGTCTTAAATACTTGATTTTCTATGATTTTTTTTACTTTTTTTTTTTTTAATAGAATATATGCTTTTAGTGACCATAATTACAAGTTTTAGAAGCTGTATAGTGAAATATGTTGTACACAATTTTCTTCTTTATTTTTCAAAACCTGTCCAAATTCAGAAAAGTGGCCTTTTTGGACTAGAAGTCCAAAGTTCAGACATAAAATCAACCAAAATGAAAAATGAAACAAAGTTAACTCCTTTTGGAACATGCACAGTTTGATTTACACGATTTTGTCCAGCRCTGACCTGTTATACAGAAGTCACCTAACTTGGGTTGTGTGGCCAGTGTGACTCTTAAGTGCTAAAGCTTCGAGTAGGTTGTGTGTTCACAAGGGCAGATGAAGAAGCTGTATTTTTTATTTTACTTCTTTTATTCTGAGGGATTGAAAGCTTACAAGCATATAAAATAACACGTACATTTTTGTTAAGAACTAAACCAAAACCTGTGTCATCTTTCAGGTTAAAAAAAAAAGCGCTAATTATCCTTTTTTTAAAAAAATTAATGTAAGTGACGCTTTCTGTGGAGTGAGCTTCAACCAAAATGTCAGCCTGAGTCTCCATAAAACATGTAGAAAGTGGATGCTAATGAGATCCTGAAGTGATTTTTGTCAGGTGCAGTTTGATGTTCTTAACTTAAATACCTGTTTATCAGACTACCATTAATATCTAACTCTGCTAGAAAACTTTTTAAAATTAATAATTGACAGGATTTTGAACAGAATGAATGTTTACTTCTGTAGATTCCAGCTGTGACCCCAGATCACAGACACCTACAGCAAATGACCAAAATGTTCAGTAAAGAAGTGTTCTAGGTAAAARGTAAACAATTATTTTACATCTGACAAATTTTGCCTAACTTCAGGTAAAGAAGAGCTCGAAGAAGAGTTTATTATGACCTTGCTGAAAACTAAATTCTAAGACAGAGATAGCTTTTAAGTACAATAGCTTGTTTAACTTTCTTTTCAACTAATTCTGTTCAAGTGTTTCTGAATACAAACAGAACAGAACATATGAACAATCTGAACTGTTAACTATTTAGAAATCATATATTTTAAAGGAAATGTAATTGAATGCCTATTTTAGTAATTTGCACTGAATTGTTTTTGTTAGTCTGGTTAAGAAATGTGCACTTTACCTTTTTAAGACAACATATTTTAACATTGTTTTTAGGAATGCTGCAAGAATATTTTATGGGTCCAAAATGAAATCTCTATTTTTCTAGCTTGCATTAAAAAATGATTGATGTATGAATTAAGATGATCTATTTCAGTATGTGGTTCCATATTTTTGTAAGATTTTATTTTTAATTCATGTACAAGGAAGAAATAAATGCCTTTGGAATAATTTGTTGGTTATTTCTTCACTAGTATCATAGAGAAATGCAAAGAAAAATGTGGTGCARTCAGGCTACTGATGCTGTTACCCTCCACAGGGTAAAGAGCAATTTTTGGACCGAGTTGAAGAAAATAATGAATCATGATATAAATTTGAATATAAAAGTTCATTAAGACAGACTCAGTGATACAACTAGGCTAATCCTTGAGGACCTTACTCTACAGATGTTCTAAAGAGAACCCATCTCTGTGTACATACAATTGTTGGCCTACTTACTCTGAATATTTTAATTTTCATGAATGTGGTGGTGAATCTCYGAGTGATGGTGGGATGAGGAGAGTGAAGGGGATGATGTGGTATTTGTGTAACTTTTTAAATATTTAGCATTCTTCACCATCACTTATGTAATATATAGGTGCTCCATCACAGACTTACACAGAACTGATAAACAGYGGACAGTAAGCAAACACAGAAGAAAAGCTGTTCCTCTGCCAAAACATGATCCCGGTATCACCATGATATTGTAAGTCCTGACATGAGGTTTCAAGGCTGTTAGGAGAGTTATAACAATTTCATTTGTAAAATCCAGACAACAAGGGGCAAAGCAAAAGTGATGGGTATTTTACTTGGCTGTGAAGTTGCTCTATTGGCATTAATGAAAACCAAACAAGACAGTGCCAGTGCTAAGAAGAAAAGCAGTAGGGCAGCATCTATTCAAATAGGAAATAGCATTTACAGCTCAGTGAAGTCATCTAGCGAGGAAACAGCAAAAAATTGCTTTACATCTTCAAAGAACTTCTACAGCTTAAATGTCCAAGATGAGCTCGCTAGTACCCTCTCTGTGCACAGCTGTTCTCTTTTAGGGTGTGCCACATTGCAAATTGCTCTCATTTTTCCAAGGCTCCCTTTTAAAATGCATTCTGTACCCTGAGACAGTGGCAAAGCAAGTAATGCTGTGTCAGGTAGAGCAATGCCTTAGTGAGGCTCATCAGTTTTTTAAAAGGGAAGCTGATAGGAAGGTGGAAAGTTCTGCTTTAAAATTTCTGATTTGGGACTATGGTCATTGTTTTGTTCACCATTTTCAATCTGTGGGCCTATTGTTTTTCAGTAGATGCTAACTTGGTATAGCCTTACCCGCCCTTGACTTCAGGCCGACCAGGCAAACTGTTTCAGAACAGGAATCCACATTCATAAAGATGGCCAAAATCAAACTCTGCAAGCCTGCTTGTGAATGGACTCATCACCATTTCCTCTTGAATTTCTAAACACTTCTAACTTGATTCAGTAGGGGTGAAAGTGAAACAGAGCTGAGATTGTGGGGGCTCACACCAGGAGTARTCCATGTTTAAGTATTTTATAGGTATATAATGCACTTGTACCCCATCAATATATAGGTGGTTAGTATGTTGCTAGTGGACTTACCCTCAGTAGGCATTGTTGGTACATTTATCCCTGTGTCTTGGGGTTGATTTTGTGCCAATCCTGTATTCCTATATTTATCGGCTTGTGTGCCCAAAAGGTGCTTGTGCCTTTCAATCTGACCTGGAAGAAGGGGCAGGGGTGGCTGGGAAGGTGACATGGGTAGTTTAAAAGCCGGGGCTGCCGCGCAGGCATTTGCTTTTGGAGCTCTGCTCATGGTCTTTTGAGCTCAGTTTGGTGGCCCAGGAGGTCCTTGATCGCTGTATGCAGGGGAGTTACGTTATTGCCGTTTAGCTAGCTCGAGTTTGTTAGCTTTTCCTGGACAGACCCCCTCTGCGGCTCCTGGGATTCTGCTTCTGGAGCAATTCGGTGGGTAGCGGGGAGAAGCCACTCAGATCCRTCTCGTCCTGGACTCTGGAAGAAGCCAAGCCAGTGACAGGAAACAYACCGAGCCCTCTGTTTCATCCACAGTGAGGACTATCCAGGTTTTGCCACTTTTACCCAAGCGCCACATGGACTTTTTCTTTTGTCTCTTTTTCCCAGGGATGGGAGCTGCACCATTTTCTCCACACCCCGTGGCCGAGCTGTTGTGGCGGGAGGGGCGGCATATGTTCCTGAGTTTTAAATATCTGATAGTTACTTTTTATCTGTGTCCTGTGAGCACCTTGTTTTGTTACTTTTTTTTTTCTCTTCACTTTTTGCCTGAACATCTATTTCATATTGGTGGGAAAAAATTATTAAATTTTTCATTTCAGAAGAAACATTTACTCTGTAATGCTTTTCTCTGAAAACAGTGTCTCAAACCGAGACACCCTGCTTTCCCATTTTTTTAATAAAACATAGTATTCCAAAATCTGGACTGTGCAAGTTTTTATTGTAATCCCACCAAACCTAGAGTGCTGAATTGGTTCTAATTGGGAATTCAGCTGGCTTGCACCCAGCCCATCTTATCTCACATGATGAGCTGGAACTGAGCAGGGTTCAATTTCTGCTGGAATTGTCTGCCGTTGTTCACCAGTCACTCTACAGCCTTGGCAGGGATCTGGTGCCACCTGATTGGGCACACTGGATACAGAGATTGGACTGCTCTGTCAGCTTTGGGATTTGCTGCTGCGCTTTTCCTCCACATGTAGATGCAGCAGCACTGAACTCAGTCCTGCTTTTTCTTCTGTATGAGGTCGACCCCCAAGTGTCATGCCCCTCACAGAGCTCACATCATCTCCAGACAACAGCAGATGGCATTCAGCAGCTTGTGTGGTGTCTGCAACTCCTTACATGTGTTTCATCATTCTCCTGGCTTCAGYTCCCTCCCCCAGCATCCTGTCCCATCTCATCATCTCTGGGTGGCGCAACCACTGGACCACACCCTTTCTCATATTTCAAGACATCCAGGTATCAGCAGAACCTGTGAGCTCCTAACGTGAAGGTTCCACTTCCATCATCTATGGGTGCTGCAGAGACACATTCGCCAACAGGAATTGTGTCTGTTTTCCTGAGGAGTCGCATGGAAAACACAAGGAGCAACAAGTCTAAGTTGCACTGGGTGAGCTCTCGTCTTGACATAGAAAGAAATTGTTTGCATTAGGAACAATCATTCACTGGAGCAAACTTTCATGGGTTGTGGTAGAGTCTCCATCACTGGAAGTTTTGAAGATGCAGTTGGACAAGGTGCTAAATAATCTCATCTAGGCTCTTTATGCTTGAACAGTTSGACCAGACAATATTTTGAAGTCCCTTCCAATGCAGGCTGTTCTACAGTTCTGTGAAATCTCTAATGGGTGTGCCATCACAGAATTGCAGAGCGTGTGCTATGTACCTTTTCCCTAGCCCCTTGGTTAGAGAGTGCAGCTTGGCAGAGAGGTGACCTTCAAGGAGGATTATTTGCTGTGGTTTTTATTTCCAAAGCATGTTGTCCCTGTGTGCGTATGTCTGACTTGAATAGACTGACATTTCCCTTCCAGGGCTATTGCTTAGTGACAAGCAGCATGGGCCAAATGATGTACAGAGATCAGAGTGTTTTGTTGGTTTGTTTTTGGTTTTTTTTKCAGGAAGATGTGGGTGGAAAAAAAGTCTCAAAGCCTGCTTCAGAAAGTCGTGGAGTCTCCCTCTCTGAAGATATCCAGAAACCACCTGGATGCGTGCCTGTGTAACTGCTCCAAGTGACCCTGCCTGGGCTGGCAGGTTGGACTAGATGATCTCCTGAGGGCACTTCCAACCTCAACAGTTCTGTCACTCTGTTAAGGTGGGAAATAAAGGAGTAAAGATAGGAAGGGCAGAGAGAAGAGAGGGCTTGGATAGCACAGGGAAGCAAAGAGGGCCATGGTTCAGCACTTTTCCATGCTCTCATTTTGTCTGGAAGTTGT
Source organism: Malurus melanocephalus (assembly GCF_030028575.1). Lineage (NCBI taxonomy): Eukaryota > Metazoa > Chordata > Aves > Passeriformes > Maluridae > Malurus > Malurus melanocephalus. Next base: position 1,328,681 of record NW_026623310.1, read on the forward strand.
GCTTTATATGTTCTCCTTTACTTGTGCCAGTGGTATGTGTAAACCACTAGATAGCAGGTAACTACTAAAAAGCACTAACTCATTAGAATGGACACGCTACTCCATGACAAGAAGAAAATGTTACTGGACCCTTATAAGGGAAAACCACCATAGAAATCAGTTTGCCAGTAGCACTTACAAGGATCAGAAAAATTCTTGGTGCAGTTTTCCAGGGCCATTTTCAGCAGTTCTTCAAAGAAGATTGTTTATTTTTACAGTGTACAAAAAAGTCCTACTTGGCTTTGAAACCACTGAGAGATGAGGTATCTGTCCCAGTGGATCTACAGAATAACCACAGTGACATTCTCAGATGTCCTCTTACTTGTGTCTTATGTGTTCTGTTCTACATGTGTGTGAGTATTTTCAACTCTGCCAAAGTGTAACCACACAAATCCTTCTGGGCAGAAAGAAGTTGTGTATCTGAATTCTGCCCTGAGGTTTGGAAGCACGGATTTTAAGCTAACAGTGTGTATAGACAGTGTGTCCTTGGGTTGGCAGAACCTGAGCCATTGTGCTCACAATACCTGGTCTCCACAAGGGAAGGGCTTGGGAAGGAACAGAGCTTCAGTGGATAAACACCTGGCTGCACATCTGGTGCCAACAGGAATCAGGCATTGACAACTATGGAACCYACTCTGAGGACTGAGACTTGCTAGGAATAGCTGGGATCTATCCGACAAAGTAGAGAGTTTGCCCGGGTGGAGAGTCATGACAGATTGATACAAGTTCAGGGACAAAGCAAGGAAGATGAAGAGAGGGATTATTTTCTATGTCAAGGAACTGTTTGGATCTATGGAGCTCCTCTGTGGAAGACACGGGCTTGCTTTCTTCCTCGTTTTTGAGGTGGAGAACATAAACACCCTCTGTTGTAACAACCCCAAGTTGTTACTTTTCAGCTTTTTGGGGAAAAGTTGAATAGATTGTTGTCTTTCATTCAAAATCTGGATCCTACTCAGGATTTTGCCATTCAATATCCAAGAATCATAGTCTCCTACTGGCCACAGTGTTGTGCATGGTGAGGGCAGTCCATCAGTAGTACACTGGGCAYACCCTGCCTTTTTCTCATGTTCACTGCTCCCTGGGGATGGCCTGTGCTCTTTGCACCTGGGTTTGGCAGYGCTGCATGGATTGCTTGTGGCCCACTGTCCTGACACTGTCATGAAGTTGTCCTTTAGCACACTATCAGCAGCAAGTATTCCTAGGAAACATTTTGGACATTTTGCCAAGTTGTTGTAAAATGTTTATTTGCAGAGGGCCAAAAGGTCAAGTGTCCCTCCCCCCCAGCCTTGTTTGACAGAAGCCCAGCTGATGCTGATACTGATTTTCCTTCTGCACATACAGGGAGCTCCATCTTTTGTTTGTTGGTTCACTTTTCCCACATAATCTGTGGGACACTGATTTTCTCTTCTTGTTGACGAAGCCATGTGGTATTAATCTGCAGGCGTTAGAGCAGCATTTGTTTGTCCAGTGATCTTCAATCTCTTCAAGGAGTCCTTCCAGGTCTCACATGGTTTACCTTCTGCATGGAACAGAGAACTAAATAAAGGAGACAGGAAGGAGAATGAGGAATGGTGTGTCTTAATGAACATGAGATGCCTTCTATGAGGAGCCAGGAAAAGAATTAAAACTGGAACCTRTGGCCAGGGTTGGTGAGTAGGCAGTAGGAGGCAGAAGACAGGAAAAGGAGGGTTCATGTCCCRAAGCAAATGATGTCAATGCTGCTTCCCAGCCCAAGAACCAAGAATGTGTGGCAGTAGGCAGAGCAGCCACTGAGCATCYTTGGGCTGTGCTGATGGGGTGGGCTCTCATGTCCAGCAGAGGTGTCCARGTGCCAACAAGTGTTTCTGCTCTGCATCTCTAGGAAAAGCAGACCCAGAATATCCACATCCAGCTGGACCCAAACAAACAGCTGTGGGCTTTAGTCCCCTATCACATAGGTAAAGGTGACCTGGATGGCCAGAGGAGCAATTTAAAAGCCCAGATTGACATCTGAAAAGTTTGGGTTCACTTCCTGGCTTGCTCCAAAACTCCACTGAGGTATGGTATCATATACACACCTTTTTTGCCTGATGGAAGGGAGGAAGAATACAAACGTCTGCTTTCCCCCCATCTCAGTGGTTTTGTGGTGCCTTGTATTTTATTTATTTATGAGCTCCTTAAGGCAACAGTCATTTTCTCAGCCATCTTTGTGCAGCTCTTGGCTTACAGAAGTCTTGATTGTCATTTATTCCTCTCAAATCTCAGTTGTAAAAATTTTGTTGTATTCAGGGCTACAGGATTTGCCCATGTAAAACATCCATGAAACAAATAATTTCTCCTTGAAGAATCCTAATTGCTTTTTGATCTTGTCTAGAAATCCATTTAAGTGAAGTCTTGGTTTTTGATGTACACTGGCTGTGCTTCTCAACAGACCTTTTTATAAAATGTGTTCACTGGAGAGTCTTTGATTGAAACATTTMAAAAATACTTCAGTTTTTAAGATATTAGCTTCCTTGGGCCCCAGATTTCTATTGCTTTCAACTGGGCACAAGTACAGCCCTTCGCCTGAGCTCACTGGCTGCTGCCTTTGGACTGCTGTTGGTCTATTACACCCGGGAGAGTAGTATGAAGCKAATGACCAAGGGCAGAGGAGAGCTGCATAAAAGGCTGCTGAATAAAGCCTGCAACAAACCAAAAATAGCTGGGGGGAGATGGGAGGAGGAGGAGGGAAAGCGGGCTGTGCTGCACGAGGCTCCAGGCAGGCCCTGTGTGCTGTGCACAGTGACAGAGCCATGGGGGCCAAGCGGAAGGTTCCCATCCAAGCTGAAAGGCACAAGCTGCAGCACACGTTCCTCACCAGGTGAAGGATCCCCCAGCTCCCTGTCCCAAGGACACCACCTTGGCCAGAAGGTTGATGTTCAATAAACTGGGAACCAGCATGGCTCTCTGCTCCTGCAGCACTTGTCTTGGTAGCTAATTAGAGCAATTCCTAAATAAGCGGTTCAAATAGTAAACATGCAGTAGCATCCTGGCTTAAGCAGGAGTTGCAGATAGTGTTGAAAGCATCTATTCGTGTTTTWAAAGGCTCCTGGAAGCCTCCTTTTCAAGGATGAATTAAGTAGCCTCATTGTTGTGTCGATTCTGCATTTTGAAGTTAAACAGCTCTGTGATCTATGAAGTCAAATCACACAGTTAATTACCCCACATTCCCMCTTCTTGCTGCCCTCCCTTTCCCGCTTTGCTCTTGAAATACATTATATTTCTTTGACAGTCCACTGAGAACAATGTCTGCTTTTGTGACAGCAACATTGCCAGTCGTGTAAAAATCTATGAGTCTGTCAGGTTTCCCCATGTGAAACATAATTGCTTAATTTCCATTTGAAAGTACATCCCTGACATTGGAACAACGTAGACACACCAAGGATAACAATGATTTCCTGACACCTACAATGGGGCATAATGTGGTAATAAATATGTGTGCAAAATGAATGCTCCGCACACAGAGGGAGCAGGTCTGAATTTACAGCTGCAGATGAAGTGTTCCTCAGAAAAAAAAAAAAAATAAAAAGAAAGAAACCAACAGATTAGCATCAGTGTGAGTCTATGTCAACCAGATGGCTTGCTATGGAAAAAGAGCTTCCCTGCTTTATTCCAGTAACCCTGGCTAGCAAGCTGAATGTCTAAGATGAGAAGAGAAAAATGATCTCATTCAGTTGTATTTTTTTTTCTTGCATATATACAGTTTGAGCTAGAGCAGAGTAAAAGCTCTGAAAAGAACACAGAAGTCGTCCCCTAATGGTGGCATGTGATGGACTGGGAAAGCTCCCGGACATGGGTTCAAGCATGCCAAAAGCACAGTGGAGAGGACTGCCAGCTGGGAGAAAAGAAGTTCTTGGGGGAACTATCACTGGGTCTAGCCAGGCATGTACTCTGCACCTTGAAATAATGATGTGCTGCTTCTTCCTCTGACCTCTCCCTGCCTCAGATGGTCCCTAAAATCCTTGGAGCAGAGGTCATCTCCCCAAGGCCYGGTTCTCAGCATCCTTAGATGTTGGTGTGATTTTGGTCTCGGCCTGGCATGTTGGCCTGGCCTGCTGAGGCTGGGCTTGGCACTGGAGCACATTGGCAGCTCCTGGGGGGGCAGCTACACCAGGCTGCCGCCTGCTCCAGGCCACCTCACCTCATTTTCGGCATTTAACCAAACACTTCATCAGAAGCAGTTTTCTCCAGGGTCACTGGGGGCAGAAACACGTCTTCATTTGAGTGTTGACAAGGGGTCTGCTGGTGTCTCTCTCTACAGACTGTGGGAAAAAGTCCTCATGTAATAAGACTCTCAACTTGGCCTGGAGTGAAATGGGCTGAGTCCAGGCTCAGATGTCTCCCTTCAGGGTGATGAGCGCTGTCCTTTGCCAGAGCGGGTCAGGACATCCTCACCATCAGACTGCCTGTGTCACACATGGCTTCTCCCCAGGGACACTGCAGTTTGACAGCTGAGGAAGAGACCTTAGCTGACAGTTTGAAGAAGTCCAAGTGCACTTATCTTTACAGGCATTTGAGACCCAAAACGAGATTTACAGTGTTGGCTTGCTGCTAAAGTGTCATTTCACAAAAGCTCTGGTACCATGGTTCCTAGGGCAGACATCATCCTTGGACAATGTGCTTCGTGCAGYAGGCAATTTTGCTCAGAGTTTCAGGATTCCAGGGAGAACTAAGTGCATTTTAGTGACACTGTGATGAGGGTTATCCTACAGAGAGGTTGTAAAAATAATTGGGGTGATTTGACCTCTCTTATCTGCAACAAATGATGAGTTGTGACTGTGTCCCAAGAAACAGGAGATGAGGATCTTCCTTCTCTTTGGAGAAGTTGTGACACCATTTGTTAAGATCTCCTTCAAGGCTAGGGCACCATTCACAGGGCAAGAGTTGAATATTTTTCCTTTTTCTTTGTTAAAATTCTGTTCCCAAAGGGCATTTCTCACCRGTAGAAGTGAAGAGGATGTTTAACTTTGATTTGGTCTATGGTGGAATTAATGTGCATGGAATATCCAGTCCTCGGTTCTTTACTTGTCTTTGGCAGTGAATGAATGTCTGTCATTGCGAATGTCTACAAAATTACTGTTTTAATGACCTGTTTGCTTCAATTAAGGCCTGGCTATTATCTTTCCAAGAGACAGAGGGTTGGGGAGGGGGAGACAGAGCAGGAGAAAAAAGCTGATCACTAGGACGTGTGAGTAGAACATTTAAGGGGCCAGCTGAAACTGAGAGTGGATTTGGAAAGGCTGTGTGATGAATCTGTGACATTGCAATATTTCAATCATCACATTTCAGATTCTGGTTCATGCATCATTTGCCGTGAAAGTTTTGAGATTTTAATCAGTGTTTCAAGAGTAAATTGATACAGCCTAATCATTTAGAATCTCTGGCACAAGACCAAAGTGTATTATGTTAAGTGTATGTTATGTATTATAAAAGCTGCTTGCTGAAAATTAATCGAGTATTCCCGTGCTAGATAATGTTTCTTCGTTCCCCAGAGCCCATCCCTTTGCGTGCGAGTGTTTTCCCAAGTGCAATGCAGATGCCAGAGAAAAGGTGAATATATAACATATGTAGAAGACTGGCTCGGTTAGACAAAGCACAGTATCAAGCCGTCAAATCTCTCTGGCCAGATTGTGYGGCTGTTTATTTGTCTGCATGATGTGTAGGAGGAAAACTTCCGGGTACAAAATGACAGAAGAATGTATTTTCCATAGAAGCAAAATATAAGAAAGCCTGTAAAAAACTGGAAATATGTTTGCCTTTCTGCTGATGACTTTTGTGGACTTGGCAGAGCAAGCAGCCCGAATAATGACACAGTTAGCAGCCAGTGGGTCTAGGTAACAAATGTGCCATCACGCTGYATATTGAAAGGCTCACTAAATCCCCACATTGGTCTTGTCCTSTATTTTGTACCTGTGCAATGCTGATGAAAGGAATGAGTTCGGAGAGGAGCAGCTGGGGACACCTTTAATTTGCCAAAAGCCATCACTGGGGGCTTTATTTATCCCCTGTGCTGATGTTGCTGATACAAACCATTTCCATCTGCTGAATTTGGTTTCTGAGGGGGATTTGGGCCCCATTTGCAAAGAGGGGTTATATTTGGGACTTTTCCTATCTACCTGGTACAGAGGAAATAGGTTCAAATACCCCTTATGCCTCATGCATGATTCTGCTCCGGGACTCCCAAGATCTTCCCACCATCAGGATGTTCTTCCCAGCATCCTGGTCAAAGCTGYCCTACCTCATTTACAGTTTTTGGTCATTCTCAATGTCAGGCAGAGAAAGATTGGTGTTTGCTGTGTGCAGCCGGATCTCATTTCCTTCAGCTCCAGTCTCAAGCCCTCCTCATTACACATTTGCTTCCTTCACCACCTTTTAGAAAGTGGAACAACATCATCCTCCAGAGAATGTGTCCGAATATCTCATAAAATGTCAGTGCAAGTTCATAGCCTGAACTGGGCACACCAAAGGTCTGAAGTCTATTTGTACACACCCCAGGCAAGAGGCCCCCTCCATACTACTGAAGTCCTTCAGCCACAAAGTGAGGAGAAAGGCAGTGTTGTCTTGATAGCTTTGGCTAGAACACTGAGCCTCCCCCTTTGGCTGTCTGTCCTTGCTTCTTTGACTTTTTTTCAAGCCCCAAGGTAAAGGAAAGAAAGCATTTGTTAGGGGTCATTTCAAATGCTTCAGTCAGACAGAATTAATTGTTTCATTCTGCTGAATATTGGGAATTCCTTTTTTTTCTGTTTCAGTTTAATGGATAGTCTCCTCCCCAAGTGGAAAATCAATAATTTTCAGTGGCCTTAATTAGGCACTCTCATTACATTGGTTTTAAGATCAGATTTGTCCATAAGATGCAAGAGGGAGATAGCTGGAAGGAGGATATACAGCTCTTCTGAGGAAAGAGTATCTCAATGGACTCAAGCAACTCCTTTCTGCTCAGAAGGTTTGTAGTCCCTTGCCTCCACCCACAGCCTGGTTTGTATCACAGAAATACGAAAGTGCATTTGCTGGGTGCACACACAGCATCTCTCRTTGACTGAGCAGGGAAGTCCCACATCCAGCTTCCCCCTCAGGGCCCTGTTGCCCTCCAGTCATACAGGAACCTGCAGTTACACTCTGCTGTACTCTSTGACCCCTCTTTCAAAGAACAGCCAGCTGGCTGCCTCTGTCAGCAGCTTGCTCAACACCCAGTGGCCACAAAACCGCAGAGGGGTGCCCATAAGCAGGTCCCCCACTCCCAAGTGAGTCCTCCTTTGCCCTGTTGCCTGGCCCTCTGACATGCTGTCTTTGATAACTGGAGAAGTATTTGGTGTCCTGTGGGAGAGACTTCGTGCTCATGATCACAGGTGATTTAACAGCCCAAGGAAATGCAGCTTAGCCACCAGTTCTTATAATTAGCATAAATAATCCAAACTTAATCATCTGTCATCCAAGCTTAGTAATCTATTCTCTGGTAGATTACTAAGCACCCTCTGGTAGGACAGTGAACAGGGAATAGGAATGGAGTATCCAAGATGGTAAAATATTCCTAAGGTTCAAAACTGATATCCTGCTTCAACTCTTGAGGTGAAAGTTATTCCCTTTAGGAATCATTGAAGGATTTAGTGACTATGACATCCTCAGCTTCTCCCCTTGTGTCATTGAGACACAGACAGCATTCCTCCAAGAACAGGAGGCCACGCTCTTTTCCATATATTGTGGAAGAGCTTGAAAAATTTCTTTGGAATATCCTTCAGAGGTCTCGGGGTCTTAACACCAGAAGCCAGAAGACACAAATCCTCTGCTTCTYTTAGTGCATAAATGGAATGGCACAACCAGGCATAAAAGCTAACAAAGAGCTCTGGGCTGCTAAAGGTGAACATATCCTTCCTGAGAGGTGGTTTCTTCCTTCCTGTTGCTGGCTGCTTACTTACCATGAGCCTGTGGCTATCCAACCACACCTGGTGCCTTCCTTGCTGTCCCATTGAGCTGGTCCATACCATGGGAWTTTTTTTGATCCACTATAATGCTATTGAGAGATCTCTTGTTTCTCCAGCCACATCAGAGACCATAAGCCCCCCCATATTACTCCAATCCTCTCTAAACTCATCTCTGAATCCCCGGGAAGTGTGAAGAGATGAGAGGGCATCACAACTTTCCCTCTGTCACCTATCTGGAGCTCCTACAATGAAGGGGCTGAATTGTTTCAAGGAGCAACCAACCGTGAACTGTTTACAGAGTCTGACCTTGGGAATGCCTGCAGCAGGAAAAGAAGTCATTGGAAAAATATTAATGTGAGTCTGTGCAGACATCAAGGAGTGACAGAACCCATCACCATGAGGTGCCTGTGTCAGGGCCAGAAATCATAGCTCTACTCAATTCTGTGGATTCTTGACCTCCAACTTTTTTTCTTCCCTTTTTGCCAATCCCTCAAAGTTTTTCTAGGGTGAGACACATTTCTTTATAAAGAATTTAAGTCTGCTAACAAGAGGCATTCCTGGTCTCAAAAAATTCAGGTAAAAAATCTCTGCTGTATCTGTCATTAATGACTCCTCGGTGCTTGTTGTTCCTGACTTTATAGGATGACATAATCTCTGTTTCTTAGCCAAGCTTTTGCATGGGTCACCCACTGCCCATGGACCCCTGGCTCATCATGCTTAACTTTGTGCTCTGCTTTGCTTGTGAGTGACGTCAAGGATGGTGAGCCAAAGCCCGTGGTCAATGAACTTTCTGTATTGTGCAAGGGACTTGAATTACAACTCCAGATCCAGGCTGTAGACACCTGTTCTCGTGCTGTACGTTTTGTATTAAAACAGTCTCTCTGTGAAGGTCATATTAGCAAACTGAAATTTGGGGGYTCTTACCTCTTTTAAAGAGAAATCACAGTGTCATGACATTATAGCTCATCCTGAGCTATATTAGCAGCCAAAGAGAAAGGCTTTAGACTGTATTTGACTTTTATAATATAGGTAATAAAACTTCATTTTTTTTTCATTTTGGACTCGAGAGCAAAAGCACTGAACACTTCTGTTTACCTTTATGACACAGTATTGGCATTACTAAAGTCTGGACTGAMAACTCATAATCTTTTTTCATTAAAGTGCCTAATATCGGGCTTTCTGCAATTTATTGTTTCTTATTTTCCATGTATTAAGACAAAACACTAATCCCAGAATGTCTGTTGCCATTGCTAATTGGAAAGCCTCTCTTCATTGTTCCTTTTTTTTTTTCTTCTCTGTTAAGCCAACTGGCTTTAGCTGCTGGCAGATAACAAGTGAGAATGAAAAGAGGTGTTAAAAAAGTGCCAGGAAAATCTCCGAGCAGTCCTCAGTGTGAACWGATCCTTCTTGTCAGCCACCCCAGGAGAAAACTCCAGTGAGGCTGACGAGACATTTCCTTGAGTGCTGCATCCAGCTCTGGGACCCCCAACAAGAGAAGGGCGTGGACCTTGTTGCCTTGAAAGGCCAGTTTTAATAATGACACGGACACGGTTAAGGGGATAAAAATGGTTTTACCTCAGTATTTGGGATCCCAGGTGGACAACTTGATGGCAAAATGCACACCTGTGTATAGCATGGATACAAGTTTTATAGGTTTCAGGAATTAGCTTATCTATCTAGGATTCCCCAATAAGAAACTTAACAAATGCAGTAATGTCCCCCTATTCTAATGAAACCCCCCCCCCAGATGAGGCCAGAGCCCAGTTTACACAAGATGTTCCAGACAGAAGGCTTCACCCAAGGCTGGAGCCTCGGGTTTAAGATAGCACAGGGCACACTGACTCCTTCCTCAAGATGTTTGGTCTCTCTGCCCAGCGGAACTCCTAAACTAAGCTGGAATATCAGGCTCCAGGAATTACAAGCATGTGGGCTAAGGGGTACAGGCAGATGCATAGAGGGTACAGAAAGCGTAAAAAGGAAAAGCATCAGGCATCAACCTGATGGGACAAGTCCAGGGAAGGGCCGTGAAGATGATCAGAGGGCTGCAGCACCTGTTCTCTGAAGGGAGGCTGAGAGAGCTGGGGCTGTTCAGCCTGGAAAAGAGAAGACCTTCAGGCAGCATTTYGGTACCTGGAGAGGGCTTACAAGGAAGATGGAGGATGATATTTAACAAGTGTATGTAGTGACAGAAAAAGGGGAAATGACTTTGAACTGAAAGGGCTTCAGTTTATTTAGATATTAGGAAGAAACTCTTTACTGTGAGGATGGTGAGGTGCTGTCAGGGATTGCCCAGAGAAGCTGTGGGTGCCCTGCCCCTGGAAGTGTTCAAGGCCAGGCTGAATGGGATTCTGGCCKACCTGGTCTAGTGGAAGGTGTCCCTGCCCATGGAGAGGGAGTTAGAGGAGCCTTAAAGATCATCTAGTTCTAACCCATACCATCAATGACTCTGTGATGATTCTATGCATGTGCTGTCCTGTGGGATTCACTCATTCTCCCTGGCAGGGCTGGTGCATTGCATCCAGCTCGGTCCAACAGAGGTGCTGCTTTGCTTTTAATTTCTTTTGTTATCTGCCATGTYGCAACACTACAGGTCATGCACCAAAAGCAGCAAAACCAAAAAACCCAGAGCAAAAGTGGGCTACAAAGTTCCTTATGGAAGACCGAGTAAGACAGATGGAGTGCACCATGACCAGGTATAGCAAATGTAAGGTGGCTTGAATGGCCATGTCACATTAAGGAAGGGGAATGCAAAGCCCTGGGAATGATTCCCTTTGTTTTGTGTCCATCACCCAGAAGACCAGAGCTGACAGAAGGGAGCAATATTGTAGAAGAACAAGGTGTCCACATCCACATCAATTCCCCATGTAGCCAACAGAAATTTTATGATGTCTCCAGGAGAGTCCAGTGTCTTCAAAAATACTCTTGAAAACTCAACGATGAAGGTGGCTGGTGACTTTGCAGTGAGGCTGCTGCAAGGCAAATGGCTAATAGAGAGGCAAGGGATGCCTTGTTCTGCCCAGTGTAAATGATCCTCATTATCACCCATCATCAACCCATAAAGGTGCAAACTCTGTGGTGACCAGACCAAATTATTTAAAAATAATTTATGCATTAAATATTACTGTRTTTCACGAAGTATGATTTTATTCATAATGTTCAGCATGAATTATGCCAAATCAGATTATAAAACTGCTTCAACTTGTGGGTTGCACATGGTACAAAACTGGAAATCTGCTGTTTAACAAGGCTAGCTGTGGTGGGAACTCAGTAGTGATGTCCTTCAACTATGGTTGGGTTTAGCACTAACATAAATCCCCCCTGCCAAATCCCACTGCTGCTGTGCATGCTTACCAGCCAGGAGCAGAGCCTGCCACTGGCAATCAGGAATCTCTGCTCTAGAAACAGACAGAGGCCAGGTACAAACCCAGGTCAGCAAACAAAGACACAGATTGCACCTCTTCTTCAGTCTCTGCAGATGAAGTAACTCCTTAAGAGTGTGGGGACTCCAGTAGCAAAGCYAAAGGGGCAGAATTTAAAAGGGCTTAGTTCCCTCTCTCCCAGGTGAGTCAGGAAGAGTGGAGCATGTAAATTCTGTAGAAAAAAAATGTGGCCCTCAGGGAGCTGCTTGGTATAGCATCCAGATGAGGTATGACCTGGCTTTACTAGGCTCATCTGGATCATCCTCAGCCCCTCGCCCCTTGTGTGAAATAAAGTCCCAGCACCATTTTAAAATAAGCTTCTGACACACTCCCTGCCGGCAGTGCTGCTTGTGGTAAGCAGCTGCTCATCATCAGAGTGACCACTCTTCTGCCCAGGCTTCTTGCAGCATCTGAAGGGTTGAGAGGAAGAAAGCAGGGGTGACAATACATGGTGCCCCAAGGAGCCAGGTAAGCACGGTCTCAAAAACAGAAGGGAAGAAAGGCTTTTAAGGGCCAAGTTTTCTTACATTTTCTTTTCCAGTAATGAGTACAGGCTTACTTGGATCCTCACATCCACACAAAGACATGTGTGTAGTTGCCAAGTTGGGTTTGTGTGTGCAGCTATCACAGAGCTATGGAGTAATGGATCCAAAAAGGGATTAGACAGATTTGAAGAGGGTAAGTCCATGGTGGCTGTTAAACTTGGTGGTCTGGACACAACCCCAGGCCTAGAAAGCCTTTAAGTTGCTGATTGCTGGAAGCCAGGACAGGATGCCAACTAGAGCCTGAGTCTCTGCATTTCCTATTCTCAAAGATCTTCCCTAAGGATTTTCTACTGCCTGCTAGAATGCTGACCTAAACAAACCTTTGATCTGACCATGTTCTGCCAACTTCTTGTTGTTATTCCTGAATGTAACACGGGCACGAAAAATGGGGGAATGAGCTTAGCTGTCCTCCTCAATCCCAGCAACATCCCCAGCACGCTCAATGYATGTGTAGGATATGAGTTCCTCACATGTGCTGGCCAAAGGCTGGTGGCTGCATGCATTGGGGAGGAATTCATAAATCTGTTACTGTTTTCACAGTCCTGAGGTTCAAAACACTGTCTTTGCCAGGAATAATAGCCTTTTCATCTCTCTAGATGTGAAGTGGGATCCTGCTGGCTTGCTTTCTGCCGTGAGTGCTCCTGSTCTGTCAGAATATCACTCTAAGGTGAGGTCCCATCCTGACATGCAGGGATATGTGAGCCAACAAACAGGCAAAGTGTTTGCAYCTGGACCAGGGTTCATGGGGCACTTCAAGGGGCATTGCTGACGTTTGTTTGATTTACTGCCGGGTAGTGTGTTTGTTTGATTTACTGCCACCATGGGCATTTCAAGGACAAATCACTCAGCATGTGAAGCAGTGAAATCCCCTCCTCTCGGGGACAGAGATGCCTGAGCCACAGATTTTATCTGGCTCTCGCTGGCAGAAAGTGGGGCATCCATGGCCCAGTGTGACACACCTGTCAGTGCAAGCACAGSCTGCTGCTTGTGAAGGTGAGTGGTAGTCCACCTTCCACATTCCACATCCTAGGGCTGGAAAAGGGCTCAAAACCATCCATCGGAGTCATGCTTCTAATTCTAAACTTTTCCTTAAACTTCCCTCTCCTACACCCCRCAGACAATTTCTGTTTGTACTCCTGACCTACTGCCAAGCTCTTTGCCTGCTCCTTTTTCCTTCTGCATGAYTTTCTACTGGTTTACCTGGACTGTTTCAAGACATATTTCCCTATTCCTGCTCTGAATGCTTGCTGGCTCTCCTCTGCCCTTCCACTGACACCCTCAAAAATATTAAAGTAACTGCAACAGAGAAACTTCACCACTTAAGTAATTTGATATCCTATTCACACGGGTTTTCTGTTGTGTCCTCCAATTTCAGTTGCTTGGTCACTATCAGTTTTGGGCCAAGGCAGTATTTCCCCCATTTTGCATGTATGTTTTTCACAGCACGGTGAGGGGTAGATCTAATTTTATGTCTGTTGCAATTTTCCTCAACACCTGCTTTCAAAAGACATCCTGCTATCTCATTTTCATATCATCCAGTGTGTTTCCTGACAGCCAACAGGAAAGCAGAAAAGAAGATAAAACTGGGCACTAGGATATAAATTGAATTTCTTGAAAGATTTTCTTCGGGCCTTAAATGRAGAATGGCTGAATTGCTTGATACTTCAAAATGAATTGAACTTGCTACCTTTTCCCAGAATTCAGAGCAATATTGTTTTAGCTGCTTTATATTGGGCCAGCAGGCCTCCTGTAGAACCTTACTGTTCAGCCTGGCTGCAGGGAGGCTTTGATTTCATTCTCAGTTGCATGCAGATACTTCCCTGAAAAGCCCTTTTCGCTTTAGTTTCTCTTCTTTAATCTGTTTTAAAGTTTGTCACTTGGCAGATCTCTGCAACAGAGAAAATGTGGAGGTTAGGATAAGAAAGCCTGAGCCAACATGGGGACCAAGACTCACTGAAAGGAAAGTAAGAAACTGAAATGACAGTGCACCGTCATTACTGCTCTGTACATTTTGATGGCCAGGGTAGTGGTTCCCAGGGCAAGAATTTATTGTTGTAGGTCAGTTTGTGCTGTAATTGGTGCTGGGGTGCAAACAGCTTCCTGGGTACTATGCTCTTTAATATAGCAAGGCATAAAAGCACCTGATAGTGTCAGCCCCAACACCCCAAGGAGCCCACATACCACTGTTTGCTGCTTGTGAGAAGGACCTACCTGCACTGAAGAGATATCAAAAAACACATTTACCTTGAGAAAGGATACCAAAAAGCTGGATGGAAGACACGCTTTCTATATATTAAAGATCTGTACAAAAGAATTCTAGCAGAATTCAATAAGTAGAATTCAATGACCCCTCAATAAGTAGTTCCTAATGCACAGCACAGTGGTAGAGAGCTGAACCACATGGAGTTCATCTGCCTCCCTTACTGCACATGTAGCACTCTGCGCAGGCATGWCATGTTGCAGGATTGGGGCTCAGCGAAGCCTTCTGCAATGCATATTTCATTTAAGTATCCAAATTTCACACGTAAACCAGGAAAAAATGAGCTGGTAGAAAGAGAGTGTGAAGATCCATATTCGTGGGTTCTGGTCTGATTTGCTCAGTTTCTACCAGGAAATCTCTTTCACGAATGCCAGCTCAGCAACCATTTGGCCTCTGCTCTTTTCTGGCTCATACATCATCACCAGAAATAAAAAATCCTGCAACTGTAACTTAACAATTCCACTGTGAAGCATGAATCAGGAAGGAATCCAGAGTTCTCTCCTACAGCTCCATTAGCTCTGCAGTGCTAATAAAAATTATTTGTTGCTAGCAATTTTTTTAGCAAAAGAGAGCTTTACAAGCCTTCTCAGAAAGGGATCAGCTCTAGGCATTTAAGCCTTTGTTTGCACACTTATTTTGTTGTTTGTCATTACACTWTACAGTAGTTATTGATGGTGTGAAATCAGTGAAGGTGTTATATATCAAGCACAGCAAGCAGCATTTTGTGACTTTATTTAATGAGCATTTCTGTCTGTTCTTGTGGGAGCACRTGTCATGCACAAAACAAGTCAAAAAGACTACACAATGCTCAATTCTTTAAGTATGGTACAAAAGCATTTTTTCCTTCTTGCTCTAACAAGTAAATTACTTTATCTCACAAACTGGGGAAGGTTTCTCCTGCAGATAAACCCAGAATTGCTCTGGGTTGCGTGATATGAAGTGATGCCCAGTGTGACCAGGATGTAAGAGTCAGATGAGAACCTCGGGTTTACATAGGGAGCAGAGTGGAGCATCTTCAATCCACTGTGTCACCACTGTGACAACTGCAAACCAGACTTTAGGCTCCCGAGGGAAAAGTCTCACTAACATCAACAGAAATTTTGCCTGGGTGTGGAATGCAGAGTCAGATTCTTTATTTGTTCACTAGGGGAGGAAGTAATGCCACAGTAAGAAAGCTGTTCTTGTAAGTTATTTATTGCTGAGTTTAGGGTTGGTTAGGATTTGTGCCAGGTACTAAATCAATGCAGGTCACGGAAATTTTATTTTTAAGCACTGCTCTTTTGGATGCCCCAAAAAATTGCTTTAGCTGTGAATTATTCTGAAAGACCATGACCAATAAAAATGTGTGAATCATAAATCAGAGACAACACGTTCCTGCTGGAGACCATGAGAATATAAAAAAGGAAACCAGAATCAGGACTACTAGGAAATACATTCCTTTTTCTTCTGCAAGTATGGGTAAGTGTAAATCTGACGTCCTTGCTTTCAAGGGAGTTGCCTCAATTATTCCACAAAATCTTTAGGTACCTGCAAAGAACTCATGTTTATGTGTCCAAGCAACTTCTCTGCATCCTCTATGTGTTTTGCCTTCTTTACCACTCTATTCTGTGCTTTTTGCACATCYACAGAAAGCCTGGTTTCAACATATTTGTCCCTCACTTACCACTGCTCTTATGCACCAATCTTGCAGAACTCCTTCTGAGCAGCACTAGAGAGGACTAAGATGCTCAAGGATGTGTAGCTCCAATTTCTCCAGGTAGAAGTCTCAGCAGAAAGGGGAGAGCCTGCCAGCAAAGAAGTCCAAACATAGAAGCCAGTGGATGTTACGCTGCTTCCAAGTTATTACCTCAGTACACCCTGTTCCTCCGAGAGGCCTTGAGGCCATGGAAACCTGTCCAGGAAGGGAAGCACGCTACTGCTGTGAGATCTGCATCTGTCTGCCAACAACTGGCTCTTGTGTGAGTAAAGCAATTGCTAGGATTTTTACAAGGTGAGGGTTAGGAGAATCTTACTCCTCCATTTAAGCACCTGGATTTTAGGTGGTGGGTGGAAATATTAAGTAATGTGAAAATAATTCTGTTCACATGGTATGTGTGTGAGTAGCAGTGTTCACACCTCTCCTTACAGCTTCCCTTGATGTCTCTCTTCGACATGCTGTATTATCCCCCTGAATCACCTACCTTTTTCCATTGACTCAAGTTGATTTGACTTATCCTGGGGACATCCCCAAAATGAAATCTCCAAAGTAACCTGCTGTAGATAATTCCAAAATGACCCTTGTTGTATGATTGCTCTACCCAAAAGTGATGGGGAAGAAAATACTCAGTTAGCTTTGYTCCATCTGTGCTTCTTTTTGCCTACCTAAAAGCTGCTGGGCTGAGGTGGRTGCTCCCACAGGAAGACTGTGACTCTCCTCAGTAAACTGTGTTGACAGTGTTTCCAAACAAGTGGCATTTTGGCATTTTCTCATGACCAACCTCAGCCAGCACTGGTCCAGAGCAGATCTCAACTCTGATCAGCTGTTATGGATCAAAAAGGAAGTATCATACAATGTTATCAGCTTCTCATTATGGCTATCTAGAATACTTGGTAGTCCTTCTTGAGCAGCTATGCCCCACAGAATCTTGAACAGGCTGGTMCCCACTTAATGTTCTAGGGCCTAATTAACGTCTTACTCCTTTGTAAGAACCTGTGCACTTCCTTGGAAAAGCAAAGCTATTGCCTTGGGCTGACAACGAGGAGGACAGTGTTTGTAAGGAGAAGACAATTGAGATTATAGCAGCTCAGTTGTTTTCCTATCATCTTGTGGCTGTCACACAGGTGACAGCGACTGACACAAGAGATGAAGGGATTACAGCCCCACTGCACCCATGAAAAACATCACTGGACTATTCTCTCTTCCTCACAACCCACAATGATAAAGTCAGCCTTCTGTGTTTATACAATTAATGTCATGTTTTTGTAGCTGGCTAATGAAGATTTTTAAAATTGCATATTTTCAATGAGCAATTTAACATTTCCTTGTATAAGCAGCTCTTGCAATCAAGGRGCAAGTGCAAAATAAATCATTATGTCAATTATTTTGCATCTGTGCATGAGTTACTCAATGACTTTCTGGTTATCCCTAAGCACAAATACCAATTAAGGCTGGTTTTGTTTCTGAGGACTTGTTTCTCTGAATTGTCAGTGAACTGCCTATGGTTAAATGCATATTTTAGTGCATTATTGGYTTCTGGACTGTGAAGTTGTTCCAGCTGCAAAATTAGCCTAAATTCAGCATAGCATCACACACGAATATCAACCTGAAGTGCAGGTGTGTTGACATTCAGTGGAACCTGAAGTCCTGATCAAATATCTACTGGCACATAGCCCCTGTTTGAGAGCAAGAATCATGTCATACCTCCCTGACTGGGCTCCTCAGCCATGGGCTTCATGATCTCTTGAAGGCAACTCCCATGCCAAATGCAAGATTGGCTGCTCTTTGTTTATAGCTGGTGATGGGGACTGTGGTGCCTCCAACCATCATCTCCTATTGCCTCATCTGGACAGCTGGAGATTCTGCAGTCAAGCAATGCCCAGTCCCTGTGACCCACTGAAGTTAGTGGTAAAGCTCCCATGGGGTGAGATTGACTCAGACAATGTTCTAGTGTTTGGATGTGCTAAATGCTTCCATTTCCATTGAAGGCATGGGTGTCAGCCACCTGACAGGATCAGTAGTTGTCCTTAGCATGGACAAGGAAATTTTTTTATTATTATTTCAAAAATTTCCCAGTGATAAGGTTTTAGTTTGGTAGGGGTTTTCTTTACATAGATGAGTGAAAARGAAGTTCAAGAGACCTCTAAGTTCTTATCTCAAAACATTGGAAAGAGTGAAAGAGTATTTACAGGAACTGATGTTTGAAGTTCTGAAGGAACTCTGTACAGCCCACACTTTGAGCCATTTTCACTTCCTGTGATGACACCAGGTTCTGTTGAATTAGACAGAAGAAATCTCATCATAAACCCRACCCAAACAAACAAAATACACACACAAAACCATCACCTACCAAAGAAAACAATAATGGAAACATTTACATTATACATTCAATGGACATTGACAAATCAATCAAACGTGGAATACCTTGAATTCATCATATCCACCATTTGGAAGGGCTCCCAGACAGAACAGATATTTGTGACTGTCATAACATCACTGAAAAGTACTGTGCAGGAATCAAACTCTCATGAGGAAGAAGTCAGCTCTTAGATGTACATTTCTCCATAAAGGCTTCTATTCTCATTTGGCTAAGTCAGTAATAGACTTTGATAACAGATTTCTGTAACTTGCCAAAACTCTATTAATTAGTTTGATAGCTGAAGAAAAGTTCTCTGTAAGGATAGAAAAGATTGCCATCTTTCTCTGTTTGGTAGCTGAATTACACTGATTGAAGTGTGGACATCTGCCTTCAAAGTTTCTTTGGACATCCCAGCCCGAGTATTCTAATATCCTCAGCCAGAGAATCTGGGTCACTTCTATTTTGCATGTTTATAGACTGGATTTGCCTGAAGAAGTATAAGTGCCCAAACCCACAGAGGGGACCTCATGCCAAAGGCATAAATTTGCAGCATTAACTCCAAATTCACCATCACCATTTTATGCAGGCACACTGGAGCTCAGAATCCTAACACAAATAAGCACRTGCACAGTGGGCACTAAATTATTGTGTGCTAAGCAAAAAGTAGGCAGACTAGGTGGAGTGGCTAAAAAGGGCTTATTGAACAGCTGCTTTATGGGACATGGCTGAGTTTTGATATTCCAGGCTGAAGATCAAGCAATACACATGCCAGAAATGCCCTCCTTTCCCACTATGAACTATCTACTTCTATGTCTACTTCTTYATAACAGGGTTCTCTTCCATAAAGTTTTGTATCAGTGGTACTCAGGCATGAATTTATGATGGAACTCTCCTAGCTGGAGTTCCCAGGCCAGGCCTGTTCTTTATGTGCAGMCATCTGTTCCCCATCATCATAGCTGCATGTGTCCCTGATGGTGCTTGTATGCTCTGGGGGTTGTAATTCATCGTGTGGAGAAAAAGAATACCTTGGAACTGCTCCGGTAAATGCGCTCTTACAAGGGGAGCTGCAAATTTTAAGACCAGACATATTAGGAGAGCCATAAGGAAAGGACAAGGAAGGAACCTCCAATACCTGCATCCATCTTTCTCCCTTCCTTAAGCTGATTCCTTAAGCTTCCTTAACCTGATGTGTTTTGGCAGCATGGCATACAGCAAGTTCTCTGTCTTTTTGGCCCCCAGATTCTTGGGCCTCTTCCATTTTTCCTCTCCAGATGGTTTGAAAGCTCTGTCTCTGCCAGGTGCCACTGGTTCATCCGAAGATTTCTTGCTGCATTATGAGGTGCAGTGTCAGGGAGTTTCACTGTCAGCTCCTCTGGTTGCACCAAACTGCAGAGCCTGAGGAGGCACAAGTGCATGGTACATGGATGGCATCCACCCAAATCATCTCAGATTATCCTTGAAATAAAAGCACAGGTCAATGACACCATTAGCACACACATTTCTCTCCCCTACACCTTCCCAACCCATGGGTTACTGTGGGATAGAAACAACACAGTCCAGCAATGCTTAACATTATATAGACACATCCATTAGTASTCATCCCAAGACTCTTCAGGAGGAAAGCTGCAGTGACAAGCATTGCAGCTGTGCCTTCTGCTCATCACACTCACCCTTGTTTGTGCTTTCCAAAGCGTGCAAAGAAGCAAGATCTCGCCCTGAAAGCAACACTTTTGCTAAGAGCCTTTCCCCTTCTTCTCCACGCGTGACCACTTGCAGGCAAGCAAGATGCAGCAAGAGAGAGTATTTACAAGCAAAATCTCTTGGAGAAATGCTTTCTGTAAGGTGCTTCCACGGTATGCTGCGAGAGCGAGCTGTACCTCATTCGTTGGAGATASTGTACTTTCTCTTGTTTTCCATGTCTTAGAAGTGGACAGTCAACTCCCTTACGAATCTGGCTGATCCAGCTGACCACAGAACAGGAGAAGACCATATCTAGCCATCTAGAAAGAGCTCTGTACGCACAAAAGGCTTTCTTGGAAACTAATCCTATCCTTGCTGCAACCCTTTATCTTCCATCCCTGCCCAATGGCACAGTAAATGCAAGACTTGTTTCATGGAGGMGAATCAAAGATACTTGGAAGGCTTTCCGGACATTTTAATAAACAGCTGTCATTTTCATGGAGACACAGACAARGTGTTTCAAAAGAAGAGCAAAGGTGGAGCTAACATCATTTATAATGGTGCATTAATTAAAAGATCTTTTAATGCGTTCATTGGCAACTTCTCTCTGCTCCCACTGAAGTCAGAACTAAAGTTTTCACTGGGAGCTGCCACGATAATGTAAAGAAACAATGAGAAAACCCCATATCGTATCAGAAAATTACATGTAGATGCTTGGGAATGGGGGGTGCTAACAGGAAAAAAAATTCCCAGCAAAGCTGATATTCTGTATAACATTTGAGTTTATGTAGAACATACATTCACAAAATCTTCATTTGCCCAATTTTTTTTGTTTGTTAGATTTGTGTTGCTTGGTTTTATTGGGGGATTTTTTTAATCTTCTCTCTCTGTTTTTTTCCACAAAGACATAAGCAAAAAGATACTTCTGAGCTTCAGCATGGACACCAGACCTCTGGCAGACTCAGCCCCTTCCCTTGGGGAGCACCAATGATGAAGATGACAAAGCCCTAGTCTCCCAGTCCTGAAATACATCTCATTTTAGGAATGCTGTCTAAGCTGATTTCATTTCCCAGGCACATTAATGCAAGCAGCAAGCTGACAATGCAGTGTTCTTTGATTTCTAGCACCAGGTAAGAAAGAGACTGCATCAATTCCACAAGAGGCTGGGGTAATTTCTCCCAGGTAAGGAGACAGCCCATTGACTTGTTTCTCAGAAATAAAGGTTTAGTTCCATGTTAACCCTATACTGGCCTATTGCTTCATCAATCACAGACTGGGAAACAAATGCACAGCAGAATCTTCTATCTTCAGCCCAAAGCTTCTCTGGATAAACAGGATTGAAAATGAGTTACAAGTTATCTGTAAAAGAACATAATAAGACAAAATAGAGACACTAAGACCATGGAGAGGAATTTGAAAGATGAATGGTGACAAACACCAACAACAAAAAGCCTTGCTGAAGGTCTTAGATGTCTTTCTGTTCTTTGTACCTTCAGAAGTCTTCCTTATCTGTAATAAACTGGTCCCAGAGCAACAGTTGATTAATAGAAAAATATTTTTCTTTTCCACAAAGCAAAATATCTTAACAAAACTGTTTTGTAAAAACTTGTCAAATTTTTTTCATGGAGTGATTTTTATGGGAAAATAGATAATAGTGGGTTATAGAGGTTGCAGTCAGTCCAGAAAACAAATTTTGTGAAAATAGTGACAGAAAATAGTGACAGCACACAATAATGCAAACATATTTTTTTGTTGAGTACAAAATTTCTTGGTAAAACCCTGGAGACTGCCTCCCACCAGTGACTCATGAGATGACTCTTCCTTCATTRCAAATATTCCCATGAACATGAAAAAGCAAGAGTTGCAGTTCATATGGCTTGGTAGAAATGGCAGTATYTTGGCTGCCACAGCCTATTGGAATTCTGTGCCTGAGCAGCAGAATAGTTCAAAAAGAAAGAAAAGAAGCCAAAGACAGTCTCTCCAAAACACTGGACTGTAGAACATCTGGGAATGCACACAAATATGTGTTGCTGGCACATTGCAGGTCAACGGTCCATGAAACCCGGACCTTTCCTTTAGCCAGTGTGCGTGTGTCTGTGTGTGTGTAAACATTGGTGGTGGTAGCAGACAGCCATCAGTGGTGCACATCTAAAATSTGAGGAGTCACCCTTCTGGCGAAGAATAAACAGCTTCTTCCTCTCCATCATCATTCCAGACATCAGTGTCCCATCTGACAACAGCTAGCAAAGACGTGTTGCGTTTTTTCACTTTAGACACTCCTCTGGAAAGCTAACGGGACCATTCTGGTCTCCTCCTCTAGTTGTATAAGTAATTGCAGCAATTATATAACTGCTGAAAAATCAATCTCCTTTCAGGACAAATGGATACAAAATAATTGAAAGAAACAAAGGGAGATGCAGAATACATATTTTTTCCCGAGAAGATGACCCAATGCACCACAAATGTAAATTAAGCAAGAGGTCTGCGACAACCAGAAGAAAATAAACTCACTGCATATCATGGTCGGGCTGCATTTAGACAAGAAAACTTCT
The DNA here is from genome assembly GCF_030028575.1 of Malurus melanocephalus. NCBI lineage: Eukaryota > Metazoa > Chordata > Aves > Passeriformes > Maluridae > Malurus > Malurus melanocephalus. The sequence continues at coordinate 1,351,168 of NW_026623310.1, forward strand.
CCCACCAAATCCAAACTCTGCAATCCTTGCATAAATCAATGACATCACCTTTGGTGACTCACGGCTTACAGTATTTATATTCAGCAGGCTGTCTCCCTYGTGGGAAAGTGTCTGTGCTGCTGAGACCCATAACTCATTCTGATCCTCATACGGGAGATAAAGAGGATGTTCTCTCACCTTGCCTTAATTTCACACACTCTGCACAATATCCTAGCAGGATTTCTTTTCTCAATTTCATGACAATGTTGAACAGATCTTTGTCTCCTGTGAAGCATCAGCTTTTGCTCTCTGGGGAGCAGCATAGAGAAAAACATACGTGAGTGAGCACATGTTCCTGGGTGAGACATGAATCATCTTAGTTGACTGTTTTAACATGATGCACTTAGATAACAAGAAGGCTGAAAGATTAGCACTTACTAAACATGAGATGGCAGTGGTGCATGCAAGATTCATTTTGCCTCAGTATGTGAAAGGGTGATGATGCATTCTTTCATTACATGCTCATATACTTAATCTCAAATACTCTCTTGCACATTTTTGTTATGTTTTCCCATTATCTGAGCTGGTCACCCCAGGCTCCCTTTATAGTCAAGAAGAAACAGACATTTCTGCAGTGCAGTTCATCTCATCTGAAAATAGACATCCAGAATATGACAGCTGAATCACACTTGAGAAGTACCCTTCAGGCATTTTCACCTGTATAAAATACAGTCACTTGCCTTGATTTAGCTCACAGACAATTGCYCTGTGTGAATGGCAAGATAAAAGACAATCCAACTCATTCATCCCCATCCCTCTTTAAACTTCAAAGCTATAATGTGTGTTATCACTGAAAGATTTCTGGTACTTGAAAAAAAAAAGCCAAACTGGCAGAGAAAATTGTAAGCAATTTTCCTCATTTCTGTAAATCATTGAATGTACCTCATTACCTTTGTTAAAGGCTCAATTTTCTGAATTTGTATCTATTCTTATTTTCTTCTTTGGGCTGTTAARCTTCTGCAGCACAAGAAATATTACATGCTTCTCTTCCTCTTCGCACTCTTCTTCTTGATTAAAAATTTCCACTGGCACTGACTGTTGAAGAACTCTGGCAGCAGAGTTAAAAACATTCATGTTTTCATATTATGTCCTAATGATTAAAGTAAATTAYTCTATGTCAAATCCCACCATTTAAAATGTTTGTTGATGAAACATCTTTCCTCTTGTCTCTTTGGTTCAACATACATTTTAGTTCTTACCTAGCACATCAACAGGAAAATCAAGTATAAAATATGCCATATACAGTAAAAACTATAGCAAGATTTAATGATTYATATTCCTACAGCTTTGTAAAATTCAAAGAATATAAGTCAAGGTGTAACGATTCCAGATTTACACCAGAAGAGCCAGATTCAACATCTGTATAATAATTTAATCCAGACTAAAAAACTTCCAATAGTGAAGCTTCTGTGCACATGTGCTGGGGCAGGGCAGGGGTGTGGGGGGGAGGTGTGTGTGAGATAATGTGTGTCTTTCTGACATGGAAAACACCAGGCAATTTTATGATTCTATTCATAAAATCTGGGAAAGCAAGTTGTGTCTTGCACACCTAACTAAAAATTATAAACAACGTTCATCTGTATCTTTAAATGTTACTGCAATTGTTTTGTGACTGTGGCATTTGKGGAATATCTGTTCTGTGTACACCAGCTGCACAACCACTGCTGTTTGGATATGATCAGCATGCTGTTGATTTGACCTAGGAGAGATGTCTTGAGCAAAGACCAGGAAAACAAATTAACCTACTGGAATGAAGCATCCCCTTCCTTCTGTTTGCTTCATGGATATTTCTATTTCTATTTTGATATATCATTAATGAAAATCAAGCCTAGTTTTGGGCAAGACACACAGAAGTGCTGCCTCTCTCTCATGAGCTTTGTTTGTTTACAGGGAGAAGCAGGGAAGGCTTTGGTCTTGTACAAGGGTGAATTCCGAGAGCAAGGATTGTCTCTTCACAGAGGTGCCGTGCTCTGCGTGTGCTGAGCGGTCGTGTCCATGTGTCCATCACTCTGTGGGGACAGCCTCCAGGACAGGCTTCAAGCCTGAAACTGAGCTCCTCCTGAAGGAGCAGACAGGGTCTGCGGAGTTATTCCGTTCATACCTCTGCTCAGCTGAGTAACTGCAGACTCCACTTGATCCATCAGTGGATCAGACTCCACTTGATCCATTGACTAGATCTCCACCAGCCTGGAGCTTAGACTTCTCACTTACATTGACGTACAGAAATCTGAACTTCCTAACAACCTAACATCTCGGTATGACAGCAGGATCTGCCTGGAGGCTCTGGGATAGGTGTGCTCTCTAAGCCACAGAGAAGGAGCAAAATGTCTTTYCTTACTCAAATGTGTTATTTGAATCAGTAACAACATCGTACAGAGCACAAGTCATGAAGGTGTTTTTGACTCCTGCCTGGGTTCTGAAGAATACAGAGCACAATGATTCAGGTGAGATACAAGCAAAATTATCCARTCTAGTTCTCTCTGAAAAAGATCCTGCTGATGACAGGGCTGAATGCAGGGGAGTCAGAAAGCAGGGCCCAGCATTATTTAAACTTCTTGATTTTATAAAAGCAATTTCCAAGGAAAAATAAAGAAATTGGATCAATCCCTGTTAAGAGGTCTTTGGAGTGGTAAGCTGAGGGGAATGCAGTGGGCATGCAAGGACTCCTCCATCCTCTGTCCAGGAGTATGATTCCTCAAATAGAAACACAAATGGAAAAAAATAGCCATATGAGGAAAGAAACTGTAGTCCTTAAGCCTTATCTCTTTAGAGAGTCTTATCTCTGTTATCCTATGTATTTTCAACTCAGTGCAGAGCTTTCTTCTCCTCCCCTGTGGATAAAGAAGATCAATAGATGCAGTAGATAAAAAACTACACAGAATCATCAATCATTCATCAGAGCATGTGTGTAGAGTGTCCCTCTGCATCTTCTGTATCTGAGCWACTTCCAGAGGACCAAGACAAGACYTTGGCCCTGATGTGTCAGATGCTACAAAAACCTGAGTAMGAAAGAGTCTCTGGCCCAGTGGGAGCAGGCAAGGGCTGAAAAGGAAAGAGAGATAGCATGAGTTTAGAGGAGAGGGTAGCACCAAGATGTCAAAAATAGGATTTGGATTCTCAGTTTGAAATAGATAGATAGATAGATAGATAGATAGATAGATAGATAGATAGATAGATAGATAGATAGATAGATAGATGTCACTCTTACCTTTCTAGTGAAACTCCTGATAGAAACAGGACCTATCATGATTGCTTTCTAGATTGTCAATATCAATGGATAAAGCAACCAGGAATAAATTCAAACACCCTCCCAGTGCAGCTACTGACATGGATTTAATTTTCAATTCTTTTCTGATGGTCTTGTAAGCATCAACGAAGCAGCATGAAAACTGCTGAGGGACAGACAGAGGTATATTTAGGCTACCTACAGTGYGCTTAAATATACACCTCCTTTCCACCTACAATCAAGAGCTCTGGATTTGAGCAGCTCTGGGCAGCAATCAGGCTGAAGTGCTCTGAGATGTCACACATTTTTCAAAKAAGAGATCTGTGATTCCTTTCACCCACCTTTGGGTTGCTAGAAGTCATGTGTGTAGCCAGAGCTAATTGCCTGGAGCCCTTTATGGATTGTGAGAGAAAGGCATTTGGAGAAGGTGATTCATCCTGCCCATCCTACCCTTGAGATGAATAGCCTGCATGAATAGCTCTCAACCTCTGCTGACTGCACAGGGAGCTGAGCCATGGCTTATGCTGGATGTGTGACTCCTTAGCTGGTGAGAATCATTCCAGAGAGAGTCACACAGATTGGAGCCCATGTACCTGTCAAGAAGAGTTGGCATGGCTGCATTTTTTAAATATCTAATAGAAAATGCTTATTTTGGTCAGTCCACTTTCTCTGCATATTCTTGTATTTTGGCTACACCTGTCACTAAATTTTCCTCCCTGTTCTCCTGATAGCAATGCAATAAGGCACTACCAGAGAAATACAGTTATAAGGGGGGAGAGGGGGGAGAAGTAGAAATAAAACACACTGTGTGCAAAACCATTTCAGCGTCTGAGAGCAAAGAATCAGAGCACAGGCAGAACAGCCTGAGTGTTTCTGGCAAGCTTGCAGGCACAACACAAGTAAACATCTGAAAGACAAAACTACTATCAGCTCAGCATAGAAAGCAAGCTGCCAGATCCAGAAAAAAAAAAGAGTGTGAGGCCCAACTTAAGCATGTGTATGCATGCTGAAAAGAGCCAGAAAATCTCTACAAATGTCACCATCCACTCCGATTTGATGTACAGGCTCCAGAGGCCAAGAACTTGACTCTCAGGTCTCTTTTTTGTGCAAACTGTGACATCTCAGACTCACATCAGAGCTTTCTATAGGTTTTGGCTTGATATCTGCACCCGGTTATGTTGGTGGAAGGAACTTCAGATTCACACCAACCAAACAGAGTTTTCTCTCTGTGTTTACTCTTTATATTAATAATTAAGTCAAGCAACTCAGATTGGGATGGAAATTCCTTCCTGAGGAACAAAGCTGCATGCTGTGGAAATCACCTGGCAGGCACTGAAACTCTTGTTTCAGAAATTACAAGTGAGAAACTTTAGTACTCATTTTTATCAAAGTATCATCATCRTTAGGCTGTCCATTGCCATGGACCCGTTATTTAAGATTTCTCATGAACAAGAATATGCCCCAAAAGCAATGGGCTCAGTTAGTAACATGCTATGAACTCAGTGAGGATATTTTTGAACTATAAATGTGTTTTCTGTGGTCTGTCAATGAAATCATACTTCCTGTCAACGAATCAAGGCTGTGGAGAGGTGAGTCTCATTATTTTCCTGGCAAAGTATTTCCCAGGCCATGGCACAGCACAGGCTGAGTTGCACAGAGTCCCCTTCCCTGCCTCAGGAGGTTTTCCCAGTCAAGGCCTTCACCCTCAAAGGATTGTTGGCATTTGGTGGGGCATTGGCTCCCACCTTTCCTCCACCCAGGAGAGGGTGGAGGGTCAGCCCTGAGCCAAGTGTGTGTCTGGCAGCTGTTTGCTGCCTCCTGACACAGGTTATCCAAGTGAACAGGTCTRTTTTATGACACTTGACACATGAAATCGCAGGGAGGGAAGGTAAACCTGGCAACAGGTAAAGGCATTATTAATCTCATGGGCAWATGAATCTGTCACCACTAATGTGAGGTGTCTTTGCCTCTTCTGAGTTCTTTCCTGATTTACGTTGAGCACAAGCCACTCAACTTCTATGGGGATATGACTCWGCACTGAATATTGGCACAGGTTGCTCAGAATTAATTATAGTTGTGAAGTACAGAGCTATTGGGGACTCAATTCTTTTGAGAATTCTTCTCACCATGTAATCAGACTTAAATCCCCTTTGACTCAATTAAAAAAATGTTCATTTGGACCAGTATTTCTCTTCTGGAGCATAAAATTCTTGAGTTTTTTTGCAGGTCTCTTTGTCAAAAGTCTCTATAAAAAGATATTTCAGATAGGAATTGATAAATCCATACTAAAGGAAGGGAAAGCATTAACATATTGTACCTCATGGAATAAAAAGGGAAAAACAGAGCTCATGAAATGCTTGTTAGAGTGTGATGGCAAGCCCCCCCCCAAAAAAAACCAACAGTGTCCTCATTTTTGTGATCATTTGTGCTTTTAATGGTTCCGTTCATTTTGAATCCCTCTCCTAAACTCTTCATGTCAATAATTCAAGTTTCCATAAAGAAAACTAAATTTTGAAGCACGAGTGGGACTAAAGACAGTTACAATAGAATAATTTCTGGACATTTTGAATCCTTTTAGAACCAATACAGCCAAACKACAGACAGAATAAAAAGAGGAAATTTTTGAATGTCATACAAGATTTGTGTGGAAGACAACTGGTTGACTGGTTGGTTTTTCTTTTAAACCACACAATTGGCATTTTAATCTGACTTTCAAAGCTTGCTGTTGAATTTTTGTTCTCTCACTGCATATTTTCATGTTAAACAGTGATTCTGGAAGAAGCTAATCAGGGTTAGACTTTTCCCTTTGCAGCTTCTGCTCTCCACTCTTTGCAGCAACTGAGTTGCTCCTGCT